>NC_044282.2:20019747-20353081 GCF_004027225.2 Strigops habroptila
ATTGTGTCCTTCATTTTTTTCTTTCCTGTAGGACTAGTGGCTGGATAGTTGGGAATTTTATCCCAATTGTCTTAGGGTATTTTATATGTCAGGTAGTCAGGTCCAAATGAAAATTACTTTCAGCTGGTTCCCTGCAGGGACCAAACATTTACCCTCTTTAAATAAGTTTTACACTAACAGACTATCAGTAAATCAAAGAATATGTAGATTTATGCTGGTTTTGCCATGTAAGGGTCATCAGTTAGAATGTGAAATGTTATGCATTATTCAAACCATAGATATTAATATTTCTTTACTCATATTAAGACTTAATCTTATTAACAGTGAAAATTTTAATGTCATGAATCATAGTACTTCACAGTTTTGAGTTAAAAATGTATTATGCCACATGCAAACTAGGTAACTATAATGAGTACATTTAATGTTAATTCAAGATTGCCCTAATCCAGATGGACAGAGGTTTTACTCTGGTCAAATAAAAAATGAAATCTCATCAGATGAAGGATGGCAGGGTCAGAAGATTCAATTTTTGTGGCATATCAAATTTTTGTATGTCAATGGCAACCTTAATAGATGGTGATGCATAATAAAATGTAATTGTGTCACTATTAAGATAGTTTCAATTACGGTCTGTTAGCTACATTGTGGAAGATGTGGGTTTGCTGCTTTTTTTCCTTCTTTTTTTTTTTTCTCTTTAAAACTAGAAACTCCATTTGAAAGTAATGTAACTATGTTATAAGGAAAATTTGATTTCAGTGTAAAAATTCTTACCAAATTGCTCCAGCCTCTTCATAATCTGTAATTGTGTTTTAGGTAAGAGAAGAAGAAATAGAAGAGCTGGATACCTTACTGAATGATTTCTGCGAACTTCCTGCTCCAGGAGGTGTGGAAAACAATTATGGAAAAATTAATATCCTCCTTCAAACATATATTAGCAGAGGGGAGATGGACAGCTTCTCCCTTATTTCGGATTCTGCATATGTTGCACAGGTAAAAATAGGGATTTTACATGTCTCTTGCTGTCTTCTGCTGTTTTCATTCTCTCAGTTGTTTACAGTTAGATAAGTAGGCCTTGATCTGCAACTTTTTTAAACATTTTCATGCAAATTGATCTGAAAATCCAAGCCGTGTGTGTGTGTGTGCATGTGTGGTATAATATTTAAGTAGAAAAGATTTGCAAAAGCCTATCTTGGGAGACTGTTGAATTTTTTTCTAATTATGAATGTCCTTTTTGTTCATATTACCCCTGTAGTCTTTTCGTATTAGTAGTTCTGTGTTTGGACAGACATTTTATTCTTAATTTACTAGGGTTTCTTCTAAATGTGGAAAACTGTTGCAATCTGTTTTTATGGTTTGTGTACTTTTATACTTCATTCTGCAAAACATAAGCTATGTCTTATACACATACCTTGGTTTACACAAGAAATGTGTGCTATTACAATTTTATTTCTAGACATAATTATGCAAAATTACAATTTACAAAATCATGCAAAAATATCAGTCTATATATTTGTCAGTTTGAATTGACACCTGAATGGATGATATTTATACAGCGTGTTTAGTTATTACTCAGAATGATAAGAGAACTGCAAGTCTGTAACACAGAACTGCTTGCTTACACAACTAGAGCCCATCTTAGAAAGAAAGAGGTATTTCCTGAAAGTTTAGAATCCTGGATCCAGAGAACTTGAAGAGACAGAATCCTCATAGACAATCCCAGATGTGCAACAATAATGAATGTATAAAATAGATTATAAAGTTTTATCTTTTAGTTCATTCTATGTCTCTTTTTTTTTTTTTTTTTTTTTTCTTGGTCAGCGACATGTTGCATTGAATCCTTTTTGTCTCATCCTTAGGAAACCATTTTGGAAATAATTGATTGTAAAATTGCATTTAGTTGGTGCCAAAGATGAGAGTTAAATATTTAAAAGTATATGTATTCTTCAGCAAGATTTTCATACTAACATTACCTTATTCAGAAGTGTTTACATTTCATAGCACGTATGGGTATAAATGAGAAAATTCTGAAATCATTATGCACATCATAAAAATTGTGGTTCTTGCACAGCAAGATCATTTTCAGTATGATACTTTTAATCTTTGCTTTCAAGACAATTGCTTTTATTTGTCTGCCTCAATTATAGCATTTTTAGTGAGACAACATGGTTGTCTTCTCAGATCTTCATAAATTCTACATGTGAAACCAGTGCTACAAATTGGGAATATTTTTAATTGGATAGTGACTATTAAGAAAATCATTCATTCTTTCTAAGTAAAGGAAATGTGCCTCTTTAGTAACATATGCTTCCTATCATGACCAAATAATTTTCCATTTTTTATTTCTTTTGGCATTGCAGAGCCAGCAGAGAATGATTGTATTCTATTCAATGAATCAAGAACAGAATTGTTAATACAGGGTAGGCAAAAAAGAAAAAGAAAAAAGAAACCCCACCAAGAAACCAGAACTTCATAAGGCAGTTTGATAAGTTTATGAAAGGAATATCATAACTTATGTTTTCAGGATAAGACTGACCTCATTCAAGCTTATGTTAATAATTAATTTTCCAAGTCCAAAGCAGATTTATACAGTTTGGTTATACAACAGTCTCAGAAGATGATAACATTAAAAAAAAAAAAGTCACTACTGTAAAACTTCTGTGCAAACATCATGAAATTCAGTGTGAAATGGGATGCTGTTATGGAAGTACAACTGAAGTAAAAAATTAAAACTTGAATTTCGTAGAAACTGAGTTTGCAGGTGTATTTTATGTGTGGGCAGAGGAGGAAGATATTAGGAACAGTAGGTGAATTTCTTTCAGGAGTGATTAAGACACAATAAATTTAGAATTCCCCAATGTCAGCACAACTAGAAATTCTATGGCAGATCTGCCACTACTTTAATTAGTTGCACATGTTTCTTTTCATAATTTCTGTAGGCAACTGTGAGGTAGTTCGGCCACTAGACAGAGATGGAAAAAGTAGTTTTCAAGAATGTTTGAAATAAGTTTGAAAAGAAAAATCTATTTTTATGGTTCGTCAAAAATGAGTCAGTGGGATCCTTTTCATTTTACAAAGAATACTTGAGAGAATGACAACATTTTTGCTTTTTTTTTCACTCTCCAGAATGCAGCTCGTATTGTTCGAGCTCTTTTTGAGATTGCCCTTAGGAAACGTTGGCCTGCAATGACATATCGACTACTGAATCTCAGCAAAGTCATTGACAAGCGGCTGTGGGGCTGGGTTAGCCCTTTGAGACAGTTCTCAGTGTTACCACCATCAGTCCTTTCAAAGTTGGAAGAGAAGAATCTCACTATAGACAAGATGAAGGACATGAGGAAAGATGAAATAGGTGAGAAATCACCAATGCTGATCTGCTTAAACTATTAGTAATTGATGGGCAAGTTAGAACTAAATCTGAGCCATTAATATACACACTGTGGCCTGGAAGCCCTGTAGGCACATTTAAATGGGATTATGCTCTAACCAATAAAGGTTTATTCAGTCTCAACAACTTGTAATATGGCACAACTTTGAGGGTAAGAATAGCCCATGTCCTGCCAACCGCAGAACACATATCAAATAGAAATGTGTGTTCATATGTATTTACATATATGTATCTATACATATTTATGTTGATCTGTGCTTCCTTTCTTGCGCATATTACATAATACACTACTATAAAAGGCATCTGTTTATTTTTACCAGTTGGCAAAATGTGGCTGTTTTTTTTATCGAAATACTATTAATGTGAAAAAGAATAAAAGCAGATTATTATGTCCTGGAATACTATCAGTAAATGGCCTGCTTCTGAAACACTGCATTCATTTTCATTGAACATGGAGAATTCCTTGCCACTGGTGTCATTTCAGCAAAACCTTAATGGAATTTTTTAAAGGATTTGACACTTCGATAATGAGAAAATCCACAAGGCTACTGATAGACATAATGACAATTTCTAGTATGTGTGTATAAACTGTTGTGCATAAAATGTCCACCAGCTGGTTGAAGTTAAAAAAAAAAAAAAAAGAATTGCTGGTAATGTGTTTCTTTTTCCTATATGAGTGTATTTTTTTTCTTATTTGGGCTTTCTTTGCACCTGTTATCACAAAGTTGTTGAGAAACAAACTACCGTTTTTGAAATATCTGGTTTTAGAATAAAAATACAATTCATAGTCACTGTTTTTTAGAAGTTATGACCTCTGACTTGACAATTCTTTCATTTGACAAAAGAACTACTTCCCTAATTTAGGCGGCTTTGTTACATGCCTAATTTAGGTTGGAAAAAGCTGAATAAATATGCAAAACTTTGAAGAATTAGAGGCTATCTTTTTGTTTTATAAGTTCAGCTAAAATATCATGAGAAAAATTTTTAGCACTGCAGTATAATAATAATTTTATAATTCTAAATGTATTAAAAATATAACATTGTGTTTGAAAAGCTAGCATTATCATGGTTTTCTCATCAGAAGCATTATAGCACTTTTTATCCAGATTTGTTAATTTGTTATGTACTTGTGCAGTCTTTCTAATACTTAATATTCTTTCTTATGAATTGTATTACTATGGGGTTTTTTTTCTTTTTTCATGCTTCTTTCTCCCAGTACCTACCCATGGAAAAGCAAGAAAATTTCTATTAAGATACAAAACCAGTTTTGCTTCCTTAAACATAGCGGAACTAGTATTGACAAAATGGAAACATACCAGTATATGTCTATAAAATGTCTAGTTTAGTTTTATGTTGATGTAGTTTGAAAGTAGATGAGACTTGAGATTTGACTGTGAAAATATGTCGTTGCTGACTATACGTAATGACATTTCATGTTCTTTAGCCTTATAAGCATCAAAGCAGGTTGATGTGTGCTTTTGTGTGAAATACTGTTACATGACATTCTTCTTCCTGTGTGGCCTCTCTCTCTGACACAAGGGTGTGAAGGAAGTGCTTGCCCGGCAACCACCTTATTTTTCTTTGAATTCAAAGCCATGTTCAAATGAGAAAAGGCATAGCTTCCAGGTACTGCCTTGTTCTCTGACTCCATTTAACCAGTTTCAGCCTCATTCCTTCCTTTTTAAATGTTATTGTGACCTTGGAAATAGAATAAAAAGACAGAAACTAGCTAGCTAACTCAGTCCATGGCTTAGGGAGAGTTAAAGCGTCAGATGTATGCCAGCTCTCCCAGTGAATGAAGAGCATTTTGTGTGCGCTGATCCTGGATTCCAGTGTACCACACCAATCTAGGCACTACTGCAGTGTAACCCTGGAGTTTCCAGCAAGCCAAGAAATCACTTAGTTATCTGAGATAAACAGCCCTGGTTTTTCAAAATACAGATGACAATTGTGGGATAAGCAAAATTTATTCTTCTTCTGTTAAACATACTATTTTCTCAAATAGTCACCTTTTGTTCAGAAGGTTTTACTATTTCTTAAATGCCATTGATATAGTTTTTAATAGTGTGACTATTAAAAAAAAAAAAAAAAAAAAGAGGGTTGGGGGAAGAGAGAGAGTTTTATAATATTTTCTAGAAGCTGGGAGAGGAGCCTTATTTTCCCCTAGGAGGTAAGTGTGCAAAACCTCAGTGCTGTCCTGTACAAGCACAGTTCACCTCACACATTGTGATACAGAAAGTGATTTTTGGCACGAAAAAGCCTACTTGCCTACATAAGCTTATTGAGTATTTGGCACCTACCTTTATTTAACAGTTTCTGAGGTTTAACCTCTAGTTGCAAAAGCCAGTCACTGTGCAAGTATGCTATAATACTGCATGTATCACCAAGCTGTAACAATAGAACAGTTTTGTGTTCTAATTATCCACTTGCTGGAGGTGCACTTACTTCACCAACTGCAAATTAAACTGATTAAATATGTGTTAAAACATTTGCATTAGGGATTTGCTTCTTAAAGCAAATTCATTACTTCAGAGTATAGATTAACACCTGTGTGGAGCAAAATCTGCCACTGTATTAAATAAGGAGAAACAAAGAGGGAAGGTCAGAAACAATATAAAAAAAAAAAAAACCCCTAGCAATTACAAGATGTTATGCCCCTAAACTTTGTGCAATAGCAAGAAAAGGTTTGTATCACCTTGTCACTTTGCACGTAATGCAAATAACGGGATTTCTTCCTATGGGAAAGTGTGCACAGGGCACATCACAACACAACATGACACAACGTCAGAAAGTATCATTAGCCATTTGTAAGGTAGCTTTTAACAATGAGTACCTATGACCAATTAAAATCTAAAATATGCTTCACATAATTATGTAAGGAATCTCTGTGAAAATGTGATAAATCAACCTTCTTTCCTAAATAAGCTAGAAGTTGCAATATTTTTCAGGAAAAAAAAGAAATCACTGCTACATAGTATGTTATATATTTAAAGTGAAGAGCAAGGGAACAGAGGTTTCAGCTGTAAAATACAAGTAGGAAATTTTTTTTAATTAATATAATCACTTTATTGCCTTAGTCATCATGACTGAAAATAAAATCCATTGGAACATTTAGTTTTCCCTTTGTCTCAGTTACACACTGGTGTATCCTGAAAGATACAGCTGCTGTGAGATGTTTACTAGTTGTGTGCATTTTTGAGTGATTTACATTTCTTCAGTTTTATGAAAAATGTTCTGTCTGCTTTTAATCACTACACAGGAATTGCAGAAGTTCAAATGTATGCCCTTCATTAAGTAAAAGGTCAGCATTCATGCTTTAAAAAAGAACTATATGGCTTGGTAAGAGCCTGGTCAAAAAGTCAGTAACGGAAGCGGAACTAGCTTGACATAATATGTTTTCAGTGTCAATTCTTAATAGTTATTTTAACCCCTTAGTTATAGCCGACAGTGGGGTTAATACTGATTTTTCTAAGCTATAAATTGCTAATTCAAGTTAAGTATTACAAAATATTCAGACATGCCAGGTCAAGAGAGTCAGACATTTATGCACCTAAAAGCAAAACAAGCAAGCAGTAACATGTCTCTCTAAAAGCATATTTGAAAGTCGGAGTTGTATTATTTTTCCTGTAAATGCAAATTTGTTACACCTAATGTTTTCTTGGCAGGTCATATGCTGCATCATGTGAAGATTGGGTTAAAGGTAAAACAATGTGTCCATCAAATCCCCTCCATCATAATGGAAGCAACGATTCAGCCAATTACCCGCACGGTCCTCCGAGTTCGGCTGAACATCACTCCTGACTTCACATGGAATGATCAGGTATAAAAAAGGAGGTGGAGGGAGGATGCGAAGCATTAATTTAGCTTCAGTAAAGATGATCACAGGGAGTCCATAGCTGTTCGGATAAGAAAAAAAAAAAATTATTTTAGCTCAAAAACAAATTCAGTAACAGGAATGGAATGACCTTTAAGACTTTTGTAGAAGAAGGCACCCAAAGATATTCTTTCTATTTCCACTATTTTCTATAAACAGCACTGGATTGTGCTGTTTATAACATGTTGAAGTTCTTATACTGAATATTAATAGTAGTCATATACAGATTTGAGTTATACGCCCAAAAAGGAAGCAAGAAAAAGGGAGACACGGATGGCTGTCTGAACTATGAATGAATGTCAAACGCAGAAAATAAAGCCGTGAAATGCAGTTCATGTATGCCAAGTTCTGCTCCTCTTTATGGCTCTACAAATGTACATTCACAACATCAGTGCCTTTTTTTTCTGTTGGGACTCGTATGAACAGAAAAGCTGTGATATGTTTGGAATTATATTCATCTATATTTTATGGTGCAAATTTATACAAAAGGAATTGTACTGTTGCCCATTGAGATATACCCACAGCCTTTGATTCAGAATCTGTTCATTACAAGTAGATTCAAGATAAATCTAAATGAAATACAAATGTCCACATGGGGGCATTGTATTGTTGCTGGTACTTCTGAAACTTCCTACAGAAAAAAGGCAAAGATACTTCAATGGGCAATCATATTTTTCCTTTTACATTCTCATGTTTACACTTAATACAAATTATTCTGAAAGGTGGCTATTAAATATCTGTTCTTTTATTACAAAATAATTTTTAAATCTCTTAGATTATGAATTTACCTTAATCACAAGTATATTAGAGTTTTATTCCGCAAACATTTAGATTATTTTAAAATTTTTTTTCCTGCCTAAAGGCTTTTTCTTTTCCTTTGGACATTAGTTTATGAATAGGAGATTAACGATTTTAGATTTCGTTTGCTACCAGGATTTATTACAGAAATATTTGAATGAACTCCTAGCATGAATTATAACATGAATTATTTTTTGCTGTCTTATTTATGTGCAATACTTCAGAAGGCAAACAAGCATTACTTTTTAGGATTGAAACAAATGTTTATTACTCAATCTTTCATCCACTTTACCTGTAATCTATTAAAGACAAACAAAAACCTCACAACTGTTCCTCATATTAAGCTGTATCTTAATACAAAGTAATTTCCATTTTTACATTTTTATACACAATCTACGTTCTTCTATATTTTTACAAATTGAAAAGGGCTGCATATAGAATTATATTCTCTTAGTTTGATTCTGAACTTCTAAACTTATAGCACAATTTCGGCAAAAATCTGTTTTTTGCTATGACCCCTTGACAGAGTTCTCCTAATGGTTGCTTGGAAATACTATGATTGTTCTATCAATTCAACTTATAGACCTGTTTTTGTGTGAATTTGTATATTGGTACCCATCAAAACTTGGAAAATTTTGTTCCTTTTTTTTATTTTTGTAAGGTAGCTGTTGATTTTATTGCTTTTTCAGTAAAATAATCTTTTATCACAGTAAATAAAAAAAAAGCTGTTAAATTTTAATAGTCTCTAAAAATTAGAGACTCTTTTAAATTCAACTATTGACACTCCAAAACTACTTCTCTATCGTCACACAGTATTTTAGCAAGCTTTTTAGAAGACTACAGAAGACTATAGGAACTTACAGATATAGCTGTAATTGGTACAAAACCACACTGGCAAAAAATCCATTAAAAGAATGGGGGTAGTCAAATAAATTCAGAATAGTAAAAATTTTAATACTGTACTTAACTGGAATACCTCACTTGACTAACATTTCATGGGTTTAAGGCTGTTCCTTTACCTGGATACTTAATTCAGAACAACCTTATCACAGATTTTGCACTTGCCTTTACAAAAGAAAGAAGGTATGTTTGGTAGTCATGAGATACAGTATCGTTTTGATCTTTAATCGCTGCAGTTTTCAGTGTTGGGAGCCTGTTATTTCAGTACAAGAGTGTGAGCCATATCCCAGGGGAAAATTCTTCTTATATTGTTAGAAGCAAAGGACTTTAAACATACCCAATCAGAGCAACTACGTATTGCAGCCAAGAGCCCAGCAGAAATAGAAATAGAATAGTGCAACTAGTATTAATTAGACACACAGTTTTAGAACAAGGGTTGCCCAAAATACAGGTATGTGTCAATTGTTGAGAGCTCCCCAGAGTTCTAGAGAATCGTTACTGAGAGCGTGTTGCATTGCCTGTTCCCACATTACCCTTCTTTCCCCATGCAGCTTTGTCACAGGACTCTCCAAAACTAAGATGCTGTTAGAGTTGATAATAAAATGTCTGAGCTTTGAAATATATCGCCTTCCTTATTTCTTCTTTCCTCTCTTAAATTCTCCTAAACCCTGATGAAGTAATAGTCTCACTGTAATTTTTCATAATGTCACCTACAGTGACCTGCGTCCTTTCAGTTTCACTGCTTCACTTCCCAGTGAAGCTGCTAGTGAAATCCAAATATAATGAAAATAAATTACAGTGTCTTTACTGTCCATCTACTTATCTATTGTGCAACTGTGTTAAAAGAAGAAAAAAAAAAGCACCTTAGTTCTATTCTTACTTCATATTTTTGTCTTCAAGAGCCAGTACAGACTGTTTTCCAGCACACACACAATAATGAATTATGCTGAAAATAATGTGTGCACTGTGAATCAATACCAGATTCCTATAGCATTAAAATTGCCATTAGAAGCAACTACGTGCTTTGTGTTTTTTCCTATTAAGTAGAGTTTAGGAATAATTCCAAGTCTTTTTTGATCATCATGCTGGTTTTGTACCTTAGCACAGTTCTAATCAGAAACATCAGAAATCTATGTTCATTTAATAGTATGTCTTCCATACGCCTTTACTATGCATTTTTCTTTTCCTAGATAGTCAGAAAATGCTTGTACATTAGCACAAGTCATTTATTCTAACAAAGAAACAAAAATTCTTAACTGAACATCCCACCTAGCTATGATTTGTGGCTGTCATTGCACAATAAGGTACACAACAAAGCAAACAAAAATCTAGGATGAAATAAAGTGTTGCCAGATGGCATGAGAATTATCAAGAGACAGCTCTATTTATCTTCTCACTTCACCTGTAGCAATGACTAGATCTACAGCCTTCTGAATCCACTTACTGTATCTTTCTAGAGGAGAGGGGATGAGAGGGAGGAAGAGAGAAATATCACAGTTCAGCATCCAATTTTTCGTGAGATGTTTTTGACTGAAAAATCAGCATTGAATAGCAAAAGACAATCCTCTATACAGAATCCATGGAAAGAAATACAAGAAAGAAAAAGATAAAAAGGAGGAGTTCTTTCTTAGGAGCCTAGAGGAAACCCTGGCAGTTCAATCTGTTTATAAACAGGCACTAGCTTCCGTTGCGTTTGTGTCATGTCCATTTATATTATGCATACCTTAAGCGAACTCTTACTGAAACATAATCTTTAAGCAGACTGATCTAATCAGAAATATTACATTGTTCTTACCTTCTATATTCCTTTGTAAGCCTCCATCATTTAGAAATATATCCGATATACCCAGGTAATCTAGAGAACCTCATTACAACTATAACAAGCTATCTTTTCTGCTCTTAAAGGTACACGGCACTGTTGGAGAGCCCTGGTGGATTTGGGTGGAAGACCCTACTAATGATCACATTTACCATTCAGAGTACTTCATTGTTCAAAAAAAACAGGTAATGAACTGTACTCAGAATCTCATAGCAAGACAAAAATGAAGTTAGTGAGATGCAGATCTGTAAGGCCAAACAGTATTTTGACCTAAGCAGATTTTCAAATCAGTAGCACAGCTTTCAATTTCAGATGTACATGATAAACTGGGAGTTCCACAAGGATGTTTTCTAATCTCAGATGTCCCTTTTTCTCCTCCTGCTTTGACGGGACAGTTATTTCCAGGTGAAAAAAAGGAAGACTGTAATGATTTTGTCTGTTAAAGAAAAAGATGAAGAACCAGTCTTATTTTTATCTTTTGAAGTCCATGGAAACAAAATACATTCCTAGTGGTGAAATCTTTTATAAAGGTGTGAATATTTTACACATGGAGTTGCACAAATACTTTATTGCTTTGTGTTGGTAATGCTAATGGAAGTGATGTAAACTATGATTTTTCAAGTTACTGATTTGTCTGTGCAATAATTATTCTCTACACATTTGCATTAGGTCATTACTAAAGAACCTCAAATGCTGGTGTTCACAATCCCAATTTTTGAACCTCTACCTTCTCAATATTACATTCGAGCTGTGTCCGATAGATGGTTAGGAGCAGAGGCTGTATGCATCATAAATTTTCAACATTTGATTCTTCCAGAAAGACATCCTCCACACACAGGTAACTTCAAATTTGATCATTTTGTTTTAATTCATCTTGCTTATACTGATTTTCCTTGTATACTGCAAGAAATAACTTCATTTCTGCTTCATCACAGAAAAGTATATGGAATCTCACTTTGTAAGATACTTGTATTATTGAAACCATTTCTTCACTACAGTTAAAGTGCTCTAAAATTTTAAATTCCTGAACAAATAGCTGCTCATTTCATCTCAACATAATACCAGCCTTACTCCAGGTTCTCTATAAAACTTAGGAAATTTGAAACTGTCATATACAATTTAGCAAATCTCTGTGTTATAGTATGTCATCTTAGTGCTTGTAAGCATTACATTTCTTCTGGACTGGTTAAAAATAATCCAAGAATGGATGGTTGGGTTAAAAACTGCATTCAACAAAGGAAAAACAAACAGTTAAGATTTTGAAAATTTGAAACCTTTCACTATTTTTACTAAAATTAATTCATCATAGCAAGCACTGTTACAGTACCGAACATCACATTTCCATTCAGCACTGCTGATCAAGTCATGGCCTTCCCCTCCTCCTCCTTTTTTAACACTTGGCACAGAAGCATATGTTTGTGTTTTGCTTCTTTTTTTTCTGGATACATAAATTGCCTTATACATTCATTGTGCCTGATGTCATTGTAAAACCTTTCCACTGTAATTACATTTGGCTCATCTAGCAGTCTGTGAAGTGAGTGCCTTCAGTAATACTCAGTTCTTATACGGTGTTGTCCTTTGGCATGCATAAATTCACATGTGTTTGTGAAGTGTTTAGCTATTGTTATACTGTACCTACACTGTCTGAAAAAGCATGTGTAACCTTTTTATCTAATTGACTGATCACTGACTACTATTCAGAAGAAACAGAAAGATATTTACACATCACCAGTTATGGAGCCTCTAGGATTTATGGTAATTGATTTCAATTCCCATCTGGTTCCCACTCAACAATGAAGTACGTAGAGGCCCTGCTAGGCAAGAAACCTTTTTTCTCCTTCGCAGAGCCCAAGAAATCACAGTTTCAGTGGGAATGATAAAACAGCCATAAGGTATCAGTGAAAAGCATGTGAAGAATATTAGGCATCATTGCCTCAGTAGATTTTATGACTCCCATATCATACCTTAATGCGAAGCACCCTGAAAAGACAATGAGACCTCCAGCCACAAAAAAAAGAAAAAAAATCCAAACTTCAAAGCAAGCATCTGCATAGCAGAATCACTGCAGTCTCCTTAATTTGGTAGGATTCCAGATCCAATCTGGTTATATATATCATCTTCCAAATTCCACAATCTCTAATTGTTTGGATAGCAGATGCCCTCAAGATATATGGAGAATCATATCTTGAAAAGTTGTTTGTTTATTTACTAAGTTTGTGTATTTAATTACATGTTTAAAGGATTAGATGCAAAATTCAGTTGTACTCATCTGATTTGTATTACTCCATCAACTCAGAAACTCCAAAGAATATTTCCTTCTTAAATAGATTTTTTTCCTTGAATCTGAAATATACACACTACGCTGTCCTTCAGCTCCACGTTCTGTTAGCATAAGAAGCTGGACATACATATAATCTAATACGGTGAGTTTAGAACTTACTACAACTGGGTAAAAAGGAAACAGCTTTAAAGAAAATATTAATTTATGCAAATGGCTGCTTCATAGCTATCAGAATACTAACAATATACTTGCAGAATACTTGCAGAATACTAACAAAAATACTTGCAGAAATACCTCAGCGTTAAAAAAATCAATTTTTCATTATTCCTCATCGAAGTTAACAATGACCCAAATGCGGACTTTGCGTCATGTGAGATATTAAGTAAAACAATTTCCTATGTAACTTGTTTTCCACTATATTATTTTTTAATATCTGTATCTTCATAATAACCTGTGTTATGGCATCTCTTTGTCATACACTTATGATTATTTTGTGGTTTTAGAGCTTCTAGATCTTCAGCCTTTGCCTATCACAGCCTTGGGACATCGGGAATATGAAGCCCTGTACAAATTCACACACTTCAACCCTATCCAGACCCAGATATTTCATACACTTTATCACACAGACTGTAATGTTCTTCTTGGAGCACCTACAGGTTCTGGAAAAACTGTTGCAGCTGAATTAGCAATCTTCAGAGTTTTTAACAAGTATCCCACATCAAAGGTTTGTAAAATAGATTTACTGGAAGTATTTTGTGTAGGCATGTTTTCAGCAATAAAAAAGCCTAGAAAAAGACTATGGCAATCTGATTTTTTTTCTTTCTTCAATTTATACGTTTGAATACAAAATGGTACTGCTGCATTATATATATTATGCTTTTATTTCAACTTGATATATTAATCAGTGTACAACTAAAGTGACATTCAGGCATTCTGGATTTCCTTTTCTGTACGTACCTGCATTTCCTGCTTTAATCTCCCTCTACTAGTAGCAGTACTGGTTTATAGCTATTAGTTCCCCTCCATGTGAATCCAACTAGCCCAGTCTTTCTCTTATTTAAACAAAGAAGTTGCAATTAATTACTGCAAACCAATTTTCTGTTCCAACTTGCCCCTGTGTTTTATTTCTTAAATTGTCTAAAAGCTGAACAACTCAGCTTTGGGGGTTTTGATTTCAAAGTGAATATATATCTGTATCTTGACTTAGCCATCTTGTCCTAGTTAACCACATTTCAGCTTTAAAGTCTTTGGAAAAGATATTTATATCTGACTGTGAGATTTAACCAAAGAATAACTTTTGAAATTAACAGAAATTTTGAAATTAACAGAAATTCATCTTTGAAATTTCAGTATCTTCATGTAATTTGTGAGTCCAAGTGAGGTAAACAAGACACTCATACATTTTCAGCTAATCTGTTAGACTTACAAAATAGCCATTTCTCAAAGGACTGTATCTTTTAGGTTTTAATAAAGCTGAAAATTTTTAAAGAATGTGCGTGAATTCTTCATGTAGCAGTTTCTTCATGTTCAAAAGCTTAAGAATATTTAATTGGAATATTCTCGTTAATTCTGAATATTTAATTTGGAATAAATCTGTAAATAAATCTTGTTTCTACATGTTAGAGTATTCTCTCCTGCACAGCAGGCTTCTTTGAGGAAAATATTATGACAGTTTGCTTAAAATAATCACATTTTTAATTTAATTGGTAATGGTTTAGTAATTTAATGACACAACTAGAAACCAGGTAGCTTGCTGGAAATTCTGATTATTTCTGTTCTAGAATGTTAGCTTGCAGATTTTATAGTCCTGTCAAAAAATGGCATTATTTATATAAGTAGGTTGTGATATTAAATGCTGTGATAAATACTTCCATTTCAAGAAACTATTCTTTCTCTTTCTTAACTTATTTGTCTGTTAATAGCATAGGAAACAAAGCATTATTTTCAAGTATTAAGCCTGTTGTAACCAGAATCGTATTGTAGGTCATTTAAGGAACTCAAACCTTAATCATTTTAATGAGTATGATAATAAGTATGTTCAAATCTCACAAGTATTAAATATTTTTCCTTCTAGGTACTTTCTTGTTTAACTTCTGGTTTTGTGACTTTTCTTTTGCAGGCAGTGTATATTGCACCCTTAAAAGCACTCGTTCGTGAAAGAATTGAGGACTGGAAAGTTAGGATTGAAGAAAAACTTGGTAAAAAGTATGTTTCTCCTTACCTAATCAGAGAAATAAGAAGCAAAAGAACAACCCATCAAGTATGAAAAAATCTACAGAATACTCTTGAGTATTTCAAAATAGGTTCCGATTGTATACCATCCTTCAAATTTCTAGTGCTTTAAAAAAATGCTATCAGTAGTCACTGTAGTGGTAGCAAAATCAAAACTTAAAAATGGATACTTTAATACCCAGCTATTTTTATTCTCATTACTTGCACATATAACAAATATGAAGCTCAGATTTCTCTTTCCAGTATCCTTGGAAATTGAAATTGCAATCCAAAATAAGCTTTTTTTATTTTTTAAGAAAAATCAGTTAAAAAGAACTCAAAGGACTTGCATGAACTGTATACTAGTATTCCCATATGGTTCTTCATATGTAAATTAGAATTTTATTCTTTGGTAGCATTAATTTCTTGCTGATCTTCTCAAGTGTTGGAAGTCAGCCATTACTTTGTGACATATAAGGTGTATCAGTCATGCTGATGCTTTCCAAAATCAGACTTTCTTGAGTTAAAAATTATATCCTTAAGATGCATTATTTAGGGCCTTTTCCTTTCCTATGTATAGATTTTTGCCAAGCTAAAGCTGAAAGCACACCTCAGGTTTCAATAGAAGTGCTACTCTGTATACACGAAATTACCAGTGAGATTCCTGCTATTATTATATCAGTGACTACTAATTAGTGATTTTTTTTTTTTTATTTTAATGGCCTGTGAGGATAAATTATTTGCCTCATAATTTTAAAATATTTTCAGATAATATTTTATTTTCGAAATTTATTACTTGTGACTCAAAATTTGTACAGAACATATACATTACTTTGAGGATTTTTTATTAGATGTTTAACTGGATGTAGAATGTGTCATAGAAATGTCAAAAATCCATTATATTCTGTCTAAAATGATGGATCATCTTAAATGCAATGAGTAGAAATTGAAAGGATAATAAGGCAAACAATTGGAAAAACTCTGCTAATCTTCCCAAAAAATGACCTTAGGATAATTCCTGCTCCAGTTTTAATGGAACTTCACCAATAAATGCAGATACACTGCAATCTAGCCTCATTATTGAAACCAGAGGTCTATACAGACAGCAGATATCTTTATAGTAAGGTTTCATCATAGCTATGGCAGGATGTTATGATTCATATTATATAATCCTAATATTCTTACATTATCTTCATTTTGGAAAATTAACCATAGGTAGTTTGGGATGCATATTTGCCCTCTTCTATTTGGTATTTATATGGTATTTGTTAGGATAACAGACAGGTTTATTTACTTAAAAAAATTGTGAAAATTCTTCCAGAAGTATTTGATCAGAAACAAAATTACTTTGTTTAATGTTGTTTCTTCTCTCTTTTAAGAGTTTTTGTTTAGGAGTTAATATTTGAACATTAAGATATTCTAAAGCTTTGTAAAGCAAGCCACCATCTTTCTTGATTACAGGGTTGTAGAGTTGACAGGAGATGTGACTCCTGATATGAGAGCTATTGCCCAAGCTGACCTGATTGTTACTACCCCAGAGAAGTGGGATGGTGTTAGCAGAAGCTGGCAGAACAGAAGCTATGTTCAGAAAGTTTCCATTCTTATCATAGATGAGATCCATCTATTAGGTGAGCATGTTTTCTTGGTTTTAATGAGAATTGTTGCTAAATTTGAAGAAGTGTGCTGGTACTTAAGACATGAATATACTTTTTGACTTATGAACCTTTTTTTCTCTCAATTTTTCAATGGCCTTTTCGTTTACTAGGGGATGAGAGAGGCCCAGTATTGGAAGTCATTGTGTCTCGAACAAACTTCATCTCATCTCACACAGAGAAGCCTGTAAGAGTAGTTGGTTTATCCACTGCTTTAGCAAATGCCAGAGACCTTGCTGACTGGCTAAATATTAATCAGGTATGAAAAATGTTTCAGAAGATGGATATGTGTTTGTACTGCAGAAAAACAAAATAGCAAATTATAAGATAATTCAAGGTTAAACTTGAAAAAAAATGTTTTCTTGTAGATGGGTCTGTTCAACTTCCGACCGTCAGTACGCCCAGTTCCTCTGGAGGTGCATATTCAGGGCTTCCCTGGGCAGCACTACTGTCCTCGCATGGCTAGCATGAACAAACCTGCATTTCAGGGTAAGCAACAAGCTCCTAGACCTTTTCTTTCTTTCTGTAAAAGAAAAAAAGACTGAGCACTTTACACAGTTCATTTGCAGCATATTTACAACATGTGTGTGTGTACTCTTGGCATATATAGGGGGAATCTGCTCTGCTAATGGCCCAAAGCTATTTGTCTGAAACATAAAGTGTGCTACAAATGCAACATAGAACTGAGGAATGTAATGTATTTAGAACAGAAGAATAAAATTAGTGCTAGTGAGAGGGAAATAAAATGTGTTTTCTCTTAGTGTTCGACACCATAAAAAACATTTGTGTAAAAATATTTGAAATTTAGAAAGTAATAAAACCATTCATATTATTAATCTGCTGAGGTATTTTCATATGGACCACTGTATGTAAGCATTAAAAAAATTGTGAACAGAAGTTGCAAGTCAGGCTAACCTCCTATGATTCTAGTTTCAAAGCAATAACCATAAAATTCAAAATTTGTAGTGCATCCAGATATGCTTCTGTTTCCAATTTTTTATTCTTAACAAAGCTGCCAAGCAGGATAGATTTAAGAAAAGCTCTTGTATTTTGTTTGAACATGTTTTGCTTTGGTTACATAAGGAATATTTATTATATCAATTAAAAATAACCCCCAAAATAAATTTTGTAATGTGAACTGCTGCTGATTGTGAGGTGACATTTGTGAGGTGACTTTTTAGCTGCTTTAATTAGCCTTATGACAGAAGGAAAGTATTGATTGTGGACTAGAGACCAATCTTGACAGCCCAGATTATTTACACCTCCACAAGAGCATTGTACAAAAACACTAATGAACAATAAATCTGTCTTGGGCTGTTCTGCCACACCTGTTCCTGAAGCAACAAAAAACCATTAGATGCTGGGCTTTTAAAATATATAGATATATAGATATATTGGCATATATAGTTGTAAGGTATAAATACACATAAATTATTCTATTTATTTCAATAATTTCACAACTGTATAGTATGTGTATATGCAAGAGCACATGCTGGGTAGTATTTGTGAACTAGGGAACAATATGTGATGGTGGATAGTATGAAATGATTTTCAGAAATAAACAATGCAAAAATTTAATTTCTAGAATGAGAATTACATAAGAAAACACACAGATGGATTTATAAGAGATTTCAAGAGAGTATTTGAAACTCTACATACACCTGTTTATACTTCTAGTGCTTGTCGATGTCAGAAAATCTGTAGATGTATGATTTATTGAGGGCTTTTTTCACCACTTGTTTGATGTGATATAGTCAAGGTTATTTTAGCATTTCATGGCAGTACTTATTCCTGAGGCCATAAAAATTTCACTGCAACCTGAAACTTTTTGAACATGGGCTGAGCAAGAAAAAGGACTCAGCTTTTTTAAAAAAGTCCTGAAGCATAATTGGTTTAAATATATCAGACTAATTAGAAAACAAGAGAAACAAAGTTCTTTTCTACCATAGTGCCCACTTTCACAATATTTCTTGAAAAGTCCCTTTCTACCTTTTTTACCTTTTCTGGTTTTGTTAGATTGAAGTGATCTTTTGCAGACAGACATGAGTTTATGCAATCTGGACTCTGGGTCAGGCAGAAAGCAAGTTTTGGACCTCGATGGCTCTAAGCCTAAACTAATGTATCCCAATAGGTATTAAAAACAGAACATACTTATTATGCTAAGATAGAGAAATTCACAAGCTTTGAATTCTAGAAAGCTTGTCCGGGTTTTGTGGTGTTTTGATGGGGTTTTTTTCCCCACTGGTTCTCTTAATTAGCTTACAATGATCACTGAAGTAGCAGAGCAAACTAACTCAGACTCAGCTAGCATAGCTGTATGATTTTTGATTCAGAGATGGTATATGCTCACTTCAGTTATATCCATCTGGTAGAATAGAGAAGTATACATATGTGTATATCGTCTGCGCAGAGGTATATCAGCTGTCTAGGCAAAGAGAAACTATTTTTTGTCACTAAAGGGCCTAATTCTCAAGTTTTGTTTTCCCCAACAGCAATTCGGAGTCATTCTCCAGCCAAGCCTGTTCTTATTTTTGTATCATCCAGACGTCAGACAAGGCTTACTGCTTTAGATCTGATAGCTTTCCTAGCCACTGAGGATGATCCCAAACAATGGCTGAAGATGGATGAAAGAGAGGTAGAATCATTTTACCTGCATTATTTGTGGTTTGCTTCTATTTTATTGATATATGTTTGAAAAGAAAATACATCTAAAACAAAAGAGTCGTATGAGCATAGATCTTGAAACAGCTATGATTAAGCTAAATTTCGATATGTATTAAGGCTAGTGCCAGCCTTAAGATTATATAAACATCTTTGCAAAGGCTGAACTTTAGAACAAAAACTCTTTTATCTTTGTTTTTTCCTGCATATCTATTATTAATGCTAGTTCCCTTGTCCCAGACAACATATATCACATGGTAGAAGTCTTTGATACAGAGATAAGACAAAGAATAAAAGCGGACTAGTGTTCTCCAAAGTTTACAGCTGGAAATTCGTGACATAGAGTTGTTGAGCTTGAATTTAAACCAAATCTCTTTCAGTGTTTTAGGATCAAAATCATCATCCTCATAACTGTATGTGTAGAAGGTCATAAATATGCATATATATCTGTGTGTGTATATGTACGTATGTATATAATGTGTCTGTCCATCTATATTCATACACATATATATAGAGAGGTATTGCACAACCAACTGCTTAGGAATGGTTCAGCCTTGCATATCAATGGAATAAATCAATGTTCAAAAAAAAAAAAAAAAAGCTTCTGCTAATGTATTTGTTACAAGAACATAAAAATTACTGTCAAATATTCAGATGTTAAGCAATACTGGAGTAAATGTTTAATTCTTTATTCTTTCCCAAGCAATATAATCTTTAATTACATTTTCTTGTATTGTCTCTCAAAAAAACCCTTTCAGTTATTGCAAAACATGAATGATGATCAAATAAGAAACGACCATTTAATATTCTGTTTTATCTTCATTCTTCAAAATGTATACTAGATTTTATTTACTGCACTTGGTTCAGCACCAGTTCTGAATACAGAATTATTTATTTCCTTCTGGACTAATGGTCCTGATTGTAGTATATCTTTGCTTCAAAACAGTTTCTTTGGTTGATATTCAGATTTCCCAGGTTTTGGAAGTTAGCTTTTTTTAATGGTTGCAGACCTTCTACATAGGAATTTCTGTGGTAATACTGGGCCAAAAGACCTCAAAATGCAGGATTCATAAATACAAGACCCAGAACGAATATAGAATAGAATCATAGAATAGTAAGGGTTGGAAAGGACTTTAAGATCATCTAGTTCCAACCCCCCTGCCATGGGCAGGGACACCTCGCACCTCATATTGTATGAACATTAATATATCAACAGTTGTATGAGTAGTTATTCACTTGTGCACCAAAAATTACATGCCAAAAAATATAGTTTTCTAGATGAGATTATTTGGTTTTGTTTGCTCTTTGCAAAAAAATAAAGTGTGATTTTTTTTCTGAGGTAAAGCATAACGTCTGTATCCTTCCTCTTTTGAATGGATTATAAAAAAGAAAATGGATGTCTTGGCTGATAAAGTACTAGTACTAAAGCATGTCTCAATTTGAATCTGATTTTCTGACAGTATAACCTCTCTTTAATGCTTCCTTGAGCATAACAAGAACATTTCATATCAAAATGATTACCGCTTAGTAGCAGTCTCACCTATAATTAGAATATGTGACGTGCAGCTTCCCCTAAATGACTTGCGTTAATATGAATGGCTTCCTCATGTCCTGTGAGCCACTACCATCCTGAAAAGAACTGTAACTGAAGCTTCTTCACTTACTGGAAAAGGGTTTTCTATTAGGAGTCTTTGAATTTCATATGTTTCAGAATAAACCTCTGAAGGATTTGAAAGAGGAGCCAACAAGGACAAGCAGACTTTGCATTTATTAGTTTAATAACATTTGCATATTATTTGTATCTGAATTAATAAGCTGAATATTTGGAGCGCAAGATACCTACCAAGTTACTCAGTTCTGATTACGTAAACATAAAAGACTGAGGATTAATTCCTAAGTTGTTATATCTTACCACTATTATGCAGAACACAATTCTGTTTGAAGCACTCACAATTTCAAGTGGATATTTCTTTAGGTAATTATGGGACCAGTTTGTAGTTTTGTGTTTTAAATGAGCATGATTAGCCTGAGTTTCATTTGACATTGAAGCAAAGAACAAAGCTCAGTAGTGCTACATACCCAGCATATGTACTGCTTAATTCTTTATCCATAATTGGTGGGTTGTTTATTTGGTTGATTTTTTTAATTCTAAATTCAAGTTACATTAAAGTCAGGCTTGGACTAGGTGAAATAGACAAAATTCTCTCCATACTGCTATAGCATTTTTGAGTTTTAAAAGTAGAATTAGTGAATATTTACTTTATAGGAGGTATTCCCTCCTTTATGGGGGGTATTGCCTGTCTTGAACACTTGCCCAAATATTTCATGTTTCTGAATTCCATACAGAATCAAAATGCATCAGTTAGAAGAAATAAATTGTTCTTGCCTTTAAGCAACATTTTCTGTTGCTTGTCAGTTTTGCGCATTTGGTTTTTGCCAACCCATGTTCCTTTAGGGGAACTTACAGACAAATTATTTTGTTTTCAAAATGTTTGCAACTGTTAATTGTGAAACATGTTGAGATACAAGAGATTTTTCATAGGTGGGTGTATACAAAGTTTACAGCAAGCCTTTGCATTTTGCTTCATTAAGCCTTATTTGTATGATGTTCATTTTGGCTGACATAAGATTCCTTTAAGAACTCATTGGTTAGTTTTCTTTAATGGTGTAATTGATTTTGCTACATGACAGTCTATGTTTATGTTAGCTTCCCAGTGGGTATACTGCATAATATATGCATACTACAGCTTCTTAAAATGCTGTACACAATACCATCCATAATAACATCTAGAAGACCAATAATTGAGGTAGACACAGATTCTTACAGCCATTAAAGGTGATTTTACTCTCTTACCCTGCGTGGCAGCTTTTCTCTGATGGTAACAGAGAGATTCAGGCCTTGAGGGGGAGGGATGGATGTCGGGGAGAGACCA
Source organism: Strigops habroptila (assembly GCF_004027225.2). NCBI lineage: Eukaryota > Metazoa > Chordata > Aves > Psittaciformes > Psittacidae > Strigops > Strigops habroptila. The sequence goes on from NC_044282.2 coordinate 20,042,262, forward strand.
ATACTGGATCTTTGCTACCTGTTTATCAGCTATGCCATCATCTTAGCTTCCCTCATCTTCTCTGTAGAGATTCTCCCTATAGTGGTAGTGCCAAACCAGACTCTCGTTTGCAGCATGTGAAGGGTGCACTCTCTTTTCAGCAACTCCAGACTGCTTCACTTCACAGTAACAGGCAAATCCACACTCATCTCTGCCACCGAGCTCCAAGTATCAAATTCAGACAATATTTCAATCAGTTATATTTCAAAGGACATGAACTTGTATGAAGCTTGTAGAGTACAGATTTGTATGAATAAATGATGTACAGAAACAAACCTTCAACTGTTGCCACCAAAGCAGACAACAGCATACCAGGATCATGGAGGAACCATACAAGACATTCTTTCCATCAAAAAGGAGTCAGCAGTCTAACAGGTGCAACTGAATTATAGTTCAAAAGGAATTTTGTTCCACATCCATCTACTTTTCAGTAGATGTTACAGACAGCTCCATTCAGTTCTGGAGATGGTTCTTCCTGAATGCTTTCCTTGAATTTCATGTCTGATGTAAGTTTCCTGTTCATACCCATGTTCCTACAGTATTCATAAAGTTGAAAGTTACTCGGAAAGTTGAGACAGCTGTCAGTCTTCATAAGACTGAACTGTACTTGATGAAAATTGCTGTTTCTAGTACAAGTAAGTTTTTCAGTTCTACTAGACGTGTTGTTACACAGCAATAGTTAGATCTGTTTAATAGATTCTATCCAACTAAGTTTCAGGCTGTGTGCATGCTTTTTGTTAAGAAATTCTGTCCACTCAGATACCTTATGTCTAGTTTAGTCTGAGCAAGAAAGCCTCCAATGATGTTAAAATACCCTACTTAGTGAGATTTGTAACTGCTTCTTCAAAGCTCATCCCTACATTTACCAATTCCTATGACATGCAGACATTCTTCGGGATTTAAGCAGGACTGCCACAGTTTGCCCAAAAAATACTTACCTTGAGCCTTACAGGTGTTTTGGTTTTTTCTTTTTCTGTAAGGTGCATTGTCCATACACATTCCAAAATGAGCTCTCTATCCCTCTTAGGATTTGCAGTCCCAACACAGGGTTTATTTTTTGCCAAAGAGTGAAGCAGCAGCTGAAGCTGCCTTCCTTGCCATTTGCAATTGTTGCAAGGCCTCTTCAGTTGACATCACTTGTAAAGATTGTCCTAGCTACGAAGCACAGGTGCATCATGACAGAAATGTGAATAGGCATTGCATCTCAAAGAGAAGACTGCACCTATAAATTGAATAATTCTTAATTTCTTTTTATTGTTCATTGGTGCCCATGTGCCGATGAAAAAGTAAATTGTATGCTCACCCTGCTTTTTTGTACAATCACGAGATGATTTTTAAATATACACATTCCGGCCAAAATTGTAACTTGGAGCTGTCAGCCAGGACTGTCACACTGAAGCTTGTGACCCATTACTTATCTTGTTAAAAGGGACAACAGCTCAGATTATCCATTTGGAAACAGACAGTGCCACCAGTCTGTGATGGTAAGCTTGGATAAGATTGGTTAGGCTGTTCTACATTAGGAGCTGACTAAAGAGTAACAAGTTCTCCTCTTTCAGAAATTGCATCTACATCTGTAGCGACAGCAGATGTTGCAATCTTTTTACAACATAATTTATTAGAATCAAGTTTTCAGTTTATTTATTTTTCTCTGTTTTTACTGCTTTTGGTTTTTAACCTAAAACAAAAGTAGTATTTATTGTTTATTGTTTGAAGTTAGAATGCCAGTCTCGCCAGCAAACAAGCAGGGTGTTTTCTTATTTGAGGTTGGGATTTTTTAACAAATTTATTCGCTGGCCAGATATTTGGAAATTGTTTTGATTTTTTTTTTATATATTTACAGTGCAAAGATGGAGAAGAAATGAACCCACATACACAGTTTTAACTTTAACCACAATGATTTTTGCAATCTGCTTTGTGCATCATTTTACCATCTGCATCTTGTTAAGACTGTTCTTTATGAAACCTCTAGAAATAACCAAAATCCTTTAGCACAAACATACCTACTGTAATATTCAATAGCATCGATACCAGGCAATAGCCAGCATACACTGAATTCAAGGGCACTTGAATGAAAGGCACTCATTGACTCCAAAAAAAATTAATCAGGCCTGTACTGATTTTATGATTTTAGAGATGTGAGTATATAAACATGTGTGTGCTAATTATGGATTTGTGTATGTGTTCATGTGCTATGTGGAAATATGCAAAGACATATGGATGAAAGTGAATTAAATTTTACCATATAGTTCTGGTTTGCATTGCAAAAAAAAAAAAAAAAAAAAAAGGGCAAACAAAAAACAACACCCAAAAACCAAAAAAATCCTGAGAATTGTTGGAAAGGCAAAAGATTATGTTTCTTACTCTAACCTTTAAATAAAATAACCTATTATCTCCATGTTAATATTCTGAAGTAATGCTGTGCTATAAAACAGGAATAGAAGAATCTGGTCTGTGTCATGAATAGGTTTATTGCTGTCTTTTAGATAAGATTTTTAGTGTTAAATGTGTGTGTTTTAATAATATATATCAACTGTTTAAACGATATTTTAAGACATTTCTTGAATAATCTTATTTGAGGTGGTATAGGCATCTTGTTTTTGTGGGAGAGTTCTGGAGTAGAAGTCAACTCTTCATCAAAAATAATTTTGTAAGATGATTTTTTTTTTTCTGCCTTTAAAAATTGGGAGGATACCCAAGAATGATTTCTAAGTGTTTCACTCATTATAGAAGTTCAACTTCCTTCTACAAGATGTTGGTTTTACGACACAAAAGTGTGTCATAAAAAATTAACATTTAGTTATAACAAGGAGATGTTTTTATTTCACTTAACATCTGCACCAGATGTGAAATATGTAATTATTTTTGTAAAAGACTTCATAACTTTCATGATTCTTTTGTTTGGCACATCTTTCTTCTATTGGGCATTTTAGACAATTGATAAGCATTATTCAGTGGCATATGGTCTGAGTCTGACGTGCTTTGAAAAGAGTAGAGAGTACTAATAATGAGGATTCTGTGAAAATGGGAAAACCAGCACAACAGATATGCTTTGAGAAAGTATGGGTTTTTAGCATCTTGAAACAATATATCACACTCAAAGGGACAGAATTGGGCTGCACAATCTGTTAGCTCATTCTTGTCCAATCTGGTCTCCTCCTTTCTTTTGGAGCCAGCATTGTCATCAACTTGCTGAATTATATTCTGGCTGGAATGTATTTCAGGCACAGGGTAATGTATCTACTTAAATGGAATCCTATCTTTCTACAAAAGCTTTTTAAGTATAATAAATTTAAAATATAAAAAAGTTCTATTAGCTTAAAGTAAATGGTTCAACAGTTTACATATGTGCAGGAACAAAGAAAATGACTACTTACTAGTTTTAGAAAAATCTAGCTTGTTCAGAGATTAGAATAGGAAAAGTAGAAATAAACTTTATTTTTTATAGTAAATATTTTGCACTGCTACTAGAGTCTCAAATTGGTCTTCAAAGGTTTTTTTATTAAAAGGTGAATTCCTAATCAACCCAATGTTAGGAAAGCGCAGGAGATATTTTGTTTGTTCATCAAAAAATCTGTGAAGGATAGACAGCAAAACTTCTGCATGGGCCCAATCCTGCCTGCTGTGGAGTCCAGGAAAAAATCCTTCCTTACATTGAGTTCCCTGCTTCAGAGTTGTATGGGGTTTTTTTTGTCAGTACCATGTATATTCCCTCATATTAATTTTAATATAACATAATTTCTGTTTTTAAGATAAAATATATCTTCTTTGCCCTTTTATGTTTACCCAACATTACAGTTGTTTTCAGAAAGATAAATAGTAATGAAGTTATACCAATGCAGAAATGTTAGGTTTGTTGTATAGCCACAATGCTGTGTCTGTTTCTGGTTAATGAACCTATTAATTGTGCCATTATTTATTAATAGAAAGTGATAATATTCTTACACTACACTGACATAAGAGAATTATATTTTTAAATAAATTGTCATGAGAATTTTAAGCCTCGGGTTGTGCCTATGGGTAAAATAGTTATGTTTATTACATTGATTTATGTGAAAGTAAGGGGTCAGCTAAAAATGACTAGGATTCCCTGCTGCTAAAATGACAGGATAGTAGTACATGCGCCAGCTCTCCTGCTAAGGGATCTTTAGTTTTCCTGTGGTAAATTACACTGCTTTGCAGGTGTGACTAACAGCACCACAGGCCACCGCTGTAATACAAGTCAGAGGGGGAAAAAAAAAAATAACCACCACTGATTGTAAATGCAAGAAGAACATCTTGGAATAAATTCCCAGCAGTGTGAATTTAGGATGTTTTCTGCTGGCAACTCCGTGGCAAAAAGGTTTAGCTCAGGTTCTGTACTGAAAATAACTAACACTGTAAAATCGCATGTACTGAAGGAGCAGTCTAATCGCTATAGACTAATCCAAATCAGCTAATTTGATCCCTGTACTCTTCTACAGGCAAAGAGAGTTTAGATTCATTATTTTCCCAATATCAAATTCCACTCATGTAATAATGAAATAAATGTCATTGGAACTGGCTTGTTCCCTTACATTAAAGGCATAACTATCATAAGCTGATGATTCTTAGTGGGGAGGAGAAAAAATAATTCAGCAATATCATATCTTTTGTAATTTTTTGAATGCAGAAATTGAGTAAAATGTAAATGCATTTTTTCATTTATTTTTCTGATATTTATCAGTGCTGTTTTCTACTTTTTCATCTTAATTCCCTGTCAAATGTATACAGAAACTATTATTTCCCAAAATGTCCATCTAAGCATAAGGAGCCTGTGCAGTGCTAGTACCACTTCATAAATCCATAGTACAAAGACCATTAATAGGTTTGAAAATATATTTAGTGATCTATGTTGGTATCGTAATTGTAGAGAAAATGGTACTCAGGTTCTCAGTTTATTGAGCTGTTTTTTAGTCATAGGAGAAAAAATCTTTAAGATGGGTCATAATTCATATCGTCTACGCTGCAGTCACGTGTCTACATGTTGACTAGAGAAATCAAAGGTTTGCTGATTGTATCTAGATAGATAAACTTTATCCTTTAACATATCCTCCTTTCATTCAGTTCTTTACTCTCTTCTGCTTATCTACTCCTCTTCTTGTTTTCCTTTCCTAAATAGACTTATCCTCTCTTCACTTCTCAATTCATTGCTTTTTTCTTCCTGCTTTCTTTCCTTTCAGTGCTTTATAGTCCCTTTCACTCTTTTCTTCTGTAAGCATCCTTTTCTTTTATACGTGCCAGCTGAGTTTATACAACAAACCTCCCATGTCTTATAATACAGGAAACTCTCAGGAACATCCAGGCCACTGCATGGTGAAGGAAAATAAAGTCTAAGAGTTTACATTGACAGATCAAATAGATTGGACCTAGCCAAAACTTGAATAATTATTTTTTTTTTAGCTGGGTTCTCTGTTACTTCCATCAGTATCAACACTAGTTCAACAAATAGATTTTTTTTTTTTTTTACGTGTTCTGTAGTTTGCTCTTCCTGACAAAACTGATTGATTTACAAAATCTATATTGTTTGTTTGTGGTTTTTTAAAATCCTGAATAGGAACTATTATATGCTCTGGCTTTTTTTTACATTTTAAGGATTTTTTTGGTAATAGTAGTGATGTATGTCACTTGGGTTTAGATACGTGAATAATTTTATTAACATTAAGGTCTGAAAGTTATAAAACCCAGGAAACATTTAGAAAAGGTTACAATTCTGAACATCAGAAGTGCCACACCTCAGAGTCCTGAGTGAACATGAAGATATCACTGTAGTCGTGTCATGTCATGTCTCTGTACCTTTGAGATACTCTGTCTGAGATGAGACTGAATACTCAGTCCAAATTCTTCAGTTACCCTGAGTAATTAGTTCTGCACTACTATTTTTTCTCTAACCTTGGCTATACCTCCTAGGTTAATCGTGAGTGATGCTACCCATAAGAATGCAATATCAACATGCCACTGCTGGTGGCACCAGGAAACCACTAATAAGAGATGAGGTTTGAAAGTTCCCGGCTATAATTATATCAAAATCACATAAAATAATGAATGGTCTTAGAAATAAAACATCAGAAGAAATATTGAGAGGTAAAGTCACTAAACAAGACAGAAGTTATAAAGCTCTTGCTCATTATTAATGAGAGGCTTTTCACACAGGTCATCTACAGAACTAAATGAGCTTATTATGAAATTTACTGCTTGAAAACATAGGCAATAAATATAGTTAAAATGATAGCAGTTCAAGTGATTCCACATACTCATTAGTATGAGATTTTAAAAAAATGGTAATAAAAAAATAGCTGTTTGTCTGGACTTCTAAAAGTTTTAAGTGAAGACACTTATTGCGTGTTGGGTTTCACTACAGGGTTTGAGTCTATAAATTACAAACTCACACTCCAAAAAAAATTCAAATTAGTTTGCATTTCAGCATGTGACTAGGAAAGTTTTTTTGATGAGTAGTTGCAGAATTATCAAACTGAAGAACTGTATCTGTCTTTTCACAGGCATTGGAGAGAGACAAATTTATTTTTCATGACTGTATGTTACTGGTTGCAGGGCTTTGCTATGTTTTTATACCAGTTCTAACCCCCATTTGATACTAGGGATTGCATTAAACAAACACAGAACAGAATGCATAGCATTTGCCAGACCTGTCAAGATATTTTCAGCATTTTCATTTCCTTATCTGTGCTACTTTTTGTGTTGATAAAGTCATGTGCATTTTGTGTTCCCCCCATCATTAATATAGTATTTGATTTTTTTAGACTAAACCCAGTCTGTTCAGAGACTGAAGACTCTGCTTTCCTGTTTGTATAAACAGTGTTAAAGCAAATTATCCTTGCCATTTAAAAAAAAAAAAATCATTACAATTTTAAATTTTAAATTTGTGAGTAATCTGTTTTTAAACATGCAACTATTCTTTCTGTTACAGATGAATGACATTATAGTAACAGTTAGAGATTCAAATCTGAAGCTGACACTTGCTTTTGGAATAGGCATGCACCATGCAGGTCTGCATGAAAGAGACAGGAAAACTGTGGAAGAATTGTTTGTGAACTGCAAAATCCAGGTACGTTTGTTCTTTGAATCCTGCTGTAATGAGTTTTGCATGGAATTTTAAAAGTTGGCTTTTTGTTACGTATACCTCATTAATCTTTCTTTCTGTTTTAGGTTCTTATTGCCACAAGCACATTAGCTTGGGGTGTAAATTTTCCAGCTCATTTAGTAATTGTTAAAGGAACAGAATACTATGATGGAAAAACAAGGCGTTATGTGGATTATCCCATTACAGGTACTCACATAAATTATGGAAATGCTCATATGCTGAAATGTATTTCAAGCATATGCAAATTATCTGAATTAATTAGTAACTGATCACTGAAAATACCTAATTTGTGTAGAGACTAGGAGTGGTGAAGAAAGGGTTCCTTTGTTTAATGCAAGTTGTAAGAGAACTTTTACAATTTTAAGTAATAATGAAAATGTTTCTGTTTTGCAATTTTTTTTCATGCCAAATTCCTTTAATGTGTATCATCCAAAATAGACATTAAACAATTGAGGGGACAATATAAAGTCATATTTAGCTACCTAGTTAATTGTATAAAAAGACATTTTCATGCATGCAAATAATTTATTTTCTTTTTGAAACCTTTTTTAAATAGAAATGGATTTTTAACAGTAGACTAAGCCATGGTTTGAAGTGCAACAGTTGAATTACACATGTATGAGAACATAAAATTTATACATAGTCACTTGACAGTAAGCAAAAAAACATAACTAGTCTAATGTCTTCAGTGATTTAAGTGATACTTAGAGTAAGTGATACTTTAGAAATGAACAGCTAAATTAAATATTTGAACTTCTGGTTTGATACAGACGTTCTGGTTTCAGTAAACTCTACTTTTCATAAACTGTTCTGCAGTGTTTTCAACAAGCTTAAGAAAGTGAACCATGGAAGAACTTTCAGAGTTCAGACAGAGAGAATATTTGTCTGGATTTTACTAAGCTTGGAGAACGAGGACAAGCTAAATTTATTCCAGGTTTCCTGTTTCCATTTCTCTTTTTGCAAGAGAAAGTTTGTTATTCAATAATCCTATACTACGCTAAAGATGCATACACCTAAGGACAATCTAAATGTTAGTTGTAATGTGAATAGAGGGCTTGCATCTTTTTAACCATGCACTCTCTTCAGAGAGTGAAGCTCACTAATGAAAAAAACCTCAAACTGAAAATACTGTGGGGGTTACTTCTCCCATCATAGAGCTTAATTCAGTGGTTAGTGCTCTACAGGAAACTTATGATCAATTTCCAGACCAACTCTCTTGTTCAAAGATTCTGGTATGACCTGGGAACTTAGCCCTGCACACTAGCATTTTGTGACAGACTTTGGCTGATGTAAACTTAGTACAAAGTCTCTGCAGACTAGTATCTCGTACATCCTGACTGGAAGAATAGTGGCAACTGACTTTATCACTGAATGGGGAAAAGTGATGAAGAAAGAAATCAACTGAAGTTTTAAATTTTATTTTAAATCTTTGGGACTGTCACAGATCAGTAATAGAGAAAACAACAAAAGAAATCGGAAACTCAATAAGCATTGAAAACTTACTATGCTGTTTTAGAAATCTGTGTACAAATACTCACAAAGGCTTTAGGGAATGCTTATACTTTCACTTTTTATTGCCATTTGAATTCAGGTGACTTGGACATCAGGGGTTGTTCAATTCTCGAATTTTCAATAAGATTTTCGGGGGAGGGTTGGAGGAGTACCACCATCTGTGATGGAAGCATTTAGATTTTCTTGTCTGCATTGCAACAGAAAATGCAGATTCCTTACTTTATGAAGAAACATGTGATGCGGTTTGCTTAAAGCATTTTTATTTTTAACTTTCTAGAGAATATTGATGTAAATGGAAGTTCTGTGGATAGGTAGTACAGTTTTGCAGCAGCAATAAAATGAAAATGTAATTAATTTTTCTTTCTGAAATACTTCCAAAAATTTCACAATACTGTCTTTAATGCTGCCCACAAGTTATGCCTTCACTGTTCCGTCATGGTATAACTTGGCTTCTCCTTGCTGAAGTTACCTTTCTGTATCAAGGATGTGTTTGGCTCCAAGGAAGCAACCGAGGGCAGAATGAGTCATTCTGGAGAGTTCAGTAATTTCAAAATAACTAGAAGTTCTTCTTTGAATGAAGTCAGAGGTTTGGGGTAGACCTTTCCTCAGTTACCAGACGTTTAGTCAGCCAGTTGGATCATGTTTAACATTTCAGGAGTTCAGTAAAGAAAGTTTTGGTTTTGGATAATTACATAGTGGATGTTGGCAAAAATAATTTCCTGATGCTTTTCACTAAATCCATTTCCTATATGGTATTATGCACAAATTAATTCACCACATTAGAATTAGGAAGAAGTTGTTTCATCACCTCCTGTGCACATACCTATTCAGAAACATCATTTTCAAACTGGTTTGTTTTTACATTTTCATGTCATTCCTAAATTAACAGAAGATATAAACTGATAAAAAACATTGCTGTCTGTATAGCTCGTGGGTACACAAGTGAAAATGTGTTACTAAAAACTGTATATTGTCATTGGGCTGTTCCTCCTGTTATGGTCCATTGCTGTATCCCATACTACACCCTCTGGCTTTTCCTTCCCCAGCTGACAATTGGGCTAAAAGCTTATTGATTCTGGAGCCAAAGAAATCACTTTTCAAAATGCCAGGTAATGCTAACCATGTTTTGCAGGTATAATAGAGCTCATAGAGAATACACAAAACTAAAAAGCTTTAAAAGAAACATGTAAAACTTACTTATGAGTTTCTTTCCATTGTTTCTTCCAAGTTAAATAGTAGTTGGAGGCACCAGAAAGGAATCAGAGCTTTGCAGATGCACTTGTCACATTTGAGAAGACACAAACAAATAGATTATAAGCATATTCATCTTGGTGGCTGGCTAGCAAATTGAGCATGTTTTGTCTCAGCTAGTGTTTTCAGTGTTTATAGAAATCATTAACTAGTATGTGCAAGTAATGATATATAGACAGAATAGAAGAGGTAAGCTTTAACTGTACCTGCTTTTAAATTTGTTTTGTGGTCTGATATGAAACCATCTCTACTCCAGTGCTAATAATTAACATCACTTGTGACGTTTGAGTGGGAAAGGTCATAGCTGTCAGTAATTAGAATTTGCCTTTACAAGTTTATCTCTAAAATATTCAAAACCTAGGAAATAATACATGGCAGAAAACTTATACAAGGGAATTATATTATTGTGAAGTCAGATACTTGAAAATTAGGAAATAACAGACACTTGCCATTATAGGCTTCATGAATTCTCTGACTGGTCATCTTTAATTGCATATGCTCAAACAAGGGATGGATGTGGAATGGAAGGAGAGTAGAGGAAATTTATATTAGATGTAAGCTTAGGTTCTATTGCAGTGGGTGGTCCTCAAGTATGCAGGAAGATAGTCTCTGCCAGAAAAAAGTTCATCATAAATTTATCTGAGATGGAAAAAAAATACTAGATTTGTCAAAACCAATAGGGCATAGAAGGCCAAAGAATTCAAAAAATCCTGTATTGTACATTATGCAGACGTAAATAAATTTATTTTTACATTCAAATAAATACATTTGGTTTATACATTATTGTCTCTTTGGCAGATGTGCTTCAGATGATGGGACGTGCTGGCAGACCACAGTTTGATGACCAAGGAAAAGCTGTAATTCTAGTTCATGATATTAAGAAAGACTTCTACAAAAAATTCCTTTATGAACCTTTCCCAGTGGAATCAAGGTAAAGATAAAGCAATCAGAAAAGCTGATCAAACTATAAACAATAGTACAAATGAGGAATCAAGAAAAGTGAAAAAAAATTCCTGTGCCCAGTACCTCCCAAATATTGTGGTCCTAGAGAAAAATAATTTTAAATAAAATATTATCCATCTTTATGCAAAAAATTCCTTTCTTCCATGAGTTTTGAAGCACTTTTGGTCTCTTTAGTCCATTTCCAGATAAAATTACAAATGTTTCTCTGTTTTGAGTGTTGTCTCAGTCATTTGAATGAGAACACAAGCTTCTTCAAGAGCAGTGTATAGGACAATTATACATGATCCTCAGAACCCTCTCTGAAATGCTGTGACAAATTCTTAATAGGAAAAAAAATAGTTGAGTTTCTGACACTTTTTGCTTAGAATACTTGTACCATTATAGATATCATATTCTTCAAAATCTCACACGTTCAAAAAGAAATCTGCATAATGTAAACTATTACTGATATTCTTTCAACACATCTTTCACTTCAAAATTGCAATATTGTTGTCAGAAATGTAGAAGCACCACCTTTTTGTTCCCTCTCTGGACTTAGTCGATACAAAGTTTGCTGTACAGTATAACGTAATTCATGCATTGATTTTGATATTTATAATATGCTTAGTTGTTCAATGAGAAGCAGAACTAGTTGCATCGGTCTCCCATAGATGCATGTTTCATGGAGGAATTCTGAGGTATCCAATAAAGCATGAGCATTACTGAAAGCTTTTCTCGGTGATGAAGAATTCACAGTATTGTTCTTCTAAGGAAACTTCATCCCTCAACATAAGCAATAATGGGACCTTTATCTGCTCAGGAAGTTTGTAGGAGCTTGGGAGTGCTATGCACCTGTGAAATGTAGTTGAAATGGGATGGTGTATTTGAAAGTTAATTTCTGTCGTGCACAGACAGACAAAATTTTTTGCAAGCAAAGAATGTGGAAACATGCACTTCATTTCCTTAGGAAATCACATTTTCCTTTTTTTAACATATAAATTGCACTTAGCACAAAAGGCTAGGAATTGAACTTCTTCAAAATGATAGCTAATAAATCAAAAGAGCAGTGTGATGATATATCCAGAATGTATGGCACTAGAATAAACTAGGAAATCTATTCATAGCTAAGTGGTGTTTCTAAGTAAAGTGTGTCTTCAAAATAATACTAGAAATCACACCTTGTTCCTGTTTGAAATACTATAAATATTCTGTGTTTCTAGTAGCTTATTTTGTGTGTATATATTTACTCTGTAGTTTGATATATTTCATCTTTCACTATAAACAAAGAATATTTGATAAATTTTCAGCTGAAGATTCACATATTAATAGCAATCTTGTTAAGTTCCATGTAGGTTGTGAACCCCCCCATTAACTTAGAGTTGTCTTGGGCTCTTTTGTGATCTAGTATTTGAAGTAAGAGGCTTCATAACTTCAAAAAGAAACTGTTTGGGGGTGTTTTGAGGGTTTTTAGTTTTAGAATGCTTTTTCATCTGTTCTACCAAATAGCATATTTATCAGCTTTATGTAGTATTTCTAATTTGTAAAATTAAACTTCATATTTTTTTAATTAAAGTTTTTTTCTAAAAAGCCATTGTCTGTGTATTAGTTGTAAGGCCTGAATACACAACTTGTATGTCAGGCCTTGTTTTCTCACTGGTCATGGGTTTGAAATATAGCGCATTAAAAGCAAAAGAAAAAGCACTCTTTACTATGGAATAGCTATTGAATCATTTGTCCAGTTTTTGTTGGACAATCTGGGTAGAACATCTGAGGTTCTTACTTCAGAAGCATGCAATCAGTGGTATAGGGCAGTAAAGCAGCTATTCATACCAAATTATTCTTTACTTTCAGCAATAGGGAAAGAACAATAGGAAAAGAAAAAGGATTATAATATAAGAAAAATCAGGTTGATCCTGAAGGATATTTGCTGTTCCCTGCTTGAACTCTAGCCAGGCATGATCTCATTAGATACCCTAATGGAGGTCTTTGTTCCGTTTAATGACACTAAGCAGTATTTTACTTTGTAAGAATCATTTGTTCTTCTGTGTTTCTGAGTTTAGATCTTTCTGGGTAAAAGTAGCAGTTCTATGGCTTTTTTTTTTTCCTTTTTTTCTCTTTTTTTGTTTTGGGTTTTTTTTTTTTTTTTTTTTGGGCAGGGGCATTGGTGTTTGTTTTTTTTTTTGCATTGGAGGAAGATGAGGCAAAATCTGGGGGAAACAGTTTTGATGTAATTTTAATAGCCCTCAAGTATTTGTTAAGTATTAGCTAAGCCATTGCCACTGTTTAATTTCCTGTTTTTCTTTCCATATGATTCTCTATTGGATTAAGCCAGCATGATCATATGGTCAACATACAGTATTCAGAAGTTACCACTGAGTAGCTCCATCTGAATACATTCCATGAATGACTTAAATTTGTTCATTCTTGGTCCAATCAAAAAATTTGAGCTTCATTCCACTATCATGTAAAGAAGATGATTGACCTTGCAATTACATTGCCCCTTTTTCTCCCCCATTTCTCTTTTACCAGAAGATAAATATATAATATTTTCAGATTAAAAGTAATAAACCTTTTAATGCACAACTCTACAAAATATATTACCTGTCTTCATGATTGTAAAGTCAGCTAAGTCCTCTTGTTCCCTGTTCTTCAGCTTATTAGAAGTGCTGGCTGACCACTTGAATGCTGAAATTGCCGCTGGAACTATTACTTCTAAGCAGGATGCAATGGATTATATCACCTGGACTTATTTCTTCCGTAGACTTATAATGAACCCAACGTGAGTATAAAATACAAATGCAATTTAATCTGAAGGTAACTTGAGGATAGAGTTGATCCAAAGGTGATCCTGCTCCTGTTGGAGCCTAGAATACTTAACAGTTTCCAGCATGGGAGCATTACTGGCCCACACATGGAATAGAACTTCTGTGCACACTTTTTTAATATTTTTTGCTCTAAATATAAATGCATTTCTTGGCAAATAATTTTACAATTTAGTGATAACTATAAAATAGCCTTATTGAGAAGGCTACATCAGTATCCCTAAAATAAAACTCCAGAGTATCACATTCCTTTAGGTATTACATTTATAATCATAAAATCATAGAATGGTTTGGATTGGAAAGGCACTTAAGATCATCTAGTTCAAACCTCCTGCCATGGGCGAGGACACCTCACACTAGACCATATCACCCAAGGCTCTGTGTTACTTTTTTTTAGCTACCACATTGATATGTTCTGCCCAGTTTTCTATAGAAAATCTATTAAGACCTGGACTTTCCTGGTAAATGAGAGAATAACTATCAGCTGTTTCTCTGTGGTGGAGTTTACTTTCATTAAGGTATCGTGGTGAAACCATGTGTGCAATATTTTCAATGATTGTTATCATCCTGCCTAGCTCCAGCTGGTATGCAGATCATTCTGAGCTGTTCCAGCAATGTAAGCTGCCTTTGCCACAACATTGTCTTGGGTAAATGGCATGTTACCTATCATGTGATCATTCACCTGCCAAAATAATGTGGCAAATAAAGAATTAGGCATTTATAGCACTAACGATTTCACTTCTCTAGAGTGCTTTGGAGTGACTTTGGAATTTACACATGATCCATACTACAGCTAATGTTAAAAACTATGCCACTGCAGACACTGTTCTTTTTTTAGTATAAAGAGTAAGTGATGTTATTTTAAAATGTCTTGCTCTTGAATCACTGTGTTAAAGTGATTTTGTCAATTTGTCTTTGGCAAGCTTTGATCACATGGTATCTGTGGTAGATAGATAGATTTTTAAGACACAACAGGCAGCACAAAGGCAAGCGTAAAATATAGAAATGCAGTCGTTTGATTTAATAGACAAGCTTTTCCCAATATAAAAGAAGGTTCCCACTGGAATATGAACTTGGCATGTTGACTGATGGTCCTTTTTTCTCAGCAGTTTCTTTAATGTGCAGTGTCATGGAAAGCTAAATCTGAAGTTATCACAATATCAATTTTTAGGTAAAAGTTCTGCTATTCTGAGAAGATTGTGGGAAGAAAGTGTGGGGAGAGGGGAGGGAAGATAAAAACCCACTCTATTTCATCATGAGATGCAGAACCTTCATAGCGAGAAACAAGATGAACAGATCTTGACTAGTGATGTCCATAATGGCAGGATAGGAATGCATACTGAAGTTTCTAATGAAATTAGTCTTTCATTGGAACATCACATGCAGGTTGGAACAGTTCACAAGTTATGCTGTTTTACCCCCGCTCATCCACACAGAAGTACTCAGCATTCTTTCTGTACTTAGTCATGCAGGGAGGATATGAAGGTATGAGATAATGAAGGATAATACTGAGTGCCAAAGAGGTCACTTCTAGATCTCAAGGGCAAATTTCAAGGGCAAATGCAATGGATGTGCACACTTTCTATTCTTTGACATGGTAATAAGTTCTATTAAGTTTCAACCAAAGTTACCAAACTAGCAGAGTTCCTGGACCTACTACTATCTGTGGTATTTTCAAACCTCCTTAAAGACAAGCAGTTCCAGCATTATCAGTGCTTGAATGAGATTCATCAAAGGAAAACTAAAGAGTTTTATGAGCAGAAGTCAGTGACAGTTGGATAACTCTGAATAAATTGCAATATGGTAACGGAGTTTACTGTGCCATAGGTGAGCATAAGAAATGATTGATAGTACCAAACAAGAACTATTTGTGGCCCTTAATAATCCAAAGGATTTAAGATTTATTTTTTTTTCAAAAGAGTAGGAGCACAGTGGTTGAATTTTGGTATGAGTTGTTACACAATACCCACTCAGTGTCACTTGATAAAGTGTTCTCTATCATGTCCTGCCCCGAAGCAGTTTTGTTGACTTTCTCTCCACTTTGAAACAAGAATTACTTTCCAGCCAGCAGGTGATTGTACCTTAGTGGTGAATAAATAATTCCTGTATGCATGATTGGTAAATTGCCTTGGGATTCATTGGCATAAAAGTCATTGCATGTGATGCTGTAAATCCCCCAAATAATGGGCTTAGATAATATTCAGAAGATTTATATTCTCATTTATTGCCGGTTTTAGCTACTTGTATATTAAAGCTGCATAAACAAATGTAGGATCATTCTATTCCAATCCAGTATCATAAAATGCCTTACTGAATGCCTACAATTTGTACTATTTAAGTAATGCTAATCTACCTTTGTTGTGAAATAGACATCAATGTATCCTTTTGCTCTAACTATCCAGGTTTCTTCTAAATATGCAGTCATTATGAATTTTTTTCTGGCGCACTTGAGATAATTTGTTAGGCTTGTAATAATGGCTTTTTTTGCATGTTGCAATACTTCCTTTCATCAAACCATTTTAATTTTCTAGTTTGATGTACCTTGAAATCTGTGAAATGGGGTTTTACTGTCTAGTTAAAAAGGAGTAATTGAGCTGTTGATTTGGGGGAGTGGAGTAGCTGAGTGCCAGTTTTGTTCAGAGGCACGCTGACTAGACATGTGCATGCTGTTCAAGAGATGATGTGCAAATGATGTCCAAATAAAACTGTTAATCAAAATGTATCAGTCTCAATATCCAGAGTTTATTCCCCGTTTTTTCCCCTACCCCAAAGCAATCATTCCTAAATGTAGAGGTTTTTGAATTTGCACATTAAATCAGAGTTTCTGAGCTACTTCAGTCAAGTGCTACAACATGTTTTCCTTTCCACATACAACTTATGCCAATATGTTCTTTACTTAGTCAAGATCATACAAAACACATCAGTGAAGTGCCCTGTTCTTTGAAATGGGCTATTTTGAGAGGCTTGTCTGTCTCCTTTCCTTGGCTGAAATTCCTTGACTATTTCATCCTTTTACCCTTTTAAAAGATTATAATCTCTAACTTTCTACAGAAGAGAAATGGCTATGGGAAGCATTTTCTGTAAATCAGCTTATGATACTTTCCAGATACATGTGCAGTAAAAGAGAAATAGAAATTTACAACATATGTAAAGTTAAGCAGAATCAGCTTTCATTTGGAAAGTTAATTTTTAGATATTCTGATATTCACATCACTGTTAAAATGTGTTTGGTTTTTTATGAATTTATAAATATATATATGAGTCTGTGAATATACACACTTACAGAATAGGTTTTCTGTGTAAACTCCTTGTGAAGACCTGAAAAAATTGTTTTATTAATTCATTCCAAGAATAATTTTTAAGGGTTTCTTTTTAACTTTATGTCAATCTTACGAAGTTTTCTGGAGTGAAAGAATAATGTAGAGTAAATTATAATTAAATTATCTCAGACTGATGCTCTTACCATCATACACTTATGTTTTACTTTAAATTTCCTTTTCTCGGTATGATTAAGCTGAGCATGTCTAATAACATGTGAATAAAATATCTGAATAAGAATTATGATTATATACTGTTCCAGTATAGTTTCTGCTATTGAGGTGACAGCTAATATCAGCCAGCCAGGATAGAATAATATGTATTTCAGTGATGCAATCACAGTTATTCAGAATTTTAGGGCAAGTTTGGAATTCTATTAGAAGGGGGGATGACTGAAGAAAGTTTAATTAAGATTAAGAGATAAAATGGAAAAATTTGGCAGCAGCTACTAAGAACAGAAGCTAAGAAGGTACAGGTATATTACACTGCAGTAATTACCAATATTCATATTTTGAGTTAGTAAACAGATATTTCTCAGGGTGGATTCTTTCTTTTACAGTCGCATTTAGATCCATGTGCATGTATATATACTTCATAAATAACAGCTATAGGCATTATTATGAATTTCATAACAAGAGCTTGTTCTTTTAAATTATTAGGGTCATAGTGATGTGAAAAGTACAAGAATGTGGTTCATGTTTTGCTTTCACCAAACTATTCACACAAATAAAGGTTTTCCGAGTCTCAGACTGGAAAGCCCCAGGCTGACAAGTATTTGAGACACCTCCTGTTCCCCTAGTCTGCTGCAGTCTTGGATGAGAATACAAAGCTGAAGACTGCTCATATCCCCATTCAAGAACCAACTTCACCTAAATATCTTAGAAAAACTAACTAAAGAGAGAAACGTATCTATTTCTCATACCTAGCATAAACAAATACATGAATGCAAGAAAATACAAGTACAGATAGAGATTACCATCTGCAGCATTTATGCATGCTGTAATGCATTTTTGCAAGCCAGTCACGGATTCCAGAGTCAGTCAGTGATGCCTTAACAACTGAAGTGAGTTGGTACATTGGTTCATAGCTCTCTGGCTATGAAGGTCCATCAATTGTGCTGTGTAGTCAGTGCCATTTCCACAGAGCCATTTGAAGATGGGAGCTGCTGGAGGCCACAAGCTGATGAAAGCAAACACAATTGATGACTGCAGTAAAGTGATGTATAAAAACTACTATCTGTGCTTCCCCCATAATTGTTCATAACAAAATTCTGCTTTCAGAACTGTAAAATCTCAGAAAACACACTTTGTTCCTCTCGAGTGAATGCTGTAGATTTGTCTTTTTGTGCATTTGTTACAAAAGGCCTTAAAGCTAACAAGTTTTTTCTTTAAATATTTTTGGCTGACTCTGTCACCGATTTTCATTATGTGTGTCACTATTACTACCGTATAATCTGAACATAAAAAACACGGTGCTGTAACAAATGACTTCACAGCATTGACAGTTATAGCAGGACCATTTCAAGGCTGATGAAAAATCTCCCAGAGAGATCTCAGGTCAGGTTTACATAAGCTAAACAGGAAATGATTGCCACCATTCACATTAAATCCTAAATGCTTTGTGTAACTTCATCTGCATTTTATGTTCCTGCACGTCTTTCTGTCTTTCTCAGCTGATGAAATTCCACACTTCCTTAGATTAGAGAAATAAGTTTATGTTTCATGGTTTGTTGTTCTTGCTAAGCTCTACAAGGGTTAGGATTTTAAATACATTATTTAAAAGGCAATAAAAAGTTCCTTCAGTTTTTGATTGTTTAAATTTTACATACTTTGTAAATTTTTATGATTCCTAGGGATTTGTTATTGCTTTTTCCCAGTGGACTACTAATAGAAGTTAGCCTGTCTAGCCCATGTGCTAGATGCTGTTAGGATAAAACTGCCTTTGACTTTCACACCTCTCAGGGGACAAGTAATTGTTGTGTTCAAACAGCCTGTAATTGTGATCCCGCTGGCTTTCTCAGTACGCTTCTGGCTATTAGAATCATTAAACAATTCAGCACCTGTTAACAGCATTGTAAATATTCAACCCTGCTTGTGTGCAGGTTGAGTCCAATATAGGAGAAAGCTTACAGAGCCCAGCCTCATAAATTAGAGCTTCTGACAAGTCAATTATTGTAAACTGGGCTTCACTGTGAAATAAATGAAATGGTGTGCTGATAAAAAGGTAGGCTGTCTGTTTATAGCAAAGAAAATAATGACTAGATGATTCAATGCAGTGAGCATGAAACTGCATTGTTTTTATTCTTTATCTGTAATTAAATAGTTAGGTAATATAGCTTCATAGAGGAACTCACACATGATGCAGCTTTTATACTTGGAGCATACCAACATGTAAAATTCAACTTGTATTTATGCATTTCAAAATATTGTCTAATGTCATGATACTCTGTTTTCACTAATGATTTTAACAGAGTCTTTCTAGATGAATGGGTTTGCATTTTTGTTAGGGGAAAATGTGCTGAGTGACCAAGAAGCTCCTGTGGGTGTGCTTAAAATTATATTTACCCCATTATAGATAGTAGTTAAAACACACTGGTACCACTTCATTCAAGACTGCAAACCATTTAAGATTTTTCTTTACATTGGTTTATTTTCACTAGGCAGCTAAATATCTACTCCTCTGACAAAAAATTACCAAAAATCATCAAATTTAAAATTCATGTAATTTTCAAGAAGGCATTATAATGCCTTTTATGATTATGGCTTCAGTGTAAAATACTGTAAATTAGGATGAGCACAAGATAAAATCCGTTTGAATTAGTGTCTTAAACTACAAGCTCAAAAAAAGAATTTCAGTTTATTGCCCATTTCTCTTCCTTTGTTTTATCAGTATTCATCGTTGGTGTTGTGGTACTGCAAATAACAGTGCTGAAATGATATGGTGAAAGTCTGAATACCGTGACAACAAAGTGCCTTAATTATAATCATTTCAGTACTGTTATATTCAATTTAGAGGAAAATACTAATGAATCATTATTGGTTTCAATGTATAAAATAAAAAATCTTTTCACATCCTGAGACAACTTACTTACGTAGTTAATTTGCTCAATTATTTTCAGAAGGTAAACAAAATTTTACAAAGTAATTTGTGGTAATAAACAGAATCTAAATGTGTTCTATGATAAGGTGTCAGGCACATAAAAGGTGCAGATGGAAATATTGTCCATTTTTTATCATTACTGTATTACTTCAGTAAATTTAAAGGGGGGGTCATTAAAATTAAGTTGCATTGAAAACAATGTTAGAGTGCTTCTGCTACAAATGTTTTCTTCAAAGAAGGCTGATAGTGTATGGCTGTCTACCATTTAAAACTTTTTAGTCAATATAAATATTTCTTTTGTTTAGGTTTGGTTTTGGACACTAGCTATGTTTTAAATATTTGAGATCATCTCAGCATGAACCCGTATACACTATACTATTACAGAGTTAAATACTCCACTGCCATATATATACACTTTGTTGTTGTCTAATGTAGCTGTTTCCTGCTATCAGGTTTTTTTTAATTCTTTTCTTATGGTAATAGTGTGTTACTCCAACCTCACCCAATTCTAGGTGAATGTTCAAAGCATCAGAGAATTAACCCCATAATTTGGGATTAATAAAAAGGAAAAAAATCTGGAAATGACTGCACCAGTAGTTAGCATACAAGCTTTTTTCAGTTATGCTATTTCTATTCAAAAAGATAAATGTTTAAAACTCTGCTTGAGAAAATAATAATGCAAATCAGATTCCATTAATAAAATAGACAAGAAAGGATGCTATATAAAACGACAATTCCATCTTTTGAAATTTGTTAACAGAAGCTTTACAGTAATTGAAATAGAGCTTAAATCAGAGAATGGGATTCATCTGCCCAAATATAGCATCAACAACTGAACTGATTATCTAAAGTTCGTTGGGTTTTTTTTTGGCAGTGATTACATTTCAACTCATCCTAAAGCAGGTATATAAAATACTTCAGATGAATAGCATTCAGCATGTGCACATCTCTCTCCATTGGCAGTAAAGGGAGTTAAAAAGACTAACTCAGGTGTAGCTATAACTATGTAAGATCAGCTAAAATGAATCTCAGCACACTGTTTTGCAGCTGCTTGTTCACCTGCAGAAAATAATACTGAAGGAACCTACTTTCCATTACTGCATGTGGTATTGTTTCCAGTGGGGATGCTGAGTACATCATAACTAGGAAATTCTACTAAACCAGCCAGTATGAACAAAGGAGCTTCTTTCATCATTGTAACAATCCCAGTAGTCTATTTGTGCAACAGTATTTTGCAGAATTAAATGAGCAGGGACAGCCTTTTTTACTGTGCTTTGTAACATTTCCATAGATCTTTTTTTGTTTGTTTGTTTGAATTCTACTTCGAAATTGCATGGTTTAATTGCTCAGCCTAAATTCAGAACTTTTAAAGTTTCTGAGCATGCTCAGTTTTTCTCTACTGCTCATTGAACTTCATTGTTACTTTCTGAATTGGTGCCTTTGCTGAATCTAGGGCGCAAGTTCTAACTACGTGTTTGTCTGGAGTTTTCTAGGTAAAAGCTCTCCCTGAAATTGTGTTAGTTTGTGTGAGTAAGAATCTTATAATACAGCTTACGTTCTACAGTTAAAGAATGCAAACTTCAATCACTGGGTCTCTTATATGCTGGCATAACAATACGTTTTGGCACACTTAAAAACATTTTTCCTTCATACACATACCTAAACCTTGTTTAGGTACCTAAAATTGTTTACCTAAACAATTTTTACCTGAAAATGAACATGTGAAGTAACCACGTTGACAAATACTCTGTTCCCTTTTTTTTTTTTTAGCAATTTTAACTTTGAGAATAAAATGACGCAACACGAACATTTGGATTGGTATAAGATTACTTTTTCAACAGATGTCACTATATGCCTAGTTTTTATTTTCAGAGTTACAGGATGTAAGAACAGTTGCAATCCTTAGTTTTCTTCCTGTCTTTTGAAGTTAAAATGCTGTTACTTGTGTTAGCATTGCTTTTTCACTTTCATACATATATGATCAGGAAAATATATGTATGCAGTCAGGAAAATTTTCCCACTAACAAAATATAGTCAGTCCAGTTCTGTTTGTATCAACTTTTCTATTAATAGACAGACAAATTGCCATCTTTCCATATGTATATGCTTGCATTATGTTGGTTACTCCCACAAACCATTTAGGAATCACGAATTTCTTATTAGACTATATAAGGGAATAGTTTTGTGTTTAATTGTTTAATGTGGATATTTGCTCTTCCAAGCATGTGTGTGTATTACCACAGCATTGTGAATTTTCCTACAAGGCATTATTGTTAAAAATCTTCAGAGTGTAAAAAGTATTCATGTAATGCATCTGTTTTCAATTTATCTAGTTACTATAACTTGGATGATGTGAGCCATGACACCATGAATAAGTACCTCTCAAGCCTTGTTGAGAAATCCCTCTTTGATTTGGAATGCTCCTACTGTATTGAAATTGGGGAGGTAAGAGTAATCTGTGCCTTACAAAAATCAGTAAGATACATGCTTCTAGAAGTTCAGAACAGCAAGATACATGCTCCTAATTTGAGAGGTTAATCTATGGAGTTATTTGTAAGACTTACATTGAAAACTGATCTTAATTGGGGTTGCAGCTAAATTATGATGCAAAATCATTTTTTGCTGTTCTCTCTTATAAAGTAGTCTTAAAATATTTTACAGTTTTGTAGGAACCATTTATATTGAATTATGTAGGAACCATGTGTATTTGATTCCTCTTCCAACAGGATAATTGCAGCGTTGAACCACTGACATACGGCCGCATTGCTTCCTATTACTATTTGAAGCATCCAACTATTGGAATGTTCAAAGATCAGTTGAAACCTGAAAGCAACATTGAAGAATTGCTCTTAATTCTGACAGTAAGTGCTGATATTTTCTTGACTTAAACGTGTAACTCATGACTCTTAAAAGACCCAAGTATATGAAAAAACACCGCAAAATTAAGAAAAGCCTATCTTCCCGATCTATAATTTCTTTTTGTTTGTTTGGTTTGAGTAATATAACTGAATTGTTTTTGCTGTTTCAAGAGTTTCATCTAAACCATACATGAAAATGTCTGTTTCTCTTATGTCCCTTTATCATGTTCAGGATCTATACAAATCTTGTATTTGTTTTCCTATGGGTGAATTAGGTATAATTCTAAAATGCCAGAGTAATAACTGCATATCAACATCTTAAATCTGTACCAGGGCTTTGTACTTTGCACTGGGACAATCTGGAAGATACAGCAGCTTTAAAAAGTGGGGAAGCATATGGAGAAGACCTGTTTCCTAAAATGCCTTCTTTTCTTTCTCCGAGCTGCCTCATGATTCCTGAGGTCATAACCTGCAATAATGCCATACAGTTAGTCTAGTGACTGTTTAATAGAGAAGTGCAATACATGGCAACAGATTTTAGGGTACAAATCTGGAGAAACAGTGCATAATGCAGTGTGATAGTATTATATTCTCATCGTAAAAGAATTAGGTTCTACTACATTTTTTATTTTAAGTACTTAAGTAATTATATGTACAAAATCTTCTTTTTCAAAATAGTGTTACTTCACTTGTACACACGTATTAAAAGCAAGAAGTGCCTGAATATTATCCAGGAAAATTTATTTCTGACCATTAATGATGACAGTCTCCATTATAATATATACATTGTACAAGTGGCCCAAATTCTTTAATATTCTGATTTCCAAGTGTGAACTTCAAAACCTAGAGTCGTATCTTACAGTATTTATGTATGTTACGTTTATACTCACTATTGCTTTGACATACTGCCAAAACTTCTCTGAGGAGACATACAAGAAGTAAAATAAAAACAATGCTATTCAACAGCTTGCATCTCAACAAAACCTGGTCAGCATTTTATGACACTAGGAAAGCCAGTTTTCTAGTACAGAGACTGTCTTTCTGATAAATTTAAATCGCCTGCAGCAAACATTCAGTGTTATGGCTCAGAAATAAAGGCCACAGTAATCTTTTATAATGGCAAGTGTTAGACAGCCTAAACAGGGGAATTGCTATCACTGTCCCTGCAATATCTCTTGTCCTGTTGTTATAAAACATTGCAAATTTTATGAAATAAAATACAATGTATTTGGCTGATTTCAAAATGGTAATCAACCGTAATTCCTATATATGCTGTATGTAAAATAACTGAAGTTTTAAAAAGAAATAACCACTAGTGAACAGAAGTTAAATAATATAATGTTGAGTTTTCAAGGTGACAGCTGTACTCTAGCTGCCATCTCTTTAAAATCTCTTTTCCCTAGAGAACATTTTCTCCACCTAGAAACTTCAGGTTTTTTGGTTTTTTTCCCAAAATAAATTTGAAAATAGTATTAGCGGAGATGGGGAACATTTCATGACGCTGCCTAAGCTAATGAGCAGCATATGGAAGATGAATGATGGAAGCAGAAGCTAGTGTGGCCTAGCTTCTATGTTCATCTATTTGAACAGCTTGCATCCGTGAAGCGCAAAGGTAAATGGCAAATATTTCTGTTGTAGACAAAACATAGGACCCTGCTGTTGGGCAGAGATTGATAAGTTTAAAATTCATTAGTCTTTCTTTAATTCTTTTTTTCTTTTTTCTTTTTTTTTTTTTTTAATTTTTCTTTTTTTTGGAAATATATATAGTCTTGGAAGTTGTCCATTTAGAGTCTTAAGAGGAATGAGACTAAAAATAAAATTGATTAGGGGCCAAAATGTGCCATGTATCAATTTGAAAGACGAAAAGGATCTATGAATGCTGGATGCCACTATAGCTGACAGTTTTTCCTTTTTATGCAGATGTCAATTTTCATAATTACTAGTGGAATTACTATTCTATCTTGTTGAAGGTGTAAATTGAAAGGTGGGGTTTTTTTTTTCAATCTGATGTAGTGTTGAAAAGACTTGCCATTTCAACAGAGTTATTGCCAAGGATTTTTTTTTTCTCCTAAACACTGTCAATTAATGAGTTTTATAATTACAGCAGTTGCTTCACACCTCTATTGTTAACCAATGACATTACATCTGCCTTGCTCCACTGGTGCCCTCCTCCTACTTATTGAAGCATTTAGCAGTTTTGGCAATAGGGAATTACATAGCATGGGGTAAGTAGTCTTAATTAGGTATAAGTGAAAATCCTTAGGGAAAAGGATATTTAAAAAGTAATTTGAAGAATCTCTTAATGATGCTGGAACTGAAAGCTGTAGCTATAGAACAAAAAGGCCTGTTATCATTGCAAAACATGATTATAATTGTGATTATTCTGCTAATCATTCAGTTTTAAAGTTTTGAATTTTGGACTGTGTTACTTAAGAATAATCATCCAAAACATTTCTCAAGCAGAGTTGCAGGATTTTGTAGGTGTGACATGTAGGTCTTTTTTTTTGTTGGCATTGTTCATAATCTTGCAAACCTTTAGGCATCTACAAGTTGGCTGATGCATATAAGGAAGGCAGAAGTGTACAATCATAACAAAGAAAATACTGATCCTGTGGGTTTGAAATGGGATATATTCAAGTTTTTACTAAATTGTCAATGTGTACCTTGAAAAGAACAAGAGTTTCTTTAAAACAAAACCAGGAAAAAATCAAGATTTCATTCAAGAATTCAGAAATTTATAATTGTATTCAGGGTTTTAAATCTGAGTTTGATTAAGGGATTTTGAGTTTCAGATTGATATTTTGACATGCTGATGGGAGCATTCAGAATTCAGGATCATTCACCAATGAGTTATTAAGCAATCTGCAACTCGTGAAAAAGTAGTTTTGAGTCATCATATTTCTGGTGCTCGTGGGTTTCTCAAAAAAGTCAGTTGATAGCAAGATTTGTTTCCACTTAGAAGACCATTGATAGTCACCTCCAGTATCTGTTCTCTGTTTTTACTGTATCTTTTCATTTGATCATCTGCCAGCATTTTGCAAGATTGAATGGTTTTTCAGTATGGTTTAGGGGTTGAAGTATCCATGACATGAACAGGAACATGGCATATGGGAACAGCCTCATAGTCATGTTGGAAGTATACCGTAATAAGTGATATAAATACGTAGGGTACTATCCTCTCACACTTTCCCCTCTCCTCTCAGTAAATCTGTGCTCGAGATGTTTAATCTGTTTTGGGTTTGCAGTTAGCAGGTGAAGTTCAGATTCAGTTACTTTTGGAACTGACTTGTGCTAATGGACATGTGGTTTTTCTGAGAGAAAATGTTTGATGCTTTTCCATAGCTTTCTTTAAAACTTTCCTAACCGTGCTTCAGGCAGTAGTAATCCAAATGAGCTTATTCACTGTTGAGTTATGGTGCTTCTTGCATTAAGTGTTATCGATGCGAAAGTGTTCATGAATTATTACTGACAGGCTGGGTTTCCCTGAGGTACCTAAAGACTGTTTCCTTTTATTCTGAAAGTTAGGTGCAGAGATTAAAAACAAAACAAAACAAACAAAAAAAAAAACCCACCAAAAAAACAACCAAACAAAAAAAAAACAGAGAGGTACTTTGGGGTAATTTTTGTCATTTTCTGTACTAAAGCAGCAGTCACAACAAATGTTTTCAAAAATCAAATGTAGGTTTGTTGTACCTGGAGGAAAGGAGGTCTGTTGATGATTGATCAGGACTGTGATGTCGAGATCCACTAGTGTTATGATTTTGGGTGATTTGTTACTACACTTATCTGGTTATCTGGCTAATATTCTTATTTACAGAGCAAATACTTTGTCATATTTGTTCATACCAGACAGTGAAGGGGAGAACATTACCATCTTTCATCCCTTGTTTTATGTGCATGTTGTCCCATATTTCTGGTTTTGAATTTAACCTACAAGAGAGAACTGATTGGTTTTCTTTTGCCTACTGCTGTCTTTCATGTAAACTGGTTGTAAGAGATGAGTTTCTTTCTTACTGGGGAGCTTAGGAACAGAACAAGATGGTATTTGTGTTATAGTGGGACATATGTATCTATCTGTGATATAAACGTGGGCTTATAAGTTTGGTATCCACATATCTCCTCCCTATATTTCTATCTGATAATTGATATGGTTTTGTTACACTGGCTTGTATTAGACTAAGTATTTTGGAACTCAGCAGAAAATCTGGCATTGCTGGAATCAGAGAAACATAGAAGAAGGAGTTTCATGAAACAGGCACTCTCCATCCCAGATACATAGGTAACAAAAGAGTAAAGTTATTGATGCTTTATCTGTCTTTCATTACCTGTTAGGCATTGGTACTCTGAGATTCTAGATGACTTCACCTATAGCTTTACTTTCTGTTCATCATCATTGGCACATCCTATTATAATCAGGGAAACATGCAAGTCTTTGTGAATATTTACACTCTCAGTCTAAAATAATTTTATTTCTCTAGCAGAATTCTATCTTAAAGCTGCTGGTTCGGTCTCCCATGAAGGGGCCACAAAGTTTTTTGACTCAATGATAAACCATCTTTTCAACTGGCCTCCAGTTAGATGCCAGGGAAGGAGGAATCAACAAGTTACAAAAATAGTCCAAGAACAAGCTAATGTGAGCGGTTTTGTGGAATATTTTCTCTGCAAGCCATGGCAGAAACATTGATTTTGGGTTTTTTAAGATATATAAAACTGATTTTCTGTTCTATAGCCATTTCAGAAAAAAATCAGATCACTCTTCCTAATTCAGTGATTTTCTAGTTTAAATTTACAAAAAGGATGCAACTATGATTTTCTTCAAAGCATGAAAGTTCAGCAAGACTATATTTGTTTGTTTCAGTGTCAAAAAAAGAAATAATTTATTATGTAAACTTTATCACAGATGAAATTATGTTACATGCTAACCTTTAAAGCACTTGCATATTTGATTTCACATATACTGTGCATTCTTAACAATATGAACTTGACTCCTGTGACCACTCTACAAATAGTAACAGGCCTCAGCCGTTATGCATATTTTAGTGACCCCTTATAATAGGAGAAAGCTGTTACCTCTTGCCATTAAATCTTTTCTCGACAGTGAGTATATACCTAGGACTGTTCAGTGCATAAATTTCATCCTGAAGACAGGCATTTCCAGGATCATTTACTTAATTTTTATACAGCCTATATTCTCTGGATTTTAATATTTTGAAACATTTCTGATTCAGTTCCCACTTGGAAACATCTAGATAGTATCATAGTGTGTCTTATAAAATAGTTTAAATTTGAAAATTATGTTTGGCTTCATGAAAATAAACCAAAATGCTACAATGAATTTTAATAGCATCTGAATGTCATCATCTATGTCCAGTATATGCAAAGTATCTTGTACTTAGCAGAAATAGAATTTACACACATGAATACTCACACATTAAATTTGTATTGACTTTTCTTTAGTCCCAGTAGATAGGGCAGTTTTGATTGTTGCTGTAGTACTTGAATATAGTAGCTTTCTTCTAACGTCATCACACAATTATTTTCTATTTTTCTTTTTCCAAATGATTGTTTGATTTTTAGTTTAAAAGCATCATATCTAGAAAAGCACAATCAGTTGGCAAAAAGAGATGACAATGCCCACCACTGACAGCTAACTGAACATGGCATAACTCTCTTTTTTATGACATCAGTAAGGAAAAATTACATTCAAAACCAGAAAATATGAAATCTTCCCATCTCCAATACACATGACTTTCTAATCTCTGATTAACAGATCTCCTTTATTTTCCCTCCGGTCTTCTTACCCAGCTTCATTACTTCAGTTATCATTACTTGCCAGTTTAAAAATCTAATTCAATACTCAGGCAAGTTAAAATAAAACCTATTTTAAAGTTGAAGGATTCTAACATGTATTTCCCACAAGGTAGGCCATAAGACAAGAGCTGTTATGTTTTGAATAATATGGTGTCTTTAATTTTTTTCTTTCTTTTTTTTTTTCGTAATTTGTTTTGATTGCAGTCCAGGGTCCAAGGGAAAAACTTGTGAAAGTGTGTATAGCTGTGGTAGTGGAAGCCAATATCCTCAGTATATTACCATTTCAAACAGCTGTTTTAGTAACCATTTCTGTCAGAAGAATGCGGAAAGAAATTCCTTTAATAAGAGCTACAGATACAGTTATAGCAGCAAAACACTCATGTATACCAATGAAAACTATTCTGATGAGCCAGGAAGCTATTACCCTTGTATCTGCTGGGGTATATAGGACTACTGTCCTGGTCTTGTACTTACAGATATGAACATTGTCTGCCATCTGTACCAAATCAATACTTGTCCATGGTATATGTGCTAGAAGAAAGTTGAGTGATAGCAAGCTTGGTTTAGCTGACTGCTTGAAACTGCAGGCAATTCATCTGCGTACTCTTTGTTTGTTTGTTTGTTTGTTTTAGCAGAAAAGTCTTTTACTTCCCACTTACTTGGCAGTTATAACTGTAGTCATCATCATGTGAGATTTTAAACTATGCACATGCAGCCAATACTTTGCAAATTATTCATGTTGAAATGAAATGGCTTTTTTTGAGCAGTCATGTCATATGGCCTCATTTTCAAATAAACGGTATATTTGTTGAAATAATATTTGTGTTGTTCTAAACTGCATCTATTAAGGTAAAGCTGAACATTTTATAGTACACAATGCTGCTTTGATAAATGACTGTGGATTCTTATGCTCCAAGTACTCCAGAAGGAAGTCTTACAATCTCAGTGTGACTGTAGGAAGGCAGTACGAGTTCTACCTACTTTCTGCCTCCTGATTTGTAATTAAAGCATGATAGGCAAATTTAGGCCCTCTGCAGCCTGCAGTTCTTTTGTCTTCACTGGTTTCTAGTTACTGCTTTGCTTTTGATAGAATTATACTGTTGTCCTGTAAATTATAGCAATTACAATTATATTGCTGATGAATTTGTCTTCACAGAATTCAGTTCACTTAGTGACACCAACTCAGCCTTACTGAGTGCTGTTTAAAGGCACACAGATTTTTTCTCTGTCAACAAAGAAGATACTGCTCGGACTTGTAAAACTGTTAAGACAGAGGATGGCATTTTGTAGGTTGTTTTCTGATTGGAACAGAAATTTCACTATAAGGATTGATTTATCTGAAATAATTACATCATGCAAGATTGGTGTCCAGCATATATTGTTCCTTTAGCATAGTATTTTTTTTTTAAAAACGACACAAGAGGATTACTGATCAGTCCTTAATGAAGTATCTGACACTTGTATTTTCCTATTTACATTTAGATTCTTTCTTTGTCTTATTCTTTTCTTTTTGGTTTTTTCCCTGATGGAACCTGGCTGGCTTCAGAAGGTGTAAGGGTTGATGTTATGTATTATCACAGATGAATTATTAAGAAATCGGCCTCTTCTATTATTTGCCCAGTATTTACAAGGTGCTTTATTTCACAGTTATTTAGGTAGCTCATGCTACCTATGATGCGAGAAGAAATTGCAGAGGGATTTTTGTTAACAAAAGGCCAAAACTTTTCTTAGCATTTGAAAAGGTTACTCTATATTTTGTAAATTTGGTACAGCATATCAGACTTCCTTTTACAGAACAAACAGTTGCAAATTTTCTTCACCTCTGCAGCTTAATGAATGTGGGCCAGGCATATGGCAAAATATTGATTTTTTTTTACATGAAAACTGTCAGATTATGCACTTTTCTAAGTATTTTTATCTGGGATGATGCTTAAATACAGCTTTCCTTGATTTATATGAGAGCCTTGTCCTGTTTCCCATGGAAGAGTCAAATCAGACATCACCAATTTGACTGGATTGCCTATATGCCAACTTCCCACTGCCTTACTTTTTTGTCTTCCAGTGGAAAAGACTAGCAAACCAGCAGAGATTATTCAAACTACTATTTTTCAGAAAGAGAAAATATCTCAAGGCTATTCTTCTCACCTTAAGGGGTGAGAAAAGGGCTAAAATACCTCCCACAACAGGTCTTTTAAATGCTTCTTCTGTCAATGTGAAGGCACGCTACTGTGTTGGCTTATATTTATTTAGTGTGTGAATGCATGTCTACTCACAAAATATTTTTAGGTACAACTGATGCATACAATGTAAAGAAATTTTATCTTAAACATACAAAAACATTGAATGCACAATATTCTGTAGGTTAATGAGGTGAATTCCAACTGTTTTATCATTTGCTTAAGGCAGCAAGCAAATGTAAATATCATGAGGTGTAAATAATAGATTATTTTTTCTTTTGTATATGATTGTCTTAAAATTTACTATATGCAGTCATAGAAGATGCTAGTTTTTAATACTTCTTTAGCTATAAGAATGCGTGTTTGCTTTCTCTTGGTTCACACAGAACAGATGGATGCTTGACTGCCTGCTAATCCACAGCTGGAATGGTTTCAGCGGTTTCCACGTTGCTGGGTTAGAGTGGCTTTTCTAGTGGACTGAGAGGGCAGCGAGAGAGGGATATCATTATTCATCAGTATCCCACAGGGATCGCTGCCAGCAGAGATTAATTTTTTCTGTTATGCTTGTAGAACAAGCTCAGGTGGAGTCTCTAATCCTCAGGGCACGGGTGGCAGATCAAGAAAGATGCTACAAAGCTAGTTAATTTTCAGATTCTAGGGGAAACAGAAGCTCTGTTAGATGTATAAATACATGATTACAAATTTAAGTAGCTCAAATCCAAATGGGATCTTCCTAGACATCTGGTACTGAAAATCTCTGTTTTCTTTGTCTTTTTAAAGAAGTTCTTAAAACTTTACACCAGAGGCAAAATGTCTGCAAGTCGCTTAATCGTTGGTTATCTTTCCATTTTATTTTTTTTAATACAGCTCTTACAGTGTACTTTAGATGAATGCCTTTCTACCTATAAATAAAAGACATGGTATAAGCCTGCATAAGAATGCTGAGTTTATAATGTTCTCACAAATTTGTGTGCAATGAACATCCCCCAGAAAAATTACCACTTGCCATCCGAAAAGGGTTAGATCTTGCAATGCAAGGTACATCCCATCCAAGTAATGGGATGTTTTATTAAGGTCAGGTGTGGCACCAGGGCACTTTTGTGCCATGTTACTCACTATATCAGAACTCTGGTCATTCAGGACAGGAGCGTTGTTAGAACTTCCTCAAATCGAGGACACCAAAATACTAACAGATTGCCTATTTGTTTGTTAGACTCCAGATATTTTTCCTTTTACTGATTTTTTTTGTTTCCTCAGTGATTCCCATTCTTCCACACCCTTGTAATTAGTAGTGTCCTCCATCCCTGCATTACCTTGTACCTCTCAAAACATTGGGTCAGATTTTCA
Source organism: Strigops habroptila (assembly GCF_004027225.2). Classification (NCBI taxonomy): domain Eukaryota; kingdom Metazoa; phylum Chordata; class Aves; order Psittaciformes; family Psittacidae; genus Strigops; species Strigops habroptila. The sequence continues at coordinate 20,074,558 of NC_044282.2, forward strand.
AGCAATGTTAATCCACATAGTTACACTGAAATGAGTGGAGATGTGCCAGTTTTTATCAGCAGGGAACTACCCTTATTGAAATTTACTTGCAGCAGCTGTCATTTCCTCTTACAGTTATATTTTTTTTATTATTATTAAATTAAACTATTTTCATTTAAAAGGGCTCAAAGTGAGACCAGTAGCACTGGCTTGCTGAAAAGACACTGTGTATGTAGGCACCTTCCAAGTTTCCCATATATTTCTGCCAGTTCATATTGTTCTCCTATTATTCTGGGCTTGAGCCTCTCTTGAACAGAGGCTGCTAGTCATTTTGCCACATGATGACAGGTATTCACGCCTGTGAACTTTTTATTCCCTTTTGTCTCTGGTCACATAGTAGTTTAGATCCAGAATTTAATGCAGTACAAAAATGCAGCAGTGCACATTTGTGGCTCCCCACTAGGGGAGCTGCCACAGGTCAGCAGATCTGAAATCCAGTTTTCAACACACAGAGCTTTTACAGCTTGCCATTAACATATACAGTATGTATGGACCCCATTTCACTTAAAGAATTAGTAGCACTTACTTCTGTCTCCATGCAGAGTAGCATTAACTTAATGCAGAGATCTGTTAACTTCTTCCCTGGGTCTGGGCTCTGCACAGGAAGATCCCAGTGGAGGATCAAAGCCAAAGACAGAAAATGACTGATCACTTTCCCGGGGAAAGCTCTGTGCCAGGATTTGCTATTACAGTTTTTATTGCTATCATCATCTCAATCAGTAGCTGAGCCAGCTAATTCAGCCAAGCTCAGCTTCAGAATGTGGACAAATGTCCAAATGGAACTGAAGTAGATTTCTAATGACAATCAGACTTTTGAATGTATGCTCAAGAGAGATTTTCCCAGTTTTGTGTTAACACATTACTGACTTCATGCACTGACGAGCTTTTCTGTATTAGTGCAATACAATTCGTTTCAGTACAGCCAAAACCAGTTGGTTTTATAAATCTTTCCTTGACTTGAGATTACAGGGAAAGAGAGTTGTGGGTCACTGCCCCATCTAGGTCTCTAGACTTAAAAAAAGGAATGATGATAATGCATTCAGAATGTGCAGGTTCAAAGCTTTCTCATGAAAAGTAATAGGAAAAGTCAGGCATCTTGGAGAGGCAAAATCTCAAATACACCATTTCCAGTGATAAATGTAATAATCACATCACTATAATTCACTTTATAAATGGAATTTATACCATTCCATTTATATTTATTTGCTATGATCAAAGTAACTTATTCTATGTGAATAATGTGTATGCTATACCAGTTTCACATGTTTGCTCTTATTTTTGTCCTACTTTAGTCTCTTTTGCATTTGTTTTTCCTTAAATTGTGCAAGTGTTACAGGCTTACTTATAGTCAATATTTTAACTTAAAAACCTAAGAGTGAACTCAAGCCACCTCTGTGAAGGTTGAACAGGCTTAATATTGTGAAAGCACCTACACATTTGGTGGAAAAACAAATGTATTGTAAGAATTATTTTTATTGGTAGTGGCAAAAAAAGTAGCACTGAATTAAGATTGTGATCATAAACTCTGTGAAATACAGATTGAGAGAGTTCAGACTTATAATCATTAATTTATTCCTTGTTTTTATATGTTTCAGTAAAGTATGCAATTTAAAGAGGAAATATTACTCTGAAACAGAATGGTTCTATAAGTGTATTTTTTTTACCATTTGGAAAACTAATTACAATGATTGTGTTATCTATTACTGTATCTTCCTGTACACTGAAACCTAGCTTCTCTGATATGCTTAGGAAGCTTTAGGGGGAAGAAAAAGGGAAATGAACTTCCAAGTTAGTATAGAAGTCCTAAGAACTTTTTTCCCATGTCAACTTATCGTTATTTTATATAATCCTCCCTCTCACATGTGCTAGCATGCTTGCATTTTCTTTTAGCAACACCATGCTGAAGCAGAGGTCTGTAATTTAACTTTGTACTTTAGAAGTTCCCAGATCTGCCAGCTCACTCTCTGCTACTGGTAGCTAATATTGCTGACCTCCTATTGCTCTGTGTGCAGTGGCAAAGGTCTTTCAGACTCCTGACCTCTGGTCATCAAGAATGTCATCAGTAGTTTGTAGTTCGGATGTTTTAAGTAAGAGGTGAACTTGTGAAATCTAAACCCTTCAGGGTGTTTTTAAGTGATCACTCAACTGTTTCATTGCCCTAGGATGTACTTTTTATGATGTCTGTAATTGTAAAATTTGTGGTGTTTATCATATGCAGCTATTTAAAAGCAAAACTCAAACACTTGTCTGTTTAAAGTGTTTAAAGTCTGAAAATACTATATATGATTTCTCTGATCACTAACATAACACCTTGATAAGGATTTATAAGAACTTTTAAATTGTATATTCTTATAAACTATATTTGTAGTTCTCATTGCTGAAATGTGGCCGTTTTAAATCCTGAAAGATGGTTATAATTTTTTTTTTTTTTTAGTATATAGATATACATAATTGCATGTTGATGAGCTTTATAACTTTCTCTCTTGAACATCTCATGCTCAACTGGAAATTTCCAGTGCTTACTCTGGTAAATCTTAAATCTAGAGACAGAGCCCAGGGTAGCCCAGCCTCACTGTTTTGATTCTACCTAGTTAATTGGGTTAACTTTACAACTTAATTCTATACTTGTTTGTTTGTTTGGACACGTATCTTTTATCTCTAAAAATGCATTAACCACTAATTACATAATTTAAAAAAAGTTAGTATTTGTTTCAAAAAGATACTGAGCAGCCCTTATTCCTTGGATTTTGCTCTCCATCCTACACATTTTCCCTGTGTCATTTTTCCAGAAGTAGAGTGGAGAGTACTCTGACAGAGTACTAAACAAGCAGCAAAATCATTTTCCTGTTACCCAAGCTGGAGTAGGGAGTTAGAGAAGGCAGAGTCCACGTTGGGAAGCACTGGTGCCAGAAGGACCCCCTTTTCTGTGTTCAGAGACAACTGCTGCCCAGGAGCTGCGGCTCTGTCTCCTCTGTGTCCTGCAGCACAGGGACTGACACAGGGCTTTGCTTTCTGCCTTTCCTCCCTTCCAGCTGCTGATCCTGGAAAGAAGCGATGGGAAAGCCCCCATGGGAAAGGAACTGCTCTGCAGGATTGGTTCTGATATGCTGGATGCCATTCAATTGCATTGACACATACATGTGCAGTTGACAGGGCAACCCCCAGTATCAAGACAGGCTGGGGCATGAAGGGATTGAGAGTACCCCTGAGGAGAAGGACTTGGGGGTACTGGTGGATGAAAGATTGGACCTGAGCCAGCAGTGTGCGCTTGTAGCCCAGAAGGCCAATTGTATGCTAGGCTGCATCCGAAGGAGCATGGCCAGGAAGTCAAGAGAGGTGATTCTGCCCCTCTGCTCTGCACTCTGGTGATTCCCCAACTAGAGTACTATGTCCAACTCTTGAGTCTTCAGTAGGAAAGTCCTCAGTAGGACCTGTTGGTCCACAGGAGGGCCACAAAAATGAGCAGAGCACCTCCCCTATGAGGAAAGGCTGAGAGAATTGGGGTTGTTCAGCCTGGAGAAGACTTGACTTCAGGGAGACCTTACTGCAGCCTTTCAGTTCTTAAAAGGGACCTATAACAAAGATGGGGAGAGACTTTTTAGCAGGGCCTGTTGTGATACGATGAGGGGTAATGGTTTTAAACTAAAAGAGGAGAGATTCAGGATGGATGTGAGAAAGAAATGCTTTACAATGAGGGTGGTAGAACAATGGCACAGGTTGCCCAGAGAGGTGGTGGATGCACCATCCCTGGAGACATTCAAGGCCAGGCTGGATGTGGTTCTGGGCAGTTTGATCTTGGGCAGTTGAAGATGTCCCTGCTCATTGCAGGCAGTTGGACTAGATGACCTTTGAAGGTCCCTTCCAACCCAACCCATTCTATGATTCTATGACAGGAAAAGATGTTACATGCTATATGGTGTCAATGAGCATATTTAGAATGGTCTCCATGATGAATTACAGTATCATGTAGTAAATATATTCTAATCTTTCCTGTCAATTTTTGTTTTCTTTTTTTGCATCACGTTAGCCACTCTTCCAGATCTCTACAAAACTTCAGTCTGCTCTATTGCTTAGTAGCCTCCTAGGTAGGCCTAAAAATCTGGAATGTCACTTCTGCAAAGTATTAAATGTATATTTTTACATGTGTAAAACAGAGTGAGGAAACTCTTCATGCAGGTGTCTGCTGTCTAAAAGAGGGCTTCAAATCTAATATCCCTGTGTTATAAAGTGGCTTCAGTAAGCTGGTAGAAATTACATGAGATATTTTTCCTTTTTGTCCGTAATATGAATCTTGAAAACATGCATCATGTTTGTTCTTGAACCTTGTAACTAGTAATATATGTTTATAACTGTCTTTAACTGGAACATTGTCCCAGAGTTTTTATATTTAAGAGTAAAAAAAAAAAAAAACACCAAAAAAAAAAAAAAAAAAACAAACAAAAAAAAAACCCCAACGTTTTAAACTTTGGAAGTTTGAATTATGTCCCATAAAACTGAGACCAAAGCATACACATTTACAGCCTACCAATAAATACCTTAAAATAGGAGTTTATAATGGAATCACTAACACAGATACAATTTTCAGAGCAGCACGTTTTCCCACATTTATTTGTTTTCTGAATATAAATAATACATCAGAAACTTGGAAGAGCGCAAAACACCTTGCAGGTTTATTAAAGTTGAAAATACATGTATTTGGATTCACTGTACCTATAGAAAGAAAAGGAATGTACAAGCAGTCAGTGAATTCTAAGTTTCAATAACAGCATTGCTAAAGAAAAGACTACTGCCTCAGCTCTGGAATGTGAGAAACTATTTTTGGTTTGTTTTAGAGTCTCATTGTTACAAATTAATCAACTGCTCTTTAAAGTCTAGAACTCATTAACTTTATAAGTTTTACTGTTCCCATGACTGAACTGAACTTAAAATATTCAAGTTTACTTTAGTTACTCACCTTGATCCCATGTCCATCTGTGTTCCACACGTGTCCTCTGTTGTAGACAGATGGCAAGATGTAGTTATTTGAGATTTAAAATATTTTAGAAAGTTTGCATGTGGTATAAGTTTAAAGTTCAGCTCTTACTATAAATCAGTAATTTCAGCCAAACTTACACATTTTGTGGGTAGAAAGAAAATCTGATATTTTTTTTTTAACCCTGTGGACACTGTGGATCGTAGTACTTGCCATGTTGCATACCTTATTTAAATTTTGGTTCAGTCTGACTCCTTAAATGCCTCATAGCACCAGAAAACTGCAGAGGATATATTTTAAAATGGGGTGAGTTGTTTACTTTTAGAACAATTCTGACAGTTCAAATAAAGGGTGATGATAAACTGCATATCTGGAATGTTGCAGACAGGACTCTAAGATGATTCTGTGGCTAGTGTTATGCAGGAAACAGAATTCAATTACCAGAATAGCCCTTTGGCCTTGTAAAACGCAGCTATCAAGTTGATGCAGGTCTAGGTGTGACATTTCTCACTGGCAAAGCAAGTTACTGTTTCCTGTATGACCCTGCACCACATACAGATTGAATTGTAGGTTTCTTACACTCTCAAAATGATGCAGCAGTCTCTAATGCCCAAAAGGAGACATTATTGGGAAAGTCCATCACAGACCTATAGAGCAGAGAGATGTGACATGACTACCAAATGCATGATTCAGAAGCCGTAGCTAAAATTCCAAGTTATCTCCTGGTATACTCCAAGTTATGCTTAATGGTGTAGGTGCTTGTAAACATATTAGTTGCACATGGGCTGCAGTAGTCCTGATTTAACAGAAGAAAAAGGGAAAATGAAAAATGCAGAGTCTTGCTTTGTGGTTTAACTCTAAAGTTTGTATTAAGTTTGTATTAAGTTGCTTGACTTCAGAATGAAGATTAATGATTGATACGTAATTTGATCTGTTTCCTCACCCATGGAAGTAAAAAGAGTATTCAGACACAGTGTACTAAAATAAAATATATTACATGTTGTGTGGAATAGTTGAAGCTGTAGGCTTTGCAGAACAGATTGAGATTCACAATGAAAAGGAATACTAAAATGAAAAAATATTGAGTGAACAGCAGGGCCCATTTGAGGTGATTACAAAGGATGTTTCTTTATTCTGTCTTTTCTTGTGCAACCTGAAAACAGTAGCAGGGGGTTACAAGCAGAGTTCATCACAGAGTTGTCAATCACTGTCATTTAACATTTTGCAATGGAAGATGTCTTTATTCAAGGACAGCTGGGCAAAACAGAGAAACAGATTTGCAGTTAGTAGTCAGTCCAGCCTACACTAAGCAAACAAGGACAGGGCAGACATACTGGCCTCTCACATAAAAATATAATGGACTCTGCTGACCTCAGTGCCCTCCATTCAGCTTCATTCTCCGTTGTATAAAAGCTTCACTACCCATTCTCAATTTCCTTTAATTACCTACATGATGCAGATAAGAAAATGAACCTCACTTACTTACAGTCAATGATCACAAACAGGAAATTAAGTAGGCAAGTTGTTTAAAATAAGAGGAGTGTTTTGGAGGTAAATAAAACATGTGCTGGGGAAGAATTAGGGAAAATGCATTTTCAGGAGTACCAATTGGTCTGGAGTGACTTGGCTGATCCTTCTTCTTTCTGCTTCTTTAAACTGCAAAGCAAAACTAAGTAAAAAGTCTCCTTGGTAAATATTCTTTAAAATATCTTTGAAGAAGAAGCCAGTTAAATAAAAAGAGTGAAGCAAACATGCAGCCTTCTATAGGGCTTAATAAGATTGTGACCTTAGGTTCAGAGAATAAATGACCACAGTTTTCACAAGAGATCTAGCAGAGACATCCAGGATTAAGCAGCAGTTGTCTTTAGTCAATCTTCACTTCTAATCTGCAGTTGAGATATAAAATAAATTAACTACATTCTGATTTTCTTTCCAAATCTTAAGTTGTCTAATACTTACTTTTCCTTTTACGTTTATATCACAGTTTAGGTGTAGTTTCATTGTGCCATTAAAGAAAATAGAAAATTTTCTGCTGTCAGATTTCAAAGGGGTGAAAACCAGCTATATAACTGGTTTTTAGGAACTGTCAAAAAAGGTTCTATGTGTTAGGCTATTAATGAGTGGATACGGTACTTTGCGAGTCAATTAGGTAGTTCTATTAGGTGTTTTAAAATTGCCATTTTCATTACCTCACTCTACATTGGTTCCTGTTGTGAATATTTCATTAATATAGATTTGCAGGAATTCTGACTGGAGATTGAAGACTAAAATGCATAATATCGAATTTATACTTTAAGAGGAATATAAAACCCTGAACACTTCAATTTTAATGGTCTCTGCTAAGCCCATAGTTCGAAAGACATTGCTCTTTGGGCTACCCAAATGACTTTTTACTTTATGACAACAGAAATACACTCTCTTAAATTACAGATGGAAAAAATATAACATATTGTAAAACTCTTACTTTACTTGCAAGTTTTGTACTGTAGAAAGATCATTCTCATTCCAAACAACATGTAGGCATACATGCACAAGAGTTTTGTGGAGGAAAAAATTACCAATAAAGTCACAGAACTGACTCTTCAGCCTGAATTATAGTTCTTAGGATGCTACTGTTGAATTTTCTTTCTTTCAGAGACGGTGGATTTCCCTAGCAGGAGAATGAACATCTCTGCTCTGACTACTAGAACTGTTCCTCACAGCCCCAAGGATGTTGCTACTCATAACTACATTTAAATTATCTGTTGGTGTACAGCTCCTTTTTGCAATAGTGAGGAAGTTCTTAGACAGCTTTCATTTTGACATGAATGGTATTAGTCCCACTCTGAAGCACAGAGGATGGTTTTCAGCACCTACTTACAATTTTGCTCTTTGCTTTGATCGCTGATCATCTGTTGCTTAGACACTGACTGCTCAAAATATTGAAAATACGTTTTAAAAGAACCTTACCAGAGCTGTTTCAAACCCTCTGTGTTTTGAATACAGACAGAAAAGTAGAAACCCTGAAAACTGAAAATGTGGATTATTGACTTCTTTATAGCTAACCTTAGAATGGTTTTGTGAGCCAACCAGGGTAGGATATCTGTAGACAGGCATCTCAAATGTTGAGTCCATCCATTGAACGTATTTCACTGCTTTTATTTTCTTCTTCTCTCATCAGCTATGTGAAAAAAAAAATTGAAACCTATAATTGTGTGAATATTTATGAATATTTTACTAGCTATTGTTTTCCCACACGTGATTTTAATAAATAAGTATGCTTTCTAAACACTAAAATGCTGCTATTTTAACATTGAAATCAAACTGTAGTAAATTAAATGCGTATACTTTTAATGTCTCAGTAAGGAATAATAATTATTCTGAAGTTAATTACAGTGGCTAATTTTTTTTTTTTTTTTTTAAGAATGCTGAGGAGTACACAGATTTGCCAGTGAGACACAATGAAGATCAGATGAACAGTGAACTGGCAAAACATCTTCCAATTGAAGTCAACCCCCATTCATTTGACAGTTCACACACAAAAACACACCTCCTGCTTCAAGCCCACTTCAGTCGTGCCATGCTGCCTTGCCCAGATTATGCAACTGATACAAAGACGGTGCTGGACCAAGCAATTAGGATATGTCAGGTATAGAAATGCATTTCAATATTTAACTCTTGTTAGTTTACTATTTATTGTTAGTGTGTTGTAATATTTTGAATATAGCAAATCTGAAGATTTCTTGCAGTCTTGTGGAGAACTGGTACCACACAGTATGGTACCTCTTTGTTTAGTGAGGAACTAGATGCCTATAAAGATGCCCACTTTACAGAACTGCAGGTAAATGAAATTATGATAAAAGACTGTGGTACTCTGGTTGGAGGCATCTATTGCCGCAGGGCTTGCCTCTTCTTTCATATGCCAAAGCTTTCTCTCTCTTTATCATGGAATGTTGTATGTTAGTCATGCCTGTATGGGTGCACTCCCTGCAGATTGTTATGCTGGCCGCCAGGAACCTGTCTCCTATGAGTACTTTTATTTTTATAACACCCAAAAGCACTGTAGTCACAGCCAAGCATAAATAAAATGTTTTGAAATGTGATTTGAGATAAGACACAGGATTTTTCTCTAGCTTATGAAATTATATGTCTTCTATTTCCCAACTACCACAGAGTCAAAGAGCAAGCTTTTAAATCCAGATTTTAAACTTGATCTGGAGTCTTGTGACTTTTACAGTTGTACTGCAGTCACAACCCACAGAAACTAAACTGACCATGGAGAGTACTGGTAACAAGCAATCACATGCACAGCTGCATGCCTCAAAAGAATTTCAGAGCAGCAGTTGAAGTTTGGAATAGAGTGCTGCCATATATGAAAAGCACAGTTACGATTACAGCAGAAAGGGTGAGCTCTAGCTGATGCAGAGAACAGCCGCCCCTCTGATTCCATCGGAAAGGAATAATATTCTCTTTAGCAGAACAGGACAAGGACTCATTCACAGGTTCTGGAAGATCAGGTAACCTTCAACGAACTATTGGTTTTATCTTCCTCGGTTCAATACCTGTAAAATAGGGACAGTAATTCTTTCTGCCTACAGTTCTTGTTTGCTCAAATATTAGTATCCTCGGTCATCTGCACGTCAACTATCAGAATGAGGCTTTGATCTTGTTTGAAGCCTGTTTGCAGGATCGTAACTGTAAACATCATTGTGTCAAGCCTACCAGTTTGTAAAACCACTCTAAGAGAAATTGCTAGTCAGTGCCCTAAACAAACAAAATACCACAGGCAGTTCAGTGTCCAGTGATTTGGGTGAGTCTCAACCTTCCACTAGCAAATATGGCAAGCTCGTAATATGAATATCAAACAAAGCAAAGCTAAAATTAAGAAAAGGAAAGTAAGAAGCAAGTAAGACCACAGATATTATTGCTACACAGTCTTAAACTTGGCAACTAGGAGTGCTTGAGTGCAAATCTACTCTAAGTATTTCAAATCAATAAAATCATGGTGCTGAAAGCTTCAATGTATAAACAGTTATTATTCATAATACTAGGTTATTAACAGACGACAACATCACTTGCTTGGGTTAGAAAATTCACCTTTGTTTCAAAGAAATCACATATTTAAAGTTCATTTAAACATTTGTGAAATTAGCGTTTGGGGGGGTAATTACGTATTTGGAAAAAGATGTAAATTAAAGATTCTTTTCAGTAATTATTTTGCTCAATATTCATCCTGCTTTGCTAAGAAATGTATTTTTAACCCTGTTACAGAAGAAACAGTTCCTTTAAACTGGAGTTCAGAAGAATACCGTTCCATATTGTGCCTTGGCACTGTGGCCTTTGGTTAACTACTACATAGTGTTACATGTATAATCATCTTAAAAAATTAAAAAAAATTCCTCTTTAAAAAAGAAAAAGAGAAAAACCATGCAAGCATTTTTGTATTTTGAAGTTGGCGCATGGTTTACATCTCTTGGGAGAATATTTGTTCCATCTTATTAGTCATGCTTTCCAAACGGAGGTTAAAGTTCCCAGAATCTAAGCAGTAGACAGGGTTACACTTTCAATACTGGTTGTTACCTTTTTCCTTAGCACTGACCTGCTGATGAACTCTGGGTCAACAGAGGTGGAAAAAAAGATGTTAGTTGTGAGAAAAGGAACTGAACCATGGAAGGATCCATTGATAAAACATATTTGGTGGGTGATATTCTCTGTGTGTGAACATGTGCTCACGCACCACCAAACATAAAATTCAGCAGTGAGATGGGAATTGGTTTTTGAGTTATGTTGAACTTCTGTTTATTTACTTACAAGGTACTTTAGCTTTTAAGGTTGTAGAGCTAACCTTCAAATTGTGACCTGAGCATAAACTGTTATTTTTGCTGGCGGGCATGTGAATGATGGACTTTCAGTGTAAGCACTGCTTTTCTGTTACAAGAAAGCAAGATCTTTCAAAGAGCTTTTACAAATGGTTGTATCTTGGTGTGTACAGCAGGAGTCCATCCCAGGCCCTCTGCAAAGCAAATTTGCCATCTGTAGTAGTGATACGTAAGCAAGCCTTTTTCCATCACAGGTAATTAAACTTACCCACTCTTCTGTGCTCTTTCATCTGAATCAGCCTTCTCTCCCATGGTTCCTTTTGCATCCCACCCATTGTGTCCTCCCTCCCGTTCCTCCATCTTCTGGGCCTTTCTCAATGACTTTAGGCTGAGTAGTGTTAATGGCCAGACAGAAAACTGTGTTAACATCATCAGACAAATAAATGTGACTGACAGGTTTCAGGTAAGATTCCACTCTCTTCTAATAAAAAGAAAAACTATGCAACCACTCTTAAATTTATTTTCTTGAGATGTCTTAGAAGTTTTGGGGTTATGTTAGAATTCTGTTCATTTATACTCACTATGAAAGATAGAAGTCATAAACATTTAACAGAATTTGAGGAATCATGGTGCTGGCTTAATAGAGGAATGTAACTGGTAGCATACAAAATGAGAGAATTATGTTCTGTTACAGTTTTCCTATAGTTAGCATTTGTTAGGTATAGATGGAATTCATTATAGCAATGTAAATTTAGTATCTATAGTATCTATACACCCAGGATGAAATACAGAAGTCTTTCCCTCTTGCAGCAGAAATATAGGAAATAGCAAGCAGTATGTAACCTCCTGGAAGGTGAATGCCCATCTGCTCCTGCACCCATCTCTGTAACAAATGGCCACTGAGGCATTGACTAGGCCAAGGGAATGTCCCTGCTTTACATTGAAAAGCTTAAGTCAAAAGCTAACAAGTTTGTTATCAGTGGCAGGCTCTTACAGATAAAGCACAGAAGGTTCCCATGGCTCAAAAAATCTGCCATGACTTCTTGTGTGACCTTGGCAAAGTAATTTAATTTTTACTTGCCTCTGTTACCTTGAATACAGTTATAGGAGACAGCATAGTCTCTTCAAGCCTAGCACTCTATCATCTCCTTTATTTTTACTGAGAAAAGATAGAGGTATCAGTAAGATGGTGCTTCTCTACCTCTTGCAGAAGAACATCAAAGAATAAAAATTCTAATTAAATTATTTGTCTAATATTTTATAGACTACAATTATTATTGTGAAGACAATACCCCACCTTTTTTCCTATTTCTTAGGAATATGAAATAGACTAACTCTAATGTCTTTTTTACTTCTTTTGTCAAGCCTTATATTTTGTGACTGTGTATTCAGCAGGCAGTTCTTACTCAGCTGTTCTAAGACTATCGCCTTTATTTGCATTAATTGAAATGGATAATTGAAGCAGTAATACTGTCAGTCTCAGATTCAGCAGGGCAGTCTCTTCTCGGAAATAATGTGACAGTTGCTGGCTTTGCATTAGGATTGGCCACAAGCCTCCACTTGTAGTATAATCGTTGAAAAAATATTTTAATATTGCCAGGAGTAGGACTGCCATGGAGCTCAGCCTTAACCTTGGCAAAGTGTTTACCTATGGATGTGTTAAACACATCTCAGTAGGGTAACTGTGCAGTGAGAGAAGATGGACATGAAGTCAGATTCCAAACTGCAGAATAAAGACTAGTTTGCACAGGAAACGTGCACATCCCTGAAATGAGGAAACCTCGTAACGCTGTCACTGGTGGCCTGCCTTTCCCCCTCATGTTACTCCTCCAGATAATCTAATTTTGACAGGAAAGAAAAAACTCTTTGGGTTAAGCACTGCATTTCCTTAGCTGTGCAATGATGTGTGTAACACCATGTTACCCATTCTAAAATAGCTGAAGTAAATTAGTTGTTTCTGGTCATTTAAATTGCAGCTTTTGCTACAGTTTTGCTTCTGAGAATCATCTTTGTGGTATACATTCAGAGTCATCAAATATTACACAAACATGTTACCCAATCCAGCTGTCTTTTAAGAGCTAGCTTCTGTACAAAATGCTTGTTCTACTAAACTGCAGACTTTTCTGACTGATGGTGGGAGCTGTAGCTACTGCTCCTCACACAAAAGGTACTGTCTGGCCATATCAGCACAGCTACAAACAGCAGAGGTGCCCAAGCTGCAGTTCCTGGACTAAAACAAGAATGTCCCTCAGTTCTGGACTTCGCATCCTTCCCAAACCTCCTCAGTTCATAACAGCCACTAAAACTACTGACTTGGGAGCCATATCACTTGGATCATTTGTTTTCCTGCCTGTGAGGAAATGGAGAAGTTCTTGAAGGTCCCAAGTGTGTTTTTATGCTCATATGTTGTCTGTTGTTAGTGCAGGAGTGCTGATCATTTGCTGCAAGGTGGTGGGAGTTAAAAAAAAGGCCTTCTTTACAGTTGTGTATGTAAGATTTGTCCAGAAGTGCCCCAGGGCAAGAGATAATTGCTTTGTTTTATAGGTGCATTGGCAACTATAAATAAATGGGCAGCTTTGCTGAAGGAAGGGAAGAGAATCAAACTTGAGAATGCAGAGGATTATTCAGAAACAAGTGGAGAGCAAAGGCCGTATCTCTTGAGCTACTACACATATTCTTTTTGTATGTAATAATACTCCAGTGATAGCACTATGTTTGCAATTTGACTTAAATACTGGCTGCTTTCATGGTTAGATGGCTATTATTCCACCGGATGGTGGAAATATAATAATCAAAAAACTTGTAGCACAGATACTGGATGTTAGTGCTCATTTATAGATACTGAGCAGCAACGGAGAGCTTTGTTCAGAAAGTACCTGGACAAGTTGGGGTGGAACTACTTGTTTCCTGCTTGTGGTTTATAGGTATATATGTGGGAGACGGATAGTCACCTTCGTGGCAGTGGTGCTGGGGTCTTTGCTTGCTGTGGATAATTGGTGAACTGCTATATAGGAGCATCTTGGTGGCAGTTTAATGATGATTTGGTGCTCCTTATATATAATCCTTCCCCAACCCATGGCAAACCTTTTCCCAGTTGGGGCTGGAGGAAATGAGTAATGCTTAACCCATTTGTGTGATCAATTCACTTAAGCAGCTACTGTGAAATGTTAATCACAACTTTAATTTGTACTGCATTAGCATTTTGATTAACTTGTAGGCTTGCTAGCACACTTGAAGCACTTTTACTCATAGTTACAGCTCGGAAATGACTTTTTGATTAATTAAGTTTGTTAGACAGCAGCTGAGCTTCCTGAATGCTAACCCTATGGGGCTAAAAGTTCAGGAGAAAGTTACTAGGAATAACTGTTGCTGTTGAAAAGGATTCTTGTGAATTCTGCTTCACTCAAAAATTTTTCATTATTAACAAAATATTACGTTACTGCTTTGAAACTGACTTTAAACTCTAAAGCGGGCAGATTTATTATGAGAAATATGCTGTATATTTTTCATGAGTTTGGTAGATTTTTGTAAGATTTGGAACAAATGCCATCTTGAAGACCTTGTTTATGTTAGGAGACTGATTTCTTGCTAAGAGATTTTTATTAAAAACATTTTATTGTATTTACAGTTCACTAGCATAGTAGAGAATATAAATTTATTAATTAATAATTTGAAAATAAATTGGATATTGGGACTCAACAAGCTGTGAACATGTTGGGTTCTGCCCTACCAAGTTTACATTGTTGGTGTCACATGCCATAGCTGCTCTTAACTGTGTAATACTATCCAAAAAAAAAAAAAAAAGGAACCCAAGGGTTGCACTCCATTAAATGTAGATAGTAAGTGATTTGTCCTTTCCCTGGTTCTGATTGTATTAATAATGTTACTATGGAGGCTAAAGGATGAACATAGGGATAGGAATCTTACAAAGCAGCTAGGAAGGTTGTAATTTGCATATATCAGTGAGACCTTTATGATGATGGGAGAATGAAGTTTTAGTCTCTCATAGGAGGTAGCAGAGCATATGGAAAAGGGAGCTGAATATGCTTGTAAAAAAAGGGACACAGAGGGCGGTATAAAAGGAGTGCCTCCTGAATAGGATTAGTTACATCTTATTCACTATATCTCCTGGTGAAGTACAAGGCGGGGGGTGGGGGGGTGTTGCTCTGTAGGCTGAAACTATACTGCTGTATGTCTGATTTAATTGATCTGAAAGAATCAATTAAATCAGACTCTTCCCCTCCCCAAATTAATAAATTTCTAAAAAGTGATTTTGGTCTAGATCTCTGAAGTGCAAAGGATCTGTAGATACCTGTTTTACGTACAAAACATAACGTACAAAAGACAGTGACCTTAAAACCTTCTGTAAGACTTCTTCAAACAAATTCCAGCTTTTCAACTAAGTTGTTGTTTCTGGGGTATATAATTGAAGCATCATAATCATGATTTATATAAAAACATGAAACTTATAGTATACGATATACTTTAACATCTGGAAAAATGTTTTGCTTGTATTAGTGGTTGATCTCAAGTCACATGTGGATCATAATATAACATTACATATTGGAAGGCTTCCTATGTTTGAAGCATGTGCAAAAAAGATTTATTATTGTGAATTCATAGTTTTCAGGAAAATTAATACACTTTTGCATATTATTGTCTATAAATATTTGTCATATAAACTCTGTAGTCCTAAACAGCTGTAATTAGACACCATTTAAAAGATTTTAATAGATCTATGGATTTAAAGTCATATTTCTAACTGAAGTCTAGTCCTAGACAACAGAACTTACATTAACATGCAGCAGAGACACGAGTGGGGTATTTTGATTATTTGATATTGGACTACTATACACAATAAATTCAGGTACAAAAACAGGTACAAAACCCAAATGGCCTTAACTCTGCTCTTTGATATAACAGTGCAGTAACGTTTGAAGCATTTTAGTCTTACACCGTTTATTTCTATTAAATACCCTTCCTCAAAGCATCACTGCAGAATAAGACTTGTATTTGGCTGCGCACTTGTTGGATTTACATTACATAAACTTTCCAGTCTAAGGTGGATGTCGTTCCTCATGGAGGGCTGATACATTAGTGTGCCAACCTTCAACTTCACAAAGGTGCTCGAGAAAGTGTCATAGTCTGTGAAGCACTGATACAAAAGATAAAATTAATCCTTTAAGAGTGGATACATTTGAGCCATGTAAATCATGCTGAGTACTTCTGAAGTTTCAGTCCCCATCCACCAAGTCATTACCACCAATGGCATCACTGCAGGCAATCGACCTTTAGCTGAGTAATCACAGAAGTAATTGACAGCTGCAATGGCATTTCTTAGGTTACCTTAGTCTCCTTAGCTACCCTCTTCATCCAGAGCAGTTATCATTGTTCATTTAACTTCATTGCCACTTTCCTTAAATATCATTTAGCCACAACATATTGACATTTATATTTTCAATGTTTACATTTATATTTACAGTATTTAAGTAGAAGTACTTAGTATAACCAGAGTTATATTACAGGTGACTTCAAACAGAACAAATTACTCCAAGTAGTATGCAGTTTCTGTTAATAAGATGCAAGCTGTTTAATTTTAGCACAGCTATTCAAGTCATTTGAGTGGATCAGAAATTCTGCTAGTTGTAGACTCTCTGTTCCCCTGCCTACCCAGTCGTACAAGAGTGATCTGGAATATCTGGCTTTCAAATGAAGGATGTGAAAGTAATACCAAAAACAGTGTTAAAACTTTGCAAAACCCTTCTAAAATAAAAGATTTTACAATCGGTATATTTCAGTTGCTAGCAAATCTCCTAAATGGAGAGTAGGGGTGAGGGAGTGGGGTAGATACGTTCATTATGGAGTAGTTTAGTATCTGTTATTTTGAGCACTTACTTTGGGAGTGCTTAAAAGCAACAGAAAAAAGCAATATTTTACTATCAGTATGTGTTGCTGTCAGTGAGTTTGCCACACCTACCCGTCCTACATCCTGCCTCCATCTTTGCTTCCCCTCAAGCTAGGGAATCATAAACCATAATTTAAATTCCAAGCATCAGTAGTAATTTTGGCTAAAAAGAGACAGACTGTTAAATCTCAACTTCATGTTGGACCAGAAAGATAGAATTTGATCAGTTTAAATAATTCAGTACTTAAGGATAACCAACCACTGCTCCTGAAAATATGATGGAAACCTGATAATAGGCACTGAAGGTTTCGTATTATTGCACGGAATAATACGAAATGGAAAGAAGAAAGAAATAGCAAGACTTTGATCCAAACATTTTGACATTCAGTTCTGAATATCATCAAAATTAAAATTTTTGCCATACCTGACAGTTATTGAGCATCAACATTTTTGTCCTACCCCTGCCATGGTTTATAGCTTGTTGTTACCCATGTTGGTACAAGACAAGCTATTTTTGATAACAACAGACAAAATGTTACAGGATGTGTGACTAATTGCTGTTATTACTTTGTTGTTGTCCAAGTATGACGCTTGAAAGGGTTTTAAAAGCTAATGCCCAATTCTTTCATTAAAACCCGTCTCAGTATAGGCCTCTGCTTTTATTCTCCTAAGTGCATGAAGAGGCCCAAATAAGATGATGGTAAACATAATTTTCATTATAAGAAGCAATACTTCCTTTGACTCCATCTATTTATCCAGTCTTTTCTACTTTAGTTTAAAAAGTGGTGGGCTTAGGGCTTTTTGGCTTGGGTTTTTTTTTTTTTACTTATGGGTTTACCAAAAAAATATTTGTATGTTTTTTCTGTAGGTAAAAGCATCTTTAGAATTTGTTGGTTTACTTGTGGCACTCACTGCCCTCTTCTCTTAATTTTTAGTCTGTGATGAAATTATCTTGTGTTGGCATGAAATTCTGAGGCTAGAAAGGCAGATAACCAATTAGTGTCATTTCTCAGTTAAGAATAATATTCTTCATCTATTTCAATCTTACAACTATAAGATATTTAGAAACTACTTACTTCTTTGCCAAGTAAGAGTTAAAGTTAAGAAGCCACAAATTTCTAGAAAATTTTTCTGGTTTGTACTTAAAAACAACAACAACAGACCAAACAAGTAGCATCTGGATAAACTAGAGAAACTAAATGTTATTCATCGGATATCATAAATATTAAATACTTGTCTTTTTTCCTTTGTCTCTTATATTATTTTCTTCATGTAGTTCCTACATTTTATATAGCTAATTTGGAGATAGGGAAATGACACATTTTGTTACCTAGAGTATTTATAGGAATTTCAATAACCGTTTAAGTATCAAGCATCTGTGTGTTTTACGCTTAGTGGAAAATGGAATGTGCAGGTTTCCAAGGCAGCAGATGAAACAAGCCAACTTTACCATTGTTCTGAGTTTTTCACAATGTCACTGTCTTGGATTTCACATCCAGATAGAGATGCTGTGAATAAATTCTATGGGTGAAGAAGCAGAAAATAAGGAGGAAAAGAGGATTTGCCATTTGGATTCATTATAACAATGTGGAACACAGAGTCTCATACACACAGGCTTTCCTTACTCCCTACGGGATATCTATCTGTAGGCCTCTATCAATTTCCAGGAGATTTTCTATGTGAAAGGATCCTCCAGTTAATTTCAGTGTATAGCTTGTTTTAGATTTATCTTTCTCTTACGTCTTCTCTCTTCCTTTCCCCTTTTCAAACCTCTGTTAAAAAAGCTGGGGGTAGGGGAATAGATTTTAAAACAAGAAAGAAAAGAAAGAAAACAATGAAAACAGTGTTATGTGTGTATCCTCAGAAGCATTTTATGAAAATACCACTGCTTCATGCTGACTAAAAGCACAACTTACTGTATTCTTCTTGCTGCTTGTGCAAAAGACGGGGTATCTCTGCAGCCATTATTCTTCATGTATATACAGCAGTCTCACTGAGGAACACATTTCAGGCTATGTCAGAAAAGTGGAAAGGAAATAACAAGAATGAGGTAGCGGAAAATAGGAGATGATAGATTCCATACTGTCTCAGCAACACGCTCAGAGACATGGACTATACCATATGTGTAAGTTTCAATATGTTTTAAAACATGCAAGTGGCTAAAGAGCGACTCGCCTATTAAGTTTAAAGGACAGACTTCACTCTGGTACATGCTGAGAATAATTCCCTCTTTATCTGACTAAAAATCATGTGAACCAACACATAAATCCACAGGCTATGAAGCGGCTCCTTTCAAATGTGATTTCTAACATAATTTTATTTTCTATTTGGTAAAATAATCATACCTGGAAATGACCTTGGCAAACCAAGTGAGACAACAGAAAAAGAAAACCATTGATGTTGTGCTGTGAGGTCCTATTTCTAGGGTCATTGGGAATGTTATTAGTGCGTTTCAGGGTGCTATGGCTCTTCCTTCAAAAATGACAAGTTCAATGTTTAATCTACATCTTTATTACCTGAAAGGCACACAATTCATGAGAAATGAGACAACATTAGTATAATACAGGCTAATGCTTTAAATAGTTTCCTAAGTGTCACTGATCTTATCACCCCGACCTGGAATAAAACCTGTTGAAATTGCATTGGAAACTGCTAAAATAAACTGTGTGACTGGCCAGGACTGAAACTAACTTGTGTCTTTAAACTCAGTATTTCTCCAGAATCAGTGCAATTTAATTGAAATAGCTCTGCGTGTGTAAACAACTCCTTTGTTTAAAGAAGATTTCACTGTTTAGTTTGCCTTAAGTAAATGCTGCCTTTTGTTCGTCTGTAAAACATTTGATTAAATGTGAAGACTTACATAGACAGCTTCTCCTCATTACACTAGTGGCTGGAAAATAAGTTAAAATGACGCAGGTATCTGCTGTCTAAGGAATTACCAAACAATATCATTTGTCTTTAAAAGAAAAACCCATGGAAACCTCTTAAGCCTAGTCCTAAAATCAAACTACAACTTTCCTAATACCAAGAAGATGGTATTTAAAGTGCTGAAACTGTTCAATATACCAGACTCTCTTCTTTCTTTCCTAAAAAACATTTTGTAGTATTTTAATCAAACTCCACATTTCCTATTTGGCAAACCACTTTTAAATACATTACTTTCTACTGAATTAGAGTGTTGTAAAATGAGGACCCACACTTTATTGTGAACATAATAGTATTAAACAACAAACTAAGCAAGACAACTAACGTATTATAGCATAATTTTCTTCACTAGCTGAAATGCTTCTATAAATCGTAATAATTGTTTTAACATACTCTAGACAGGCTGAAAAGTATACTATATATTCAAATAACTGCATTTTCTATTAAAATGTTGAAGCTAAAAGCTCATTTTTGATCCTTTCTCCTTTGGAAGAACTCTTACATTCTTTTTCAGAAAAACCAAACAATTTAAGCCAAGTCAGGAAAAAAGCAGGCATAACACTTTTTTCATGTCAGTAAGGCCACTCACAGTGCACAATACGTAATGAATTTTTCAGACTTGGATCTTTATGCTAGTGATATGTAGAGTATACTTTTTACTTGTATTCTCAAAAACATAGCTAGTAGAAATGGAGCGGAAGCGAGACATGGAAGACATGATGATCGTTAGCACTTTAAAGTGTGACATGTTGCTGTATAGGGGGTTTTTGCTTGCATGGGTTTTTAATGTACTTTGGGAAAGCTTTTCCAATTCAGGATAGAGAGGAAAGGAGAGACAGCCAAGCATCCCTCACTCTCAAGACTGTCAACTGTTTAGAATGCAAAGGATGAAATCCATGGTTTTCCTGACTACTCTTACTCACCCTATGTAGACTATTAGCTATTTTGTCTTCTTTCTTCAATATTTCAAGTTGGGTGTCAGTGTTGAACAAAATCTGGAAAGTGCTCATTAAGCTAAATTTTAGTGGTTTTATCTAGTCCGATCCAAGAGATATTTTTAAGTCCTGAGGTTAAAATGGGAAAAATAACTGCTACAGGTAAGTGACATTAATATTAATTTTTGAACAAATGCAAATATGTTGCTGTTGTTCTTAAATAATTCAAGGATTTTTGAATAATTTCGCAATTCTGGCAAAGCTCTCATGTCAAGATATAAACCGATACTGCAGTTAATTGTAACTTCTTCCTTTACAGTAAACTTTGAGATTTATTCCTTTCATTCTGAGTTGGGTTATGTAAAAGAGAGATTATTTGTAAGGAAAAGATCCCACTTTCTGCTCTCACCCCAAAAGCATGGTGTAAATTACTTTTTCAGGGGTAAGAGTTGATGATGATGATGCAGTATTTAATCCATCTTTTTTCAAGGTTGATCCAAAAGGTGCCAACTGACATCAGTAGAGGTTAAAGTAAATTCCAGTGTTGAAGGCCTAGAAATTCCTGTGCGTTAAATATTAAATAAATGCTCTTGCTTGTATGAACCAGGTACACAATTATCCTTGCATTCTCTTGTTTGTTTTTTATGTCTCCTTTCATTAGGCAATGCTGGATGTCGCAGCACAGCATGGCTGGTTGGTGACTGCTCTGAATATAACCAGTCTGGTTCAGATGGTGGTTCAGGGTAGATGGATACACAACTCTTCCCTGCTTACTTTGCCCAATATAGAGCTACAACACCTCTACCTTTTTCGGTATGTAATTCTTCTAAGCATTGCTAAAGTTTTCAATCTCATTCCACTTCTGACTGCTGATTGTGTTTGAATGTCACAGTTGTGCCTGAGAATGTTCATTAATGCACCAGAAGCAGAACTTGTTCTTTCACAGTGGTGCTTTCCCAAATGGAGTTTCTGTTTCTCTTTTCAATATTAATTGATTAATTAACTCCCACAGATTATTTTGAGAACCATGATTCCAGACAAATCAACAAGAAATCACTGAAAGGGTACCAAGTCCTAACAAATTTAACTCTGTATAGTAATTATCTCTTTATTTTAATTCATTAAAAAATACATTAGTATCCATCCTAGTATCACAGGTAATGCTAAGCTCTATAGATGCCTAGGTGGTGCAGTAACTAATGCTACCGAAAAATAAATGACCAGCATTTAATAACAGAAACTAGTATCAATTTTTACCACCAAAACAACTGAAAACCAATGTTTGCTTTCCCTCCCTGGGCATATGTTTTGCTGTCTCTGTCAGGAAGTGGAGCCAAGGCAAAAGGAAGAGCATGCATGGAGGTTACCAAGGACCTATTGAGTGTCTTCCCGAACTAATGGCTGCCTGCGAAGGAAAAGAGCATGTTTTTGCTTCCATTGTTGATGGTGAATTGCAAACAGCACACATTTCACAGGTAATACTCTCAATCTGTGGTCATTATCAATGTGATTGGAAAGGAAGAGTAGTTGGGAAAAGAAATACTCTCTCCCCTTCAGCAAATATCATGGGATGTTCTGTATAAAGTGCAACACATTCATTACTTTAATTTCAAGGTACTGGCTAGCTTTACAAAGGTTCTTCTCTGCCTGTTTTCTTAATATTATTCTCACTTCTTCCCTGCTAACCAGTAACAGAGCCTGGTTTATGGCTGATATTACCGCATCTCTTTGCTCTAAAGATGCTTCTCTAGGTCATTCAATCTGCTGTTATCCACCTTTCCATAGCCAGCTATGCACTAGGAATACATGCATTGCAAATGTCATCATAGCTCTTTTCTGAAGTGGTCTGTCAAACACCGTTTTTTTTCCAAGAATACCCTTAGTAGAAGATCCAGCACTCATTTTCTGTTTGAAAGAGAAAAAAGCAGATGAAAATTTCACACTTCACAGGGGGAAGAAAAAAATACTATTCCAAAATGTTGAGGCTGCTAGTCTTATTTTCAGTTTGATTTTCAAGTCATTCCCAGCAAAGGACAGCAATATTCCATAGACAGTTAAGCCTATTGATTTCAAATAAATGTACGAAAGATGAAAACTTGAAAAGCTATACTTCAAATGGTTTTTATTTGAATATTTTAAAGGACAGCAATATGTCCAGTGTTTGTTCAGCTTCAGTTAAACCTTTCTTTGGTATGCAAACAAGAAGAAGTACTTAAATGTCTGTAACAGACATCTGCATTTGTAACTAAATTAACATCAAAATTTTGAATTAAGAAAATATATTAACATCAAAAAAAGGCTTCCTTTAACAACAGATTTTGAACAGAATACATATTGATTGCAGTCCAACTTTTAGATGTGATAAAAAATTAGAACATTGTTATAATTCGGGGAGAATTCAGAAGTAAACTTACTTAATTTATTTGCATAAATTGCCATTCTGTTATCTTTAAAAGCAAATGCAAATTGTCTCTGTCTGATATGATGATGGTTATTTGGCTCAAAAGTGCTTCAATTTGCGTAGCAATCTGCTGTCATCTCTGCAGTGAGGCGATCCCAGGTAACATACAAATCCTGAATTATTCCAGAAATTAGTATGTTTAAAGCATCAATTTAAGTGCTAATTGCAGTAGTAATGAGAAAAAGCAGTACTACTGTGAGATTTGCATCTACTGCCCCATCAGTATGCCTGGAACGGCTGCTGACTGGCAGAGGATTTGGCTGCTAATTAAATAATTGTATGCATGGCAGTGTTCTCGTCTGATTCAATAGATGAAGATTAATCCTCAGATAAATATGTTTGGCTGGTACTGAAATGTCTTAGCCGTTTCTTCAAAAATAGCTTGTGTGTATGTGGTGTGTATGTTCCAACTGTGAATGACTCTATGCCTCTATATATCTGTGTTTGTAAATACAGATACATGTAAGAGGGGAAAACATAGTATCTTAGCAGCATAGAAGGAGAAAGTTCCATTTCCATGAATTAGGAATGGCAATATTGGGTATAGCAAAGCCATGACTGTATTATGCGGGTCATTGCAAATGTGAAACCTTTATACCAATATTTTATATTAAGGCTTTTTTTTTTTTTTTTTTTTTTTAAGAAGAAAGGAAGAATTAAAAAAAAAAAACTATTGTAATACCTTGCACAGATTTAAAATCCATGTTGAGTCTGTCTGTGGAGTGTTTTCCTACATAAAGGCTTTCAATGTGCACTTAGGCAGGGGCCAACAAAGAGAAAAATTATTCAGTAAAGAATGCATCTTTATTATACATTTTCTGTAAAGAAAGAATATAAGATTCTGGAGTTTAAGCCTAGTGTTCTGACACCAGACCTGAACAAAGTCAAATAAAGTGGTAAGTACACCACTAAATTGCCAAAACCATTCTTTTCCTAACAAAAGTTCTACTTCTTACAGTACATGGAACCTATACCTTAAACCTGTTACTAGCATGAAACTGGAAAAAAACAGCTTGAGCTTTACATAAATTTGAGGCAGACAGAAAATGGAAGAAATTTCACATTTGGAAAGAAGAAAATGTCTTTTAATCAGATTGATAATTAATTTTTAAACAGCAGCTCTTGAAGCTGCTCATGGATTTGGAATATTAGTCTAAGTCCTGGGGAGACAGATTATTGGCAAAAATGCTAATGACATTATCAAAGGTTCATGAAGAACTTCTCATGTGATTATGATTTGTATCTATGGGTTTGGTAGGTAAATGTAAGTGTAGTATATATGTACATGCACACATTGGGCATGTTGATATATGTAAAAGGAGATAGTATGTGCTTGTGTCATCCTATACACAAAAAAAAAAAAAAGGCAGTAAAATTGTCAAGAAATTACTAAGTGATGTTGGAGCCTGAGTTTAATTTTCCAAAAGTTAGTTATAACCCTAAACCTGATTGAAAGTCAGCAGGGCTTCAAAGCTGACAGCCTAAATTCAAAAACTGTTTAGACTGTAAGTCTGATCTTTGGCCTAAGCTCCATGTTTGTTTCAGTGATTCATTCTGACTCATATTTCTTTAACAAATCTGTTTCTAAGTCACTTAGGCATTAGGCACTAGGCACCTTGTAAAATACTAAGCTGGTATTTGTATTATTTAAAGAAAAAAAAGAAACCTCAAGACTGAATAAAATTATTTATTATCCATGCTGTAGTATTAGCTGCTTTTACTCTGGAAGTATCTATGTTCCTATAACCTTCATTTTCATTTTCAGCTGCTACTACTTGACTTTTTTCCTCAGTAGAAAAATCATCATTATGGATGATGATAAAAAGGCAGCCTGCTGTCCATACTATAGCAATGATCAAGCAGTACTAACTTTGCCTTTAATTTTCAAATACACAAGGCCTGGAGAATTGTAGAATTGGTTAGGCTGGAAAAGACCTTCAAGATAATCAAGTCAAACTGTTAATGACCAATTCACATATTACAACTACTTTTTTACCTATTTAGAAAGTTATTCAGAGTTACTTTGCTTTGTTTGCCCTGTAAAAGCTACATGAGAACATGACAACCGTTGACAAATTGGGTGTTGATATAATTGGGGTTGTATGGTATAAACCAGACCAAGCCATAGTCTTCAACAGAGCAACAGGTAACACCACTAAAGGAGTGAATACATTATGACATCTGCTGAAACTAAACTTTGTTCTAACATAATTGTAACAGGCCTTGTCCTCTGAGGTAGTGTATATACCAGTTTTTCAGGTAAATGATATCTAAAGTGTAACTGAAGGGGTGATCACCGGGTTGGTAGGTATTAATGTGCCTCCACTGAACACAACAGGAGAATACTGCTTTGGTGCACGGAGAGCCTCAAGCAGCAGGTCTGTATAGTTCCTCAAGTCAGCTTCATCTTAAAAGCCTTTACATCAAACATAAAATCATTTGCCAGTTAAGGTGTAACTACTCAAGTTGTCTCATCCCGTGTGATGTGCTGGAGCTGATTTTAGTAGTGTTTTGTGTGTTAACTGTAACGAAATCCTGGCAACAACTATAATCAATTAAGAATGTCTGCAGTGTTTTTTCTCCTTCTTCAAGGTGCTGCCTTTTTTTTCCCTGTAAGAGCTTGGACAAAGAGGAGTATCTTTTCCCTTAACATTCTAGCTGTTTATTTTCTGTTACAGTTTTCCTATCCTTTCTTCGCTAAGAACATCAGTGCAATTCATTCATCGATATCCCCTGCCTTACACTGCAGCTCCTGGGTGCTCACAGCTGGCCCTCCCCACTTTCACCATTGAACAGACACAGCTGCTCATGCAGCACACAGAAGAGGGAAGAGAGAGAGAGAGAAATTAAGGTTTAGCCTAAATCAGATTTCTCATTTAGTTCAGCGAGGCTCTGGTAACGCAGCCATTTTAATCCAACGTAAATCTGCGCTGTAGATGAAATGGGCAGTCCTGTGCTCCCTGTGCCATTTTCACCTCTCCTGGCCTGGCTCACTGCAGAGCTGCGCAAATGCTATGGCTGATTCAGGCAAGGAGGTGAGAACAAGCATCTGGGCATGAGAAGGGGAGGGATCATGTCAGCCCTCTCTCTGACAGTCAAAATGGCCTATAGTCAAGTGGCTACGTGAATGCTTGTGCCAGCAAGGAAGGAGGCTGGACCACTTCTTTCAGTGGCACTGGAAGTTCATGCTTTTTCAGAGTTCTCACAGGATTAGAGAATATGCTTCCTCAATCAGCTTTAAGCTGATCTAAATTCATGCTGTCTGCTGTCACCAGAATAGCAAGCTGATCCATCTAGCTGCACAGTCACAGCATGGCAGTGCCAAAGCATCAGGGGTGGGAGGAGAACAGCTAGCTGGTGGGGAGGGTGTCCTAAAGAGGGATGGCACCACCTTTTCCTACAGCACGGCTGTCTTAGGTCTGCTGGCCCTGCCTGCTGTATCCCTAATTGTGTATTAACATACACCATTATTTCAGTATGAATTGTGGCAGCGATGTCTCCAAAAAGCAAACTGAGCTTTTACTATGGCTCTAGGCCTTCCAGCACAGAACAAGTAATCAGAGACATCAAGCACAATATAAATGAAAATAGATTTTGTTGAAGCACAAGATAGTCAAACCAATGCATGAAAAATAAAATATACTTTAATCTTTTTCCAGATAAAACATTTCTGTTCTATGCAGTATTGCCCATGCAACTATGCCTACTCTCCTCATTCCCACAAGTTCCCATTTTGGCATCTGCTGGCTCTTTACTAAGATCAATATTCTTCTTTCCTTCTTCTCTTTCCCACCCTCTAGCTTTTCATATGTGTTGTTTGAAAACACGAGTGAAGTGCTGGTTCCTGTTTTGGTTGGGGGATGAAGGGGAAGGAGGGCAGGGCAGAGGGTGGTTCTCATTCTTTTGGGGTTTTTTTCTTCCAGTGCCAGCCTCATCTGTCTTTTTCAGGCCGCAAATCACTGCCTTCGTTTCACAACCCATTTTTCCATTTCTTCTTCCTAAAGAATTTCATTGAGGGAATATGCGGATTTTCTTTTTAGCAAATGAAAGCCTGCGTTACTCCCTTCCATTTTTGTCACATCTTCTTTGAGCTGCTTTTCCTTGTCTGATGGAGACCAAAATGAGAGATCCATAGGGCTGCTTTTTCAGGGTGCCTCTTTAAGGTTGAGGAGAGCATCATGTTCAGCTACACACGTTGTAAGTCTTTAACAACAGTTCTCTGTACAAGGATGAGAGAAAGTTGAGGGCCTGTTCACAGAGACTTAAGGTTCCTCAGGAGGACTGTAAGAAGAAAAGTTTGTGAAGAGCAATGCAAGAAAACCTTTAAAAAAAAAAAAATGCTAGGGATAACTTTGGATATGTGGTTGAACTTTTGGTTAATTATCTGACTTGATCCCCTGAACTCTCCGAGGTTTGCCTGTTGCCAATTAGCACTGCAGTGACTTGTTCTTTATGGATTATGTTAAGGAAGTTTAATTTAAAACTTAATTATACTAGTTTTTAAGTGGCTTATAGGGAAAAAATTACTTTAATTGGGAGTGGTAAGGATTTTTTCCCATGTTCAGACATCAGTAATACTAGTGGGGCATGTGTAATGTGCTAGAGGAGTTTCACGTTTATCTGCTTAGAAGAAAGTAGAAGAGGTTAATAAAAAGTATTTTATTCCTATGATTGAGAGTTGTACAATTCTGTATGATATTCTAATACATAGAATCATAGAATAGTTTGGGTCGGAAGGGACCTTCAAAGGTCATCTAGTCCAACCCCCCTCCAATGAGCAGGGACATCTTCAACTAGATCATAATAAAATGTTATTACTGTAGAATAAATACATAGACTGCACATTGAATTGTTATTGTTACAGTGACAATGATTGTCTAGATTGTCTTGTAATCCTCAGGGATCTGGTTTTTCCGCAGGCTTGGAATTTCCTGTGCCGTTTGCCAATTCTAAACATCAGCCTGAGCATTAAGGGCTGCTGGGATGACCCAGCTCAACCACAGAATGAAATGCCTGTTCCTTCTTTGGCAACAGACACACGAGATGACAAAAAATGGATCAAATTGCATGCTGATCAAGAGTATGTGCTCCAAATAAATTTGCAGAGAACCCAGATGGGGTATCAGGTATGAATTTATCATTTCCTTCCCAAAAGCACAAGTTTCCAATAACACATTTATGTTATCAATAATGCTTTATACAGCATAACAGGGGGGTTTGTGGTTTACGTCTTATGTAAATTATGAACTCTTTCAAAGCCTTTTCTGAGTTAGTAATGAAGCAAGTGGTTTTTCAGGTCGCAGTAGGATAGGAAATGACTCTTAAGGTAAAATCCTAGGCCAATTCAATCCAAAGAAAAAAATTGGGTTTTTTTACAAACCAGAAATTCATAAAGTTCATTTCTTTGGGTAATTTCTGTAAGCAGTGACAGTAGAGATGATAACTTCACAGGCAGTATTTAAGTACTCGCCAGCCCCTCTCCGCCTCATACCTTTGCATATCCTGCTTCCCCAAACCAGTTTATAAACTTCCCTATTACATTCCCATGTACTTCCAAACTGCATACCAGGCCCATGCCTATAAATGTGTTTCTACTCGTAACACATCCTCAGGCCTTTACTGAGGATATTTTCTTCATATTTTACACGTGAAGCTTTTTTGAACAGCTCCTAGGACAACTTCTACATGCAATTCTTTTCCTGGCCTAAGCTGAAGCACATCTCACTTCCTCTGTGACTGGTCACCTCACCGGGCCCAGCACATGCTCAGCCAGAAGCATCAGCAGCAGGTTCCCAGCTGCTCTGCCCCTTGCAGCAGTAACTGCCCATACCCGTTACGACCATGCCTCCTGCCTTCAAATCGGACGCTGCCATCATTGTAGCTATCACTGACTTATAGATGTGGGGTTTTGTCATTTGCATACCATGAGTGGCATATGGACCACCATGATTATAATATTGCTAATGAATTTCTCTAACATTTCAAACAACTAAGAATGATAATTACCAGCATTTTTGTTAAGGTACAAAGAAGAGTTCAAGATATAAGCAGAGAACAGTTTTGATGTTAGTTGTGAGACTCTTACAATAACTTCATTCTGATAAAAATAGTAACGGAGATATGTATGTTCTGCTGTAAATCCTGAAGTTAATTTACATTAGTTAAATAATTACATTTGAAAAGTATTCTTTCCCTTTCCCTTCTTGTCCTGACTACAGCAGGTTCACCATAGCTTTGAGGGACTTTCTCATTTGTAGGAAGAAAAGGAATCAAAGCTCCTCCATAAGTCATTCCATTTGCTGTGCTAGTTACTGACAGAGACTCTTCCTAACCAGAAGCCACAGAAAAGAAGGAAACAGGGGCATTTCATGCAGTGATCCCTGTTTTACAAACCTCTCCTAGAATTTGATCCCTCTTTTGTAAGAAACAGCTGGATCAAACTGTTTCCTTTTCTTTTCTTTTCCGTTACTTCGGTGATGCTTTTTCTTCTCTATAAACCTTCAGTAAAACCTTTCCATCTACAGAACACCAAATGAATACTGATAGAGCGTGCATCATTACATCTTCAGCTTGCAGCAGTAAAGTCACTGTCTTAAAGAATCACTGAAATAATCTTCCCTTTTGCTATATCAACCTCAAATAAAGACTCCAAGTGCGGTTTTCATCTTTATATTAATCTTGAACAATACTGTTTAGCTTTGTTTAAAGACACTAGGTTTACAATTAACCCTTCTGCAGAGAATAGCATTTGGAATACATTAGATGACACTGCAAAAAGGGAGCAGTATTTCCGTTCGAGTTTTAACAGCTTACAAAATAAGTGGAATAGTATCTCCTATTCTGTTTTTTTTCTCTGTGGACTGTGATTTTATGGTTGGTTGGGTTTTTTTTAATAATAAAAACTTTATCTGGAAATAAATATTTTAGTCTGCCTAAATTAGACTGTTGCATAACAATTCATAGCCATGTGGCTTTGAGGTGTTCTTCATTCAAAAAATGGCATTGTGGAGAGGTGATTTCTAGTTCTACTAAGCTGTTTCTTTTCCCTAACAGGGAAAGCAGGACAGTAAAGCAGTGGCTCCTCGATTCCCCAAAGTTAAAGATGAAGGATGGTTTTTGATATTAGGAGAAGTCGATAAAAAAGAACTCATCGCCCTGAAAAGAACTGGATATGTCCGAAATCGAAATACTATTTCTGTTGCTTTTTATACTCCAGAAACCCCTGGAAAGTATGACAAATTTACAAAATAAGTTCTGTTAATGATTATCTTTTCCAATTAGACAAGACCTAATTTCCAAACTAATGATTCTGCTTTTTACATTTTAGGTGTATCTACACATTGTATCTCATGAGTGACAGTTACCTGGGCATGGACCAACAGTACGATATTTACCTGAACATTATACCAGCCAGTACTTCAGCACAAGTCACAACAGAGGTGCCTGATGCTCTGAGTCACCTGACTCTGAAGTAAGGTGATCTGAAAGGCCCATCCAAAAGAACTGGTCTTGCAGTCAGACATCCAGTCATCCTGGACACCCAAAAATGTATTTGCCTTAGTGGAACCAACTTCAAACCTCAAGACCGCTAGGAAATTGAAAGCGACTACTGTACTGACTCTGGTAACACAGAGTTGCCACAGTGGCCTTATTCCTTGATGACGATTTGTCTTTTCTCGTTTCATCTTTCTTCTCTCAGAAGTCACATTGTTGATTGAATTTTGACACATCAAAATAAAAGACTAAAAGATATTGTAATTTGTGCAAATTTTAGGGCTAAAATCTTCATTTTGAAAAGTGTCCTGTAGCCTATGTATTAATGTAGCTTAAATCAGGAAATGTAGCTTAAGTCAGGAAAGCTTTAAACTAGATGTGTTGGGGGAGGGGAGCATTGATCCATCCCAACACTCCTGGTCAGTTGCCAGCACCTGTAATAAGTGCTTGGAGCGATGTAGAGATGTTCCAGCTGCCCCAGCCATTGAGTCGGCTGCATTTGGAGCTCGGCTAAGGTGCCTCTATACAAATGCCCGTAGTATGGGGAACAAGCAAGAGGAATTAGAGATGTGTGCAAGGCTACGGGGATATGATGTCATTGGTATCACAGAAACATGGTGGGATGGTTCCTATGACTGGAGTGTCGGAATGGAAGGTTACAGGCTGTTTAGAAAAGACAGGCCAGGCAGACGGGGAGGGGGTGTTGCTATCTATGTCAGTGATAGGCTAGAGAGTATGGAACTCTGTCTGGGGACGGGTGATGAGGTAACAGAGTGTTTGTGGGTCAGGATCAAAGGGAAAACAGCAACAGGGGACATTATGGTGGGGATCTGTTACAGGCCACCTGATCAAGAGGACTCTGTGGATGAAGCGCTCTACAGACAGATAGGAGCAGCCTCACGCTCGCAGGCCCTGGTCCTCATGGGGGACTTCAACTATCCTGACATCTGTTGGAGGGACGGTACGGCCCGGCACAAGCAATCCAGGAGGTTCCTCAATTGTGTGGAAGACAACTTCCTCTTTCAAGCAGTAGAGGAGCCGACGAGGAGAGGTGCCATGCTTGACCTTGTGCTCACCAACAGGGAGGGACTGGTTGGAAATGTGACGCTCCAGGGCAGCCTTGGCTCTACTGATCACGAGATGGTTGAGTTTGAGATCCTCAGGACGGTGAGAAGAGCGTGCAGCAAGCTCACTGCCCTGGACTTCAAGAAAGCAGACTTTGGCCTCTTCAGGAACCTGCTTAGTAAGGTTTCATGGGATACAGTCCTAGAGGGCAGGGGGGCCCAAGACTGCTGGTCGGTATTCAAGGATCACCTGCTACGTGCTCAAGAGTGTTGCATCCCGACTAGAAGAAAGTGCAGCAGGAGGGCCAGGAGACCTCCATGGATGGACAAGGAGCTGCTGAGGAAACTTAGAGGGAAAAAATAAGCTTATAGAAGGTGGAAGCGTGGACAGGCGGCCTGGGAAGAATATAGGTGCATTGCCCGAGAAGCTAGGGACCAGGTTAGGAAAGCTAAGGCCCAGCTAGAATTAAGTTTGGCAGGGGATGTAAAAGATAACAGGAAAGGATTCTATAGATACGTAGCAAATAAAAGACAGACTAGGGACAATGTAGGCCCTCTCCAGAAGCTATCAGGAGAACTGGCTACCATGGATTTGGAGAAGGCTGAGGTTCTTAATGATTTCTTTGCCTCAGTCTTCACCAGCAAATGCTCTGACCACACAACCCAAGTCTTGGAAAGCAAATGCAGGGACTGTGAGAACGAAGACCTTAGGCCCACTGTAGGAGAGGATCAGGTTCGAGACCATCTTAAGAACCTGAACGTGCACAAGTCCATGGGACCTGATGAAATCCATCCATGGGTCCTGAAGGAGCTGGCGAGTGAAGTTGCTAAGCCACTGTCCATCATATTCGAAAAATCCTGGCAGTCAGGTGAAGTTCCCAATGACTGGAAGAAGGGTAATATAACCCCCATTTTCAAGAAGGGGAAGGTGGAAGACCCGGGGAACTACAGACCAGTCAGTCTCACCTCTGTGCCTGGCAAAATCTTGGAACAGTTTCTCCTGGAAAACATGCTAAGGCACATGAAAAACGAGGTGGTTGGTGACAGCCAACATGGCTTCACTAAGGGGAGATCCTGCCTGACCAATTTGGTGGCCTTCTATGATGGAGCCACGGAACTGATGGACAGGGGCAGAGCAGTTGATGTCATCTACCTGGACTTGTGCAAAGCGTTCGACACTGTCCCGCACCACATCCTTGTATCTAAATTGGAGAGACATCAATTTGATGGACGGACCACTCGGTGGATAAAAAACTGGCTCGATGGCCACACGCAAAGAGTTGTGGTAAATGGCTCGATGTCCAGTTGGAAACCTGTAATGAGTGGTGTCCCTCAGGGATCGGTGTTGGGACCGGTCCTGTTCAACATCTTTGTCGGCGACATGGACAGTGGGATTGAGTGCACCCTCAGCAAGTTTGCCGACGACACCAAGCTGTGTGGTTCGGTTGATACGCTGGAGGGAAGGGATGCCATCCAGAGGGACCTTGACACGCTTGTGAGGTGGGCTGATGCCAACCTTATGAAGTTTAACCAAGCTAAGTGTAAGGTCCTACACCTGGGTCAGGGCAATCCCAGGCACTGCTACAGGTTGGGCAGAGAAGAGATTCAGAGCAGCCCTGCAGAAAAGGACTTGGAGGTGTTGGTTGACAAGAAGCTTAACATGAGCCGGCAGTGTGAGCTCGCAGCCCAGAAAGCCAACCGTATCCTGGGCTGCATCAAAAGAAGCGTGACCAGCAGGTCGAAGGAGGTGATCCTGCCCCTCTACTCTGCTCTCGTGAGACCTCACTTGGAGTACTGCATACGGTTCTGGTGTCCTCAACATGAAAAGGACATGGAGCTGTTGGAGCGAGTCCAGAGGAGGGCCACGAGGATGATAAGAGGGCTGGAGCACCTCCCGTATGAAGACAGGCTGAGAGAGTTGGGGCTGTTCAGCCTGGAGAAGAGAAGGCTGCGTGGTGACCTCATAGCAGCCTTCCAGTATCTGAAGGGGGTCTACAAGGATGCTGGGGAGGGACTCTTCCTTAGGGACTGTAGTGGTAGGACAAGGGCTAATGGGTTCAAACTTAAACAGGGGAAGTTTAGACTAGATATAAGGAAGAAGTTCTTTACAGTGAGGGTGGTGAAGCACTGGAATGGGTTGCCCAGGGAGGTTGTGGATGCGCCATCCCTGGCGGTGTTCAAGGCCAGGTTGGACAGAGCCTTGAGCCACGTGGTTTAGGGCAAGGTGTCCCTGCCCATGGCAGGGGGGTTGGAACTAGATGATCTTAAGGTCCTTTCCAACCCTTACGATTCTATGATTCTATGAAATAGACAAATTTTTTAATTTATAGGTAAAAAATACAAAATTTGATCTAAGAACTGCAGAAAACAAACAGATATGTTATATTTCATGTTTAATAAAAATATGTCCATAAGAATGTTTTGCATTAGATTTTTCAGTGTAAAACATGAGATATATAGTAACAAAATCCTCCTCTTACACATACTACATTTTGAAGGTGATAATCTAAATGAAAAATTTTATGAATTTATATTAATTATAGGTGCAGTAAATCTGGTTCTAACGGCATGGTAAATAGTATAACGTATTTCTGGTATAGCAATGATGCAATTTATATGGATTATAATCAAAGTTCACCTTTTACAGGCATGTACACATATATATGCACACATCATACATATTTTCCCTGAAATTTGAAGGACTAAGGCATATAAAATCAGGTGTCCTGTTCTAGGGTTCAGTCCTAAAGTGGACATTCTTTAAATAAGGGAGAGCGAGGCTCCAGAAATGGAGTTTACATTACATCACTGAGGCAGCTTGATGAGCAAGGAAGAGTTCTGCCAGACGATAGGCAGTTGTCTAAAAGATGTCCAGCTTGATAATAGTACCGTGAGAGCACACCTCCATCTGCAAGACCCAAATCTGAAGGGAGAAGGTAGCATCATTTATCTTCTGCACAATACAGCAGTGAGAATGCTGATCTACACATCCTGCAGTCAGTCCTTGTCTCAGCCTTAAGGGGATTCAAGGTGCTAAGCAAATACTTGGAGGCAGTGTACTGCAAAAACATCATGTATCTTCATTCAGATAGAGTAGACCTTAAACTGAATATTAATATTTGAACTTGTTCGGTTTTGCCTTTAGCTCATAAGCATTATCTCGCCAAGGGATTATTTTGCTATCCTGTCCATTGTGTTTCACCAGATGAAAGAATACAGCCCATCGCCTCTGATCCTGTCACCAGACATCACTGAGAAGAGCCTGGCTCTGTCCTTGTTAACATCTTCCCTTCAGATGTTTGTACACATTGATGATATCCCTCCTGAGCCTTCACTTCTCCAGGCTGAAAAGTAACATCTCTCAGCTTTTCCTCATGTGACCCTCTTTGTGGCCCTTTGTTGGACTTTCCAGTATGTCTGTGTCTCTCTTGTGTGGGGGAGCCCCAAAGTGGACACAGTGCTCCAGGTTTGGCCTCACCAGCACTGATCACCTTCCTTGCCCTGCTGGCAATGCTACACTGTAGCAAAGAGAAGGCTGGCTGATGTCAAAGGGTCAGTAGTTAAACATTAATTTCTTCCATATGTGTCTGGCACCTCTAAATTGTGAGAAGAGTTTTTAAAATAATTCTGTAGTTGAGCATTTTCAGAGATCTTCACATCAGCTGATGATGTTAAAAAATATATATTTCATTACTAGAGGTTGACTTTATTGCCTGTAAATATATGCAATAAAAGAAAAGGTTGTCACTATATTTACAGCCTGCTAGATGGTACAACTGCCACCTTTGCTGTCTAGACTAAATGTAATGTGGTGGCATGTCACACAGCAAGCAGTCTTTTTTTCTTCAAACTGGTAGGTAAAAGTTTGATTATACACACATTTACTTAGTCCTACGCCCATTTTTAAGAGAACTGTTTAATCTGAGAGCAAATTTTCACAGAAATTAAGTCCTTTCTTTGGGAAAATTCTTGGCTGAAGCAATATGTTGTCCCGCAACAATTTTAATTGATTAGGAACAAGCTATGCCACAATCAACATACCAACATAGTGACGCTCGCTCTTATTGCTTTGTAAATGCACATCACAATATAATCCAACTGCAGAGTAGCAGACAATAGCTTCAGTATTCTGTATTAATCAGTTAAAAAGTCTCTGTAATGTCACTTGTACCATTTGTACTTTGGGTTGGGAATAATGTATTTCATTTCCTAGCATGTTAATTTGGTTTAGATACAGCTTAGTGAAATTTTTAAATAACATATTTGAAACTGGTTTGGTTTTTTTTACATAACTATTGGATTTATGAAGACAAAGTCTGAAGTAATATAGAATGAATTTAAGCAAATTGACTAGAATCAGTATTTATCTGAAAAATCTGAGAGAAGGAATTCTGATACATTTGAAACAGCTGCTTAGAAGGAACAATCAATGTGTTCAATCCAGTCATGTTTAATGGTGGGATATTCTTTAAGTGCGAATAGCTGTCTAATGAAAGTATAAAATCAAACACAGGATAAAAACAAAATAGAGATAATTACTTCAGTGATATAATTACCATCATTATGGGAAATCAAGCAAATTAACAACACATACAGCAATTTTTCATGTGAGGTTTCTCATTCCAGTTTGCAAGCAGGTTTTTATTTTACTTTCCCCCACACCTTCTGGGAACAGCTGCAGTTAGTGCCTGCTCAGGTACAATACTTCTTCCAAAACTTGGAAAGAGCAACAAAACCCACACATATCTTGTGTGCCAAGATGTATTTAAGTCTGCCTATGAGACTGCACCCTTTCCATCTTGCCCTGTCCTAATCTGGTATTGAATGGCATCACAGCAGTACTCAGCAGGAGCTAAAGGAGGTTTGGGTCTGTACAACCATCTCCCAGCTCTTCCTAAGGAGCTCATACAACCCAATCTGCTTTTCACAACCTGAAGATTTTGGTTCTAGTCCAAGAACTGAAATTATCATAGTGGCACTGTGAAGCCATCTTCACTACCACACATCACATCTTTCTCTTTTGTTGTAAATTGAATCTTTGAAGGCACTAATTTCACCCAGATGAATTCAGGGGTTTATGCTACTGACCCAAAATTCCTCTTCCTCATCATTCATTTGCTTCTAGAGACCATCAGGAAGGAAACTTCAGGAAGTGTCACATCTACCTCCATCCTATAAGACTTAAATATTCACTGAATAGGCTGCATTTAAAGAAAGGTAAATTCTGTAATTCAAATTTTCTAGTTCTGGGGGATACTTAGAAGGTATCTTGTGTGCATCTGCTCACACACATCACAGTCTGAATCCAAATTCCTCCCTCACTCAAGAAAAAGAGGCTGTGATACTTTTAAGACAGTTTAATGAAGCGATCCAACAGGCATTGCTTCTCTGTGAAGACTTTTATTTACTACAGCTGGTTCTTAAAACATTGCTCTCTTGTCTTGCCTCCACCCCTCCTGTTTAAGATAGACTTCCCTTTAGACCCTTCCACTATCTGTACGCACTACAGTCTCCTCTGTTCAGAGACAGTCATCTATACTAGTGGCAGTAAACTATCACAGAAGGAATTTTTTAAGCTCATCTCTCTGTGATGTGGCATGGACACTACTCAAGCCAATGTAATAAGTACTGAAGCAGAAAAAAGGTAGGTAATACAAGCAAACCATGTATATTTTTTCCACATCTTAAAGTTCTCCATAAAAAAGTCTGAACTCCATCCATTCAAGCATGCTTTATACCTCATATGAAATGGTAAATTTGTGTAAGTGATTTTTATATAAACTTTTAGTTTTAGGTACCCTTTCTTCTACCTAAACCACACGCCTTTGGCCCCGAGTTAGTTGCTTACATGAAGTTATCTAGTGCCATTTAATACTCAGTATCTCACCTGGCCTCTACATTCAGCTCCTGAAGAACATGTGCCATCTGCACGGGACTATCAGATGTGAAACCTGATCTATTGTATCTGTCACTCCCTGTGGGTGCCTCAAGCAACCTAAGGCTTCTGGAATAAATAGCACTGGGTATCTACAGTCTGGTAACCAAATTGAGCCCTTATTACCTATTTTGTCACGGGTAAGCAATTTGACTGCTTCGCTGCATCTAATGCATTTTAAAATCACCAAAGATATTTTGGTTGCCACTCCAGAAGACAGCAAGTCTTTCATTGGTCCTGTGTCACTTCTGCTATCCCCGTGCAGGTACGCCACTATCATGGGATGGGTACTTACATACTAAGGCTTAATAGCCCATGCTATTTTGTAAGACAGACGAACCATTAAGTGTTCAAGATTCTCTCTTCCAAGCTATTTTATGAGAAGCACTATTTCCTGACAAAAGGTTTGCATGACCAGACAGACACGTGAGCTACAAAAAGGTGAGCAGGGCTGCTGCTGAGAACGGTCACGCTATTTCTGCTTACACACTATGCCTAGTCTCTCGGTTATGTTTGATTCCCACCTGTCCTTTAAATGCATATCTTATGAAATGACATGTCTCCTCTGAGCTCACTGCACTTCAGCAGGCTACACCAAGATTTACATCCACTGAAATTTTGATGCCCATTTTTCTGAAGTGGTTTGCAAAAACTCAGGAATGAACTAGCCATGTTTGTAATTAATGTCACACACTGGTAGCACCAAGAGGTTAAGCCACTTTCATAAAGTGTGTGAAGGGAACTTCTATACTAAAGGAACTTCTCTGGAAAGCAATTGTATTCCTTGTCCTAAATGGGTCTCTGTGTAAATAATTCCTACAGAGGATTCCATCTAGACAAAAGAAACAAGCTCTGTAGAAAGGATTCTCCACAGCGATTATGCCATCCTGCAATTAAATATGTTAACAATATGTCTTGTACTCAGATCTTGTAATGACCTCCATACTGCACCAATGTTATTTCAATCTGGGACTCTACAAGTCAAGTACAACTTTCTTCTGCATCTCTGTTCCCAGAAAATCACAACCACTTTCTCTGCCCAAATCTCTCTTCAGAAATAAAGAACATAACAGCCTCACTAAGCCTATGCATTATGCTTCAATGCTGCTTTTTTTCCTCCAGTTTAGTCTTGTCCTACCAAGACTCTCAATAAAACCATGCATCCAAAATAGGCAGCTTGCATCTCTCCACACAGCAGATTCATACATAGCAGAAGTAGCGACATCTCGTTGCACAATAACAAATTTCACGCAGGCGAGAGGACAAGATGGAGATCTCATTGAAAATATCATACCTGACTGCTGAGGGAGGGCAGTGTCTACATCTAGATTTCAAAATAGAAATGGGAATATGGAGGGGAAGGAAAGTAAATAAAGACACTGGCTATTGTTCAGGTGCAAGAAAAACAATGAAATAAAGAATGAAAAGTGTTCTGTGATAACTATTATTATTCCAAATAATAAGATTCCCACTAAGTGTAATGACAGCAGAGGTGAGTGGGGCATTTTGAAAAATCACATTCTTGAGAAGGTGATACATGTACAAATAGTTGTAGGGCTGTGGTGTTAATAATTACTGGCAAGAAGAATAGTAGAGAAGGGAGCCTAGAAATAATACCATCTTTTTCTAACTACACTCTGAATCTCTACACAAATGTGCTACACGGCATTCATACAATCATTGAAGGGTTTGGGTTGGAAGGGACTTTGAAGATCGCAACTCTTTGAGTGTTAATTCCTTATCTACCAAGTAGTCTATTGGTCAAATCCATGCCTCTCCAATTTAGAGACAAGGATGTCTTGTGTTCACAACAGACTTCACAGGTCTTCACAGACTAGCAGATTTGCACCTTGGAATGGAAGTAACTCAGTTCCTACTGTGTAATGCTAATGTGGGAAAATTAGGCTTACCTACTTGATAGCGGTGCTTTCTTCTAGCTGATAGGATAAAATAGTTTCA
Source organism: Strigops habroptila (assembly GCF_004027225.2). Lineage (NCBI taxonomy): Eukaryota > Metazoa > Chordata > Aves > Psittaciformes > Psittacidae > Strigops > Strigops habroptila. The sequence continues at coordinate 20,114,045 of NC_044282.2, forward strand.
GAGGCCAATAACACATGGTGAGTTTCCATCATGTGTTTGTCAGCAAATCCCATAATCAAGGGACTAATTACCCATTGTAGTAGCACAGTAATATCAGGTTCTGGTAAACTATCATTTTTGTTGCTGTGAAGATTCTGCAATTAAGCCTTATTTTGTTTTCCCCAAACAATTGCAATGACTAACAGGAGAGCTGGAAAAGCACCAAGAAGATTCTACTATAAAAAGACCCCTTTATTCACTCACAGCAAAGCAAGATTTATCTCTAATTTTTTGGGGAGGGGAGGAGGGGAGGGGGAGGGTTTGCTGTTTTGCCCTATCTAAAATGCAACAAAAAATAGTTCAACTGTACCAAGAGAGACTACATGACAACTTAGTTTATCCCAGTTACAGGGTCTTGCTGTTTCTTTGGCATGGCTCTTCCCTGTCCCACCCCATCCTCCTACCCCTGCCAACACTATCTCTCTTGGTATACTTGGACAAAGCTTTGTGGGATAGGACCTTTGGGGTAATTTCATTCTGTTTATAGGACATGTAGTACAGAGGAAGTCCTGGTCCAGGATTAGGTTCCCGCATACTGAGATCTAAAAAAAAAAAAAAAAAAAAAACACACATAAGACCCTACTGTGCTAAACTCAAAATACAATGCAATATTACTCCAATAATGTATTAAACAAGACAGATGCAAAACACACAGCATAGTTAGCTCTACAGTTGAGCCAAATGACAGCTTCATTTTAGATTTTAATTCTAAGTGACTTGATTCAAAGAGAGGATAAGCAAATCTGGGAAAAGATGGACATGGAGGTTTCTCAGTTCTCCTTGGTAATAAAATGCTCAGAACTGACAAAAGGACAATATAGGCCATATCCGTGTGTGTGATACCCATCTAGTCCAGACAAGTTCTGTCTTTGTGCATCTCTCACATTTTTTTACTTGATTACTCCATGCAAATATTGACAGTAGCTTTCAACCTCATCCTTGGTGGTACAAGTAAAATACATGCCCGGCTCAATAGAACAGACTCTCAATAATTTACATACAATAACATCTGCATCAGAAGGCAAATGCTTCCCACAACTTCATGAAGACTCCCCTAGAAAAAGGTTTAGGAAACTGCAAAACACATGCACAAAGGATTAAAAATTTCCTTTTGCCCAGATATATATATAGTTGCAGTGCCATCCTCTGCAACACCACACAGTAACTCAGAAGGAATCACAGCTAGGTAAAGCTTCTGAAACTTTTGCTAACAATTTTCACCTCCTGTTGATAAACTATACACAGACATGGTCACCTACAAATAATTATCACAGAATCACAGAATCGCCAGGGTTGGAAGGGGCCTCTGGAGATCATCTAGTCCAACCCCCCTGCCAAAGCAAGGCCACCTAGAGCAGATTACATAAGAATGTGTCCAAGTGAGTTTTGAATGTCTGCAGGGAGGGAGACTCCACACACCCCTGGACAGCCTGTCCCAGTGCTCTGCCACCCTCAACTTAAAGAAGCTCTTCCTCGTGTTGAGGTGAAACTTCTTGTGTTTTAGTTTATGGCCATTGCTCCTCATCCTGTCTCTGAGCATCACTGTAAAAAGAGTCTGGCACCATTCTCCTGGCACCGCCTTTGAGATATTTGTACACATTTATGAGATCTCCTCTCAGTCTTCTCTTCTCCAGACTAAACAGGCCCAGGTCCTGCAATTTCTCCTCATGAGAGAGATGCTCTAGACCCCTGATCATCTTTGTGGCCCTCTGCTGGACCCTCTCAGGTTGCTCCTTTTCTTTCTTTGAGGAGCCCAGCAGTGGACACAGTACTCCAGATGTGGCCTCATCAGGGTCGAGCAGAGGGGAAGATCACCTTCCTCAACCTGCTGGCCACACTACTCCTGATGCACCCCAGCATACTATTGGCCTTCCTGGCTGCAAGGGCACACTGCCGGCTCTTATAAGATAGATAAATCAACTTATCTACCATGACTCCAGGGTCCTCCTCACCTGAACTGCTCTCCAGCAAGTCAGCCCGCAGCCTTACTGGTACTTGGCCCAGGTGCAGTACCCTACACTTGTCATTGTTGAACCTCATTAGGTTTCTCTGTGCCCAATTCTCCAGCCTATCAAGGTCCTGTTGAATGGCAGCAAAGCCTTCAGGTGTATCAGCCACTCCCCCCAGCTTCACAGCTAGCATTAATCAATCTAAGCTCTCAACTATCCAGATCATGCAATTTTAAATTAACATATAAATTCATTGTCATTTTGTCAAATGTGATCATTGGGTAAAAGACTGCTAAATCTAAAACTATGTTCTTTAAAAACAACTAAATTATGAATGAAATTAGTTGTAATGGCAAAAGAAATTAACTTCATGAATTCATTTAGTTCAGCCCAATATAGCCAACAAATGCTACCAGTCTCCTAGAGTTATGTCCATTCATAAAGAGATGAGACATAAAGCAATGTCGTTCAAACTTCTTGGGTGCTTAAGAGTAGAAAAAATGACATTTGGGTTATGCAAGCTGAATGAAGCATGATCATAGTGTTGCAAGGTCACAAGACAATGATTTTTATTTTGTTGGTGTGTGGAAAGCTTTGGGGTTTTTTTGCTAGTTAGCTTTCTGAGGATAGAAAGGCAGGTTGTTGTGCATCATCTTTGGCACATAGATCTGATCTGGACCTCCCTGGAAAACTGTAACAGGATGTGCAATGACAGCTCTTCCCTTTTGTTGCTGAAGCCAAAATGTCTGCATCAGTGTTACCCTGTACTCCGAGACCAGGACCTCTCTGAAGAAGATTGACACTAGGCATTTAGTTCATTTTCTCCCTGGTCTGTAGGAGGTGCTCAGTCAGGTACCAGCTTTTGGGTATGTTGGCAGCAGCACCCAAGCTCGAGTAGAGGATGGGAAGGTTTACACGCACTCCTCTGCCTTACACAGCCTACAGTAGGGGATGAGTATGTTCGCCCTCCAGGTCACACTTCAGTTTCCTTCACCAGCAAGAGTGTGTGCCCAGAGAGATGCTCTGGTGCACTGTTTTGGGAACAGAAGCCTAAATGTCGATTCCAAACTTAAATGCACCTCAACTAAACTGAACCTTGTCCAAAATTTTTCCAGGATCAGGATCCTCAAGGAATGCTGAACTTAAAGAATCAAAACTTTAAGAAATAGAGTTGTTTGGGTTAAGGGTTTTTTTAGAAATAAATGATCTAGATGGGTTGCTAGAATATTCTGTTCTTTGTAAACAGGAAATAAAAGGAAAAACCAAAAGGATACTGACAATAATCCCACTTTGTTTCTTCATTTTAAAACCATGCAGTACCTACTTCTTTGTCTGAAATTCCATGGGAACAGATGGATTAATTTAATCGAATCAATGAAAATCTTTTGGGAAATATAGGTGCTGCTAAGGAAACGAACAGAACCTGGAAAGAAATCCCAACATAAAGTGATGAAAATTACACTGAAGTTTCTTTTCTGTTGATGCATTGCCCTTTTGCTTCAGAGACCGGAGGATGAAATGCATTCCCAACATATATTATTAGCAGATCAAATTTAGTTTCTGCTATTACTTTCAGAGGATTTGGTGAATAGCCAGTAGCATTAGTATTATCTAATCCTTCACTCAGACCTAGGACTCAAAGATTAACAGCTGCAGATTTTATAACACTTCTAATTCAGGCATAAATTGTATTTTCTTTACTTGGATGGGTAGGTAATGTCCTAAAGTTATTTAATTCTTAGGAACCATTGACTTTATAGGAACAGACTAAGAACTCATGACCATGAAAAATTGCTAATCGGATGAAATTAGATGAGAAAAATATCCCTAATGAGAAAAACAGGATAAGACTCCCGTCTCCAAGGAGGGACAGAGCTTTGACTCATGTAGACAGGGCTGCTGTGAGGCAACAGACCTGTTTGTTTTTATTATCAATCTGCTTTCTTTACACCAAACTATTCTGGCATGACGGCACACCTTCCGCAAAAGCACACCTTCCTATAGGGCATATTATGGGAAATCAGGGTCAGAAAAGGGAAGAAAGAACTCAAGGAGGGAATTTTATATGGGAGTAGATGAAATAGTGGAATGCAGCTAATTTTTAAATAAGAAAGCACAAGTCATCTCTCTCATTCTGAAAGACAGCAAGCCTCCATTTTCAGGGGAACGTTCCAAGTTAACATATCCTAACCAGACAAGCACCTCTCCTGTAGTCTTAGGCAAGGTACCACACATAAGTTACATTTCTGCATTCCATCGTTGTGCCGGGCTTCCCTTTTCAAATGCAGTCATCCAGTCTCATTTGAGATACCAAATTTTCCATATTCACCAAGTAGGGAAATTTCAGCACCTCACACCTTGAATTCCACTCTGGATGCATTTAGGGGTGAGATTCTCAGTATTTAAAAATCCTTTCTTAGCTATACCCCAGAGAAGTGTATACTCTTCATTTTATAAACTATGTATGATCTTCCTTCCATTTTACACACCTTTACTTGTAGCCTTCATGTTACATTATACCAAACCAATGTTAAAAAAAAGTATTCCGGATTAAAAACTTAAATTAAAAAAGGTCTTTATCCTTACATTTGGAAGTATAATGTATCGCATTAATATAGTCAGTTATGTCAAAATTTCTCAGGGAAGTAAGAATAAACAGATTCACAATAGAATGTTATATGTATATGTATAATCATATACATAAATATTATAGTAACATGAACATGTTACCAGTTATTAGTAATTACTAACACATTCATGTTATTAACATGAACATAACAAACCACTGAAGTTAGCAGTTACTGTTGCCACCACTATTGAAGGAAGGCAGGAACCCACCAAAACCAACATTCAGAAGAGAGATGTTGCTTTGATCGCTTTGGAGAGCAAAGAGATTACTGACAGGAATCAGATCCCTGTCTATGTGTTTGGTTTATGCATAACTGAATGTAATCTGCTTTAAAAATAGCTTTCACTGCTCCATTTCTTTACTTAAACCCCTTTTCCTGTAATTAAAGAGAAAATTAAAAAAAAAAAAAAAAAAAGAAAAATCACACACGCTTTGTCCACATTCATTATTTCATTCTTTTATCTGCCACTTATCCTTTCATGTACGAATGCCTGTCCAGCTCAGACCACCAATGCAACATTGTTCTGCCGTCTTTGCTCCAACCCACAAAACTTCAGGCTATAAGAAATAGCAATATAGTAAGATACAGGAACAAATCAAGTAATTCTCAGTTTGAAATTTTTTTTTTTCTAATTATTCTTCCTTCCCCATAATAACTCCCACTCTTCCATTTCAGCCCTCATCTCCATGTCAATTTCCCAATCTGTCTAGTATTGTTTCTATTTTATTTTACCCTTCTTTCTCTTTTCCATGCTGTACCTTCTTTTGTCTTGTAGATAAAAATAAACATACACCAAATCAAGTTAAAAAATTATTTTCTTACTACTGCTGCTGCTACCAAGAGCACTTTTCTCTGGGCTTTCTGTATTTTCCATTGCCTTTTGCATTTCTACGCTTTTATCTTCAAACTGTGTTCCAAAGCCTGATTGTGGCCTTGCCTTTCCCCTCACTCCTCCCCCATCACCTTTGTTATGTGGTCTGTTATAACCCCTCTTAGAGTAGTTTGGGTTTGATCCCAAGTGCTAATCTCTTTGCGGCAGATCAGGCTCTCCCTTTTCTACCCATCCATTTAGCGTATTTGCTGCAGACTACTCCATGTTTTGAGCAGTAGGTAATAAACAAGGTCTATCTTGTCCATATGGGCAGAAAGAGGAACAAAAACACTCCTTCCCTTGGGAAAAAAGTTAAATGGTATTAGGCATCTTCAAGAGGTATCAATATATAAACACATATGCTATCAGTAACACCTAGCAATAAGATTAGACTACCCCAGAGCCTTCCATCTTTCTCATGTTGGCCACCCTTCACTTGTACATTACAATACCATCTGTGATTGCACAGAATACAATCTGTGATTGTCCCTGGCCAAACAATCACAAAACCAGGGGTGGGGCATATTTCAGACACACTTTCTTCGTTCTTTCACTCATACTGAAAAGGGACAAGCAGCACAAATCTGAATCAGCCTTCATTTGACCACAGGAGGTACATATTTTTTTCCAAACCTAGGCTATGCTCTTCAACCATCCGAGGTCCTCAAGCAATCAGTTAAACAACGACTGACCGAGAAACCAGCCAGGCCACAAAGTGCCTATAGAAAACTTCATCTCCAGAGTTAATTTCAGCTAACGTTCTCTTAGTCATGAAGTATTACTGAAACTGTCATAGGCAAAGGTTGCTTACCATATGACAGTTTGAGAACAGATTCCTTTCAATTTAGGTATAAAATACCAAGTCCCTATATTCCACACTCAGACAGCAACAGTTGTCAGGCCCCACACGTGCATGAGATTGAATCATGGCACAGAAGGATATAAATCCACATTCTTGAGATCATAAATCAGTCAAACTGGTTGACTGACTGCAGACCCTCATAGGACTGGGTTATTCTCCAGCTGCCCAGGACAAGATTCCCCTGGTGCTTTCAGCCCTGTGAGAACCAAGATGCTAGTCTGATTCAGTTGGATCCTCTTGCGTTATGTTTCAAACTGTTGAATATGGATATCTCATGATGCTAAAAAAAATACACAGTTCCAGTGCCCTGATCTTATACAACTCTTCCCTTGACAGATCAGTACATTTCTCAGCAAATATTTTATTTCTGAAATAACTGAAAAAAAAAAAAAAAAATGAATTACATTAATTTGACCTAAGCACACATTTGAGGCAGACAAATTCATTTCACTTCATGCTAATTCTTGGATCTATATTGAAAATAACCAAAACAAGCAAACAAACAAAAACACCCCTCCCCCCATGGGGTTTTGCTTCAAATTGAGGGGAAAACCCTGTAAGAAGATCAGATCTGGGGTACAAGATAACACAGACAATTTCCAACATAAATGCTAGTTATTAGGTGTCATGTAGAGTCAGGAGTTGCCATGGAATCCATTTGCTTCTAAACCAGCTCCTCCTGCTGGAATACTTTCTCATTATTATTTGTTTCAGTAGCACAAAAGGAGCTGGCTATAGAAGAAATGTTATTTTACGGTAAAGTTTCTACTATGTCTGCAGTCAGACGTGAAATTAAAATCTAAATTTAAAGCCATATTTCTGTTCAAACATAAAGCTACATTACTGCAGTCAGAAGAACAAAGTCATGATAGCCTTTTTATAGATTCAGTAAAGCAGAAAAAACAAATTATAGCTGAAGTCTTCCTTTCAGCTGTCTTCCTGTGAGTGAAAATAAACGTCATCTGATGTCTACTATTTACATTTTTGCTACGTTTATCTCCCGTAATGCTTCACTTATACCATTTCATACTAGTTATTCTATGCAACAGCAGCCCCGTTACCAGTCTAATTCCTAACATCCTGGTACACAGAACAGTGTGTGCATGCTGGACACTAGATTCATTAGGCCAATGAACTTACTTGTTGTCATGTCAGCTTCAGTAGATGGATTTCAGAAGAAAAAAATGCAATCATGCCTTCGAACTCCTGACATGCCGATTATTCAGTTTCAATTCTTTTTTATACAATGTGCTGCAGTAAGACAGGAGGACAATACTGGAAAGTAACCAGCAATATTAAAAAACTATGTATGTCAGTGATTTGCAGCCTGGCATTTTAATACTTATTATTAATATTATTATTTATTATAGACATTGACTAGAATTGCATCTGGAAGCCCTAAACAGAAATAGGATCCTATTGTGATCAACATTGTATGGAGATAAACACAGCCTTTGCCTCCAAGAGCTTATATTGAATGGTCCCAGCCTTGTAAACTGAGCTGGATAGATAGATTCTTGTGCCCCTGCAGAGTCCCCCAGCCCTCCAAGGCAGTCAGCTTCCTCCATAATCCTCCTATATGGAGAAGCATCAAGCAAGCTTTGAGTGCAGGGAGCCAGAGCCTTTCTAATCCATTCTTCTCCCTCCCTTTAACAGTTGAACTACACCCAAGCTTAGGTGACTCCATCACTGTACCAAACTTCTGACCCTTGTTTACATCTCTCCAACTCAAAAGTTTTGCTCCTGCCAGGAAAACAGAGGAAGCTCTGTGCCATGCAACACCCTTCTCCCTCCAGCCCTGTGTTTTCTAAGGTCCCATAACTGCAGGTGGACTCTGGCACCCATGGAGAGGCCTGTGGTAACTCTCAGGAAGCTCCCCAGAGAGCGACAGTTTCTGGGGCAGGCACTACCCTTGGAAAAGCAAAAGAGCATGGACAAGCAGGCTAGAGACAGAATCCTTTGCCCTGGAGGGAAAACACAAGAGTCACTGGAGCCCTCCAATGAATGGAAGCAGCCCAGGGACAGTAAGCAATGAGGGCTGACCTGTGGGAACAGGACAGGGAGCCACAAGCCAAGCATAACAGCCAGGTCATTAGGGCAAGTGGCCTCACTAGCCAGAGCCCACACCACACTACCTGAGCAAGGAGAGCTGGGCTGGTACAGGGATAACAGCCAGGCTCAGGCCAGAGCCCAAGTCATCAGGAAAGTCCATAATGGCAAAGCAGATCCAAGTTGGGAAGTCAGTCCATGCATGGGTCAGGGTCCAGATCAACAAGGTCCCTAGTGAGATACAGGCATAGCAGTAGTCCTGCCAGAACCAAGAACCCCTACAGCCTAGCTCCAACAAGCTCTGAGGAAAGGTGTGAGCATTACTGCCAGGTGAGGCCAGTCAGGGCAATTAAGGCTTATTAGTGCACTCAGGGACCCGACACCCAGTTTTCTCCTATCTCGCCAGTATGGCTGCTCTGACAAGTGGTTGGGTGAAGCCATGCACCAGGAGCATTTTGCGCTGAAGCCAAAATTAAAACCAGACTCCAGTACACCCTTAGGATTTGGCACAATTCAAATATGTGGCATTAGCATCACCAAGCTATTGCCAGACCAAATAAATGACAACTCCCTGTTCATCTACCAGCTAAATCTGACAGGAATTACACAGAGCGAGCAAGCCCTGGAGATTCCTCCCTCTGGCTGCAAGTAGTGGACGCTCCTCGGGAGAGGCACTGTGGTGAAACTGTTCTTTTAACAGGCTCTAGCTTCAGCTGGTTACATCCAGCCATCACATTGTGTAAACAGAGTCCCACCATCAGTGAGCAAGAGTCAGAATTCAGGGCTCAGACAAAACATTTCAACAGTGAGGCAAAACTTAAATAACAAAAAAAAAAATTAATCACAGGCATATACCAAGCCTTGGAAACACACCCTTACCCCTTCATAGCAGAGTCAGCACAGTTTAAAGTAGGTTAAAACCAGATTCCAGCTTACAAATCTGGTGCTGTTTCCCTGTGCCCCCTTCCAACTTAAGCAATTGATCCCACAGTGTTTTCTTCAGAGACATTATCTTCTCCGCATCACTTCCAAAGAAAACAGCTACAAACTCAGTTTGTACTGCGGTTGCAATAAGGAATCTATTCATCTCATGGGGAATGTGGGGGAGAGTAGCGATGGGTTTGCAGAGTGCACAGGTAATTCAGAAACTGTTAAGTGACAGGGGTTTGCTCCCAGCTTAGCATGCAGTGCTCATGAACATAATTAGACTTGTAACCACAAACAGGTATGAAACTAAAACAACTCTAGTTCTTATTAAAATCCATGCAGGGAACACTTCCCATCTTGCCTTACAACAAAGCTATAAGCATCCTGATGATTGCGATACACACCAAGTGCAATGGGCACCAGTTCCGAAGCCACCAGGCAACCTCACACCCTGCATCCCTCCTTTCTGGTCTGATAAAGCCTATTCTGTGAGGTGATGGGAGGCCGAAGACAGAGTTTCAGAGCAGCAGAGGGAGGTGGTTCCTTTTGCTATCAATTTCATCTCAAACTGCATGTGTTATTTTGAAGAGAAGTGTGTCCTTGAAGCAGGCTAAGCTGCTTTCCTCCACCGAAACAAAGCAGTGATACAAGCTTATTTGTGACCTGTTAATTATCAGGTTGATAGTAAGAACAAACTGTGGAACGGATACCACTATTTTAAGCATTTTTCTTTGGGGTGCTGAAATTTAAACAGGCTTCTGCTGATAGATTTTCCCCTGACTAATGAAATAACTTCTTTGCTAATGAAAGCCAGGCCTTGGAAAAGGAGATTTCAGTGATAGGGGTTGGAGGAAGCCAGACGCAGCTCCGGCTCCACTAGTGTAAGTAAGTGTGGCTCTCGTGCTGTACCTGAGGAGGTTTCACCCCAGGCCCTGTATCGGGGCAAAGCCCCAACAAGGGAGGGCAAAATCCAACTTAGCAAGCCCAGAAGTGAGTAAAATAGCATAAAAGGGGTGTTTCCTCCTCAGATCCCCTCGCCTTGAGGAAGGCAGGTCCGACCCCAGGCAGATGAGCGTACAAAATTTGGGGGGGGGAGGGAGGAATAAGAAGAAGGGGAGGGGCGAGCACCGGTGGCCCGCGTCGTGCCCTCGTTAGGCCCCCCGGGGCCGCGCTGCAGGTGAGGGGACGCTAATTGTGACAGCGGGACAGCGCCAAGCCAACGCCGCGCGGCGTGTGTCAGCCCGCGTCCGTCTGTCCGGGGCGCTGTGGGGACGGGGTGGGGCGCGATGGCATGCACAGGCGCGCTCGTGTCGGGGGCCGTCGAGGCGCGTGTAGTGCTGTGGGTCCCGCGGCTGTTGGCGTCGTGGGCGGCGCGGGGAGGGCCGGGCCGGGAGGGGAGGCAGCGCGGGGCTGCGCTGCTCGCTGCGGGCCGCTGCGAGTCACCAGAGCGCCCAGCGGAAACACCGCAGCCGAACAAAGCCCTCGGCCGCCGCGAAGCATCCCCCGCAGTGCGCCGGGGGCTCGGTGGGGCGGGAGCAGACGGGCAGGCCGGCTCTGCCCTCCCGCGAAGGGGAGGCGGGGGACCCTGGGGGCGCTAGCGTCCCCCCCCGCCCATGCTCCAAGGGGGAGGGAGAGAAGCAGCGCCGCGGCGACCTGGAGGGCAGAGGGGCCACTCGCGGCCTAAATCGGGGGAGCGCGCCCCCCTGGCAGTGGCTCCGCACGGCGTGGGGAGGGCGCGGAAGGCCCCGACGGGGTCAGCGAGGGCTCCGCGGGGGTCGCGGTCTTGGAGGAGCCTCCCCACGCCGAGCAGGCCATGAGGTGAGCGTGTCCCGCGCAGGTGAGGGGCGGCGAGAGCGAGGCACCGACAGCGCCCGGGCCGCTGGCACCGTGCGCCGGCAGGAGGGAAAGAATGAACGTCGGTGCAGCAGGAAGGAATACAGCAGCCAAGCGGGGTGTCTGTGAGAACACAGGGAGGGCAGGAACCACTTTTTAAAGTCAGTGATTTCTTCAAAGTTCGTTTCCAGTCCCTTATCCTTCCTTTACCAAGGGCGTTTCAGCTCATTTCGGACGTTTAGCATACCAGGCTCCTTTGGAAATGCAGAAAGCAAAAAAGATGTGCCTAGGGGTAATTGTTACTGGTCTTAAAGCAGATTTTTCTGAAAACGTTTCTTTATAGTTCATGTTTTCATTCGCTGCTCCACGTGAGAGTAAGATAGCTTGACTTCAGATCATTAGCGAGAGTGTATTCAAGAAGATAAGGGCTAAAAGGTACTGACCTTTGACTCCACTGGAAAAAAAATGAATATAAATCATCTCTTTACATTTACGCCAGAAACAATAAAATTGAAAGGAGTGTGTGGTCAAGAGAGGTGCCCCCCCAAGCATTGCTTAAAATACCCATGGATATGTCGCCAAAAACTGTTTGAAAGAGTCACTGAAAATAGCTTAGAATCGTGCTAGTAGTGGAGTACTATAATTGTGCAGTGTTGCTCTAATTATTTGTAAGAGATGCGTTCGGATCTGCCTGTGTCAGAGGGCTGCTATCCAAGCGAGGGTCTGAGCAGTGTTTCCTGCGTTTTGTCGGAGAACCGGCTTTCTCGGTGTCCTGCTCCCCTGAACATCCTAATGATATTAGCAAAAGAGCAGGAGTAAAGCACCTAGAGCACGGCTCGAATCTTGGGGTTAAGATTTACATCAGTTAAAATCTACTAATTGCTTCTGAATGGTCTCTAAGGGCGTTTGCCGTGTGTGTTTGTGTCAATAAAGCCTTGATGAGGGCACGGGTGGAAATTGCCATCGCACTCCGATTCACCAGGGTACCCGGCTGGCGCCTGGCTCCGAGGTTACCGGTCTCTTGGGCACGGGTGGGTGCGGCACCCCGGGACCGGGCACGGCTGGTAACGGCGGCGCGGTCACCGGGTGGCCCCTCAGCCTAGTGGGTCCGGCCGAGGCCCCGCCGTCTTCTCGCCGGTACGGACAGGGAGAGATGAGGATTGGCGTGTCAGCGTCTGGCTGTGGCAAACACCAGGCCAATGGGGGCTTGTTGTAAGCAATCGTGAGAGACCCGCACGGTTAATTCGGTTATACTCACCTTTTGCAAACACTATGAAGAAAGCGGTGTATGAGCGATGGCTTATGCTTGACAAGGTTTTTCTCTCTGCATAAGAAATGGTCACTTTATTTTATTTTTTTTTCTTTGAGGTGGGAGGGAGGAAGAATTAGTAGACGCACCCAAATTCATAAACTCATAAATATATCAGAGTACACCAGAATGTGCTGGAGAAGAAGCAGGATCAGACTTGCCCTATAGGGAAATGGCCCAGTAGGGGTTTATTTGTTGGGGTTTTTTTTTCCTTCCCTCTGCTTTGATTTGTGCTGTTCCCCCTCCTCCCTCCCCGCACACACTCACAAACACACTCACGCAAGCCGCAATATATACTCTGCATATTGCGCCTGGCCACACCAAGTTTTCTATACATCTCGTTAGAAACCTGCCTGTGAAACGCTTTGTTTTCACGCAGCCTTTTTTGAGACATCCCGGTTTATTATGCGTCTGTTTAAATCACATTGCGCTGCGGTACCTGCTCAATTTCCCAATATTATCTGTTTTCCAGAGTATTCTTATCCGGGAATAAATGCATCTGGATTGAGCGCAGCTATCCCTGCGCTTCAGGCGGCCAGAGGGTCTCTCTCGCCCCCCTCCCGCGGTGCCCGGCTCGCCTTGCCGGCAGCGGGACACCGGCAGGACACCGCCGCCCCCCCCACTCAGCAGCTCCGGACTCCTCTTCGGGGGGGAACGACGACACGGACACACACAGGGCGGGGGGACTCGGTGCTCCCCCCTCCCGCAGGTGTCCGCTCCGACTGCGGGGTTATTCCTCGGAGTAACCGCGGTACGGTCAACCCGTGGTGGTGCACCTACTTGATTTATTAAGCGGCATCGTGTCCTCCCCTCTGGGACCGACGGGCTTCACCGGGCGCCCCGCCGAGCCCGCCGCGAGTGACATGGGGCTCTTGGACGGTACGAAGACCAGCAGTTTGGCTGCTGTGGGCTGCCTTGCTCTGTGTACCTAGAACAGGCCAGTGCTAGCTCTCATCTTCGCTGTCAGATGTCGCGTGTTTTGGCGAAAGAAACCAAGGCTAACGCCTCTGAAACAGCCAAATTCTCTCGTCCTTCGGGATCTGCTTCTCGCAGACTGCTGGGAAGCGTCCCCAGCGCTGCCCCGCGCCACTAGCACTCCAACGCAGTGGTGTAACCTCGAAAGTTGAACATTTGCCTTTCGCACACATCGTGTACTGTACCCACCCTAAAACTTGTACATTAAAAATCCAGACAGGAACCCGAGCCACCGGGCTTCGGCCACGGGGGAACGCTGGGTGGCCGCTGACACCCACCGGGCTGCGCTGCGAGGAAGGAACCAGGTCCCGGGGCACCGGGAATGCGGCTTCTCGGTGAGCTGCTCTCCTTGCTGGAGCCGCATGGGGCGGGTAAGGTGGATGCTCGTGATCCCTGGTATAAATTAGCAGAAATGCATCCTACTGGTTTATTTATTTTTACCAAACCAAGTGTGTTATAAAAGACATTCTCTGCTGCTCATGTTGACAAATAACTCGTGAGCTACCTGACAGTGTTAGTCCAGTTGTTGCCCATATGTCTAAATACCCTCCAAGAGACGTCAATGCCTTTTAGAGACAGAATTACCTCAAATGAAAACCAGAAGAAAGATGGAGTTTTTTCGTCTCCCCCAAAACCCGCTTTATACCTGATAGGAGCAACGCCCAGAGAAGATTTTGGAAAATTGAGTATCACTTTCCCCATAGCAGCTTCACAACATGACTGGGGTGGGGAGGGTTTTATTTTCCTTTATTTTCTTCCTTTTTCTTTTAAATCCATACCTTCAGTAAATGACTTGCATGCGTGTTTGTTTAAAAACGGGTCGCTTCGGTAAACAAGACAATCAAAAGAACATTTAAGACTACTTGGAAACATTTCTCCTCTGCTTGTAGGCAGACGCCCGGACACCCAGAGGAGTTGTTGAATGCCTCTTCTCCCGTCCTCCGTTTATTTACCCAAATGAACACAGGGAAAGCTTTTAACCGAAGGGAGATTTAAGGTGATAAGCAGCGAACAGGCGGTCGGCACTTGAAGCCTGGAGCTGCAGCCTCTCCGTGGTGCGAGAAGGATGAGGGGTGCTTCAAAGGCTGGGGGTTTTTTTGACATTTTTGATCTTTCGAAAACTGAGACCGTTTCTTCTTCCTCGAAGTATTCCGACGGTTGTCTTGCCAGTGCAATCTCATTTCAAATTGTTTTAGCCGAAATCTCGCACCGTCTGGTTTGGCAATTAGTTCAGGCTTTGGAGCGTCCCTTATGGTTTTAGGAAAGTGCCTACAACCGTTCTCCTCCTCTTCCCGCCCCAGGCACTCACTTTCTGCTCTGTCTACTCTTCTTAGAGCCAGCAGTTTTAGGAGCCGCGTCTGGAGTTTTTTTGTGGGTTTGGGGATTTTTCTTTTCCAGGGGACTAGCGAGATGGGAAATAGTCCTGATCCCTGGGAAAGAAAGAACCCCCCTCGCTCCACATCCACTTTGCTGGCAGTTCTGAAGGTCCTCTGTCTCCTGATGTAGGATTGGGTTGGGTGGGCGTTTTAGCTCTTTCTTTGGTCTGTTTGTGGGATAATTTGTTCATGTTTTTGTTTTTCCAGCGTTTATCAAGATTTGTTAAAACCTTCCTCAACCCTCCTCCTCCCGCTCCCCCGCCACTCGGTTCACGCTGTCCCACAGCGCTGAACCGTAACCCGTTAAAAGGTGGTGGGGAGACGCACACAGGGAATCTAGCCGCACCTTATTTCTCCCAAACAGGATTTTGGGGTGGGGAATTGGGGGTGCCGTGGGGGTGTAAAACTGCTCATCCTCACAACCCACAATCTTGACGAATCTCGGCTATTCCTCTCCGGTGCCCAGAGGGGAGAACGGAGCGTGTCCTGTGTCACCAGATCAAAAAAACCCCCCACCTAACACCCCAAAATAAACCCCAATAGCGGGGGACGTCGGGGGTGGGCGCAGCGCGGGGACGCGCACGGACAGACACCTTCCCTACCCCCCCCCCCGTGCGCGTCCCCGCGCTGCGCCCATCACCCCCCCTTCCCCTCCCGCGGCTCCGCCAGGTCAGAGGGCGGACTCGGAGGGAGGGAGGGAGAGAGGGAGAGAGAGGGAGAGGGAGGGAGGGAGGGAGAGGGAGGGAGGGAGGGAGGGAGAGAGAGGGGAGGGAGGTGTGCCCGGGACGCGGTGACGTCACACCCACCTCCACCAGTCGAAGGCCGGGCGCGGGGTGGCGGCTGCCAATGGGAGGCGAGGTGGGTCCGTGAGTGGGCCCGGCCCGGGGGGCGAAAGGGGGGCTGGGAGAGAAATGAAGTTGTGCTAAAAGGCTTTTAGCCATCAAGAAGTTATTAGGCATTTCTCAGCCGCAAATTAGGGATTCTTCATTAATACCAACCTCGCCCCCCCACCCCACTCCACCCTATCCCCCCCACCCCCCCGTTATGTGAGAGGGAGAGCCTGGGAGCCGATAAAGGGGCTGGGGAGGCGGCAATGTCTGGCTGCCCATCGGTGTGAGGAGCAGTGGCAGGCGCAAACTTTTTTTTCCTGTGCCATTAATGAGCCAATTAAAGAGTTGGGCTCCTCACCCCGGGAGAGCTCTCTGCAGGCTGCCGGGCTCAGGGAATCAAGGTAGGTACAAAGAAGACCACAGCCAGCCCACCACAAGCCGTCAGCCTCGGCAAGGAGCCGCAGAGATGTGCGGGTCGGGCTGGGGGTCCCGCTCCCCCGGTGGAAAAAAACAAAAAAAATAATCATGATTTGGTTGGGAAAATGTGATGTTTGGGTGGATTCCGGCTTGGGAAGGGGCTGGGCAGGGCATGTGTCCCCTGGCTGGGCTGCAGCTGGGGTAAGATACCCTCCCCTCGCCCCCGAGCATGAGGAGGGCAGCCGAAAAGCGGGGAAATTTTAAACCAGAAAAAAGAGAAAACAAAAAAAGAAGGAAAAAAGATTTGGGGATGGGAAATGCTCGCCCTGCTGCGGGGCTGGCAGCGGGGGAGGTCTGGCTGCCGCCACGGTGCCAGCTCGGCGGAGTGCGGAGAGGCTGGCGCGGCCCCGCCAGCACCGAAACCAGCCGGTAACCATGAGCCGGGGGCTGTTTTCTGCCTTGGTTTCGTTCTGGCCACGCAGTGCGCACCTGGGCAGGGGAGTGCGAGGGCTGTGGGAGGCGAGCGCGGGGCAGGATCTCCACGGCCGCGCTGGGTTGGCAGGAAAATATCCTGGTTTTTTCTTCTTCTTTTCTTTTCCCTCTGGTGGGAGAAAATACTACACCCGCTGGAGGCCCGTTCTTTATTATTATTTCTCGCGGTCCCGCTGCGGCGTTGCTCGCCGGCTCTCTCACTCCAGGACTGCTGTTGTCTTCACAGAGGCCCCCGGGAGGCAGCCCCCGGCCCGCCGTTCTGGGCCTCGGATTGACAGCGGACCACGGGAAGAAATGGAATTATGATGAGCCTCTTCCGAGGAGCTATGCTGCCCTCCATGAGCAGGAAAAAGGGCCAGAAAAACTTCATTTGGTTGCTGCCTGGTGCCGCAAGCGTCTAGCTTTTTTTTTTTTTCCTCCCCCTTTTTTTTTCCCTTTCCCTGCAGTTGCTTGGAGTCTCTGAGCTGCATTGGAGAAATGCCATTCTCATCCGATTGACTCTGCTTTTCAGAGAATATTTTATTCTTTCTTTTTAAGAACACCTCTCTGGCCTTCAATACTTGTTTGCATTTTATGCAACCGAACCGTTTTCCAGAGTAATGGCCACGCTCAGAACCATCGTCTGATGCTCCGGAGAGATGAATTACAGCTGAGTTTTCCTTCCACCTTTGGATGAATCTCTGGAGTTTAAATTGTAGGAAGGAAGGGGGGAAAAAACCACGATGAAAGAGAAGTCCAAAAATGCTGCCCGGACTAGACGGGAGAAAGAAAACAGTGAATTTTATGAACTGGCTAAATTACTACCCCTGCCCTCCGCTATCACCTCTCAGCTGGACAAAGCATCCATAATCAGGCTCACCACCAGCTACTTAAAAATGAGGGTGGTTTTTCCAGAAGGTAGGTGGGAATATCTATTTGTTTCTATTTCCATTCCGACCCAGGTGTCGCTCGTCACTTTTACTTAAAATAAGAAAAAGTGAATGGCATGGGGCATTGTGCTCGGAGGCAGGGTGCTCTCCGCTGTCACTTTTCTCTGTCGTAAACACTTCCTCTTCAGTTCTTGTGACAGGTTTGGTTGAGGACTGAGGGTGCTTTGGTCAACACTTGAAGTCCCTGAGCTCTGCTGCGTGTTGTGCTAAAGCAAACAGGGGGTTTCTGTTCCCCCGGTCCCCCTGTAAGATGTGCGTCCCCCGCAGAGCACGTGCGTGGAGGAAGAGGGGACGATTCCCCCCTATTTATAGCCATACTATAGGGGGGGAGTTAATATATGGGTAAATATTTACAGAAGTCTATGCAAAGTCGTAAAGCCTTAGTTCAATTGTGGAGCAAAGGTGCGGTTTACAGGTACAGCCATGCTCACACACACACGCACACAAAGCCTAAATAAATAAGCCAGGCACACCGGATCGCATAGTGAATGTGATGTGTCTCGCTCTGAGGATCAGAGGGCAGTTTGAAAGCGTTAAAAATTTCCGAGGTCGATTAACAGGCGTTTTGGACTTGGACATATTCCTCACACACACACAAGCTGCCAGCGCAGCTCCCGAGCCTGGGCCGGATTCTCATCAACAGTCGGGCAGCAGCAAACTTCCCGTTGGCTTTCATGGCCGCGGCGATGTCCCGCTTGTCTAGCAAAAGTAGATTTCGCCGTCCTAAACTATGTTTCGCTTTTAAGTAGAACTAAGATTCTAAAGAGACTGTCTTGGGTCTGCTAGATCGGCTGCCAAGGAAAACAAACAGCACAGAAAGTTGAGAGAGTCGGAATAAAGTTCTCCCGTGTTTTCACCCCATTGCTTTTATAAGATGGGGATGGGCGGGGAGGGGAATAAATCAAAAGTGCTTCACCAGTCTTTTATTTAGATAACTCAATAGAAAGATAGTCTGCATGAAAGAAAAATTAAGAGCTTTTTTCCCGACCTAATGACAAAATGTGCTGCATCTTTTGTTATGAAGCGTGTATACATAAGAAACAGCGTAATATAGACATGACCCTCTGTATTCCGTAGTTGTAACTCGAGTCAGTCGGTCTGTCCATCTACTATGTTTTATAAATCAGGACTGGGTATACGGCCTGGTTTTGGTTTGGTTTTGGGTGGGTTTTTGTTTGTGGGGAGGTGTTTGCTGTTTTTTGGTAGTGGTTGGGAGGTTTTTTTACCTGATTAAGTGTTTGAGCTAATTTGGTCCTAATTCTACTTTTAAAAGTAAATATGCGATGGGACAGTGATTTGGGCTGGGAGTGGTTCCCGCCCCATACACGGTTACGTATGAACGTTTACACCTATAGTCCACAGTAGTAATTTCCAACCCAGTGCATCTTGCAATAGTTTCTTCAAACTAGTGACTTAGGACCAAAGAAGGGGATAACGAAACCTTTTAAAAATAATGATAATTACAGCCTCTGTCAAGCCGCTTTCCGATGTGATCTGCTACCACGTGAGGATCATTATGCGGGACAGCCCTCGGCTTCAAAGGAGACCGAGTTGTCCTTTATACTGTCAGCGCATACTTTATAAAAATAAAGCTATCGCAAGCTCTGATGCCCGTGATGTTCCTAAAAGGATTATTAGCAGTGATTTGTCTGCTCCGGCTGTCTCAGTAGGCTACCTTTCTGCGTGATTTCGAGCAGGTCTCGTCAATTACCGGTGCCTATGTAGCGGGCTGTTTGATCAGAAGCAGCATATGGTGTTGCTTGTAGGCTGTGAGTAATCAGGGGAAGAGCAGAATAGCTGCTCCCCGTCCCTCGGTGGCAGCGCAGGATGTTTGAATGCCCTGGGGAACCCTGAAGCCAAGTGTGCCGGGGCCGGCGCCGCTCCCGGCCGCAGCAGATGTTAAGTTGAGCGCGGAGACAGGGGACGGCGGAGCCCTTGCAGCCTCTTCAAAGGCAAACTCAAAAAGGCAAATTCAAAAGAAAGGCAGCGAGCAGGCACGGAACGCTCGCCCCGCCGCGGCAGGCCCGGAGCCGGGCGGGCGGGCGGCAGATCCAGGCGGGACGAGCTCCGCGTGCCTCGTTCCCCCTCGGAGCCGCGCATCCACACACAGGGGAGGCACAAAGGTCCGAGAGCGGGAACGCGGAGTGGCGCGGGGCCGGGTGGGTTATCCGCAGCCCCGCGAGGGCTCCTTCGCCCTTCCGCATGATTCCGAGGAGGCGGCGAGTGCGCCCCGGCCCCGCGGTTTTTCTGGCGCTCGCCAGTTTCTGCCCATGGAGGGCACCAGGACGGGTGTTTTTCCCGGGACCTCGAGGGGCGGCGGGGACGCTGGGAAGGAGCAGTAGCTGCCTCTTGGGCTCTCGGTGCGGCTGTGCTTCTGCACCGGCGATTTCCGCTCTTTCAGCTGCAGGGAAGGGGGAAGGAAGGCGAGGAAGAGAGGCGGCAGGGGGTGTCCTGGTCTCTCAGTGCCCCCCAGCCAGAAAAATAAGTCATTGCTTTTCTAGGAAGGGAGGACAGGTAGTGGCACCGAAAGGAAAAGCCTTAATGAAAGAAGGAGGAAGAAGTGGGACGTTGGATAGATTTAATGGAGGGGGGGACGTTTGCTTGTTTTTCCCTGGGAAGGAAAGCGATACAAGTGTCGGGACAGAGCCGATGAGTTAGCCAAAGGGCTGGAGATGGGCAGCAGGAGGCTCGGGAGCCGGCAAAGTGCCGTGTCATATAGTTAAAGAGATTGTGGAGGAGTCAGGACAGCGAAGCGTGGTCTCCGTAGGAGCGAGCTGTAATTCCAGTGTAACTCACTCCCCCTCTCCCCGGTACAAAAGCGAATTTCCATCTGCCCGGAGAGTGCCTGCACAGGGGCTGGTTGTAATCACCTACAGACAGAGGAGCGTTCCTCACTGCCGCGTACACGCAGGGCTGGGGACCGGGGAAGAGACGGCAGCGTCGGACTGCAGTTGTCGGTGTAGTTATGTATCTATAAGGTTCCTAGAGAGAGAGACGGTGGGGACATTTCATGTTTTTTTGGGAAAAAGAGAGTTTTCTGGGGATAAAAAGCCAGGAGCATCACACGCAGAAAAATCACGGTGAGGTTTCCATCTCACACCTAGAAATCTAAACGCAAACCAATGTAACTGTATAAACTCGATAAACCGAGCAGAGTTTTCCCAAGGACCTGTCTCTGGAAATGGCGGTGTCATTCTCACAAGCTATTAAAACTTTCGGGTTGTCCTTTCTCTAGTCCTGATTTTACTTTACTAGCTCTCCAGCAGATTAAAACCGTCAAGGGTGTGAAGTGATCAGCGGTTGAGGTAGCTTTGCATTATTTCAGTGCTAAAACTCTTGCGTCTCAGGAGGAAACACCCTGTAAAACATAAGGTAGTTTTCGGTTATCAGGCAGCTTTTGGAAAGGCTGATGGTCTACTAAATTGCTGAGGACAGGAAGAAAGAAGGAAGTTCTGGTGGGTTTTTTTTCCTTTTTAAAGCAGAATTTCCTAATACATTTACTCGTGACTTCACGTTCATTAAGAAATCTTAAAATTGCAATTTAACATTAAACTCTTAATGGCGAGTAACATACCCTCCAAAAATGCCTGAAAACATCTCCAGGATGTTGAAGGACTAAAAAGCTTTCCTTCAAAAAAGATCCGTCGCTATAACTTTAACTAGCGGGGTAATTCTTCACTGACCCTCGCCAGGATCCCGAAGTGAATGGAGAAGAGAAGAAATAAAAAAATAATAAAAAAAAAAAAACAAACCCCCTTCCCAAAAAAAAAAACCCAAAACCAACACCTAAACTAAAAACCAAAAAAACAAAACACCCCAAGTGGTGAAATATAATTTTTGTGTTGGTTGCTTTTGGTTGGGCTTTCTTTTTTCTTTTTTAGTTAAGAATATCGTGAGGGTCTTATTCTCCATAGGCGAACAGGGAGCGAAAAGGAGGGTTTGCAGCCTTCATCCTTTGGGTATGGATCTTTTCAGCGGGGAGAGGCGTTTGATTTTCGAGACAAAAGGAGAGGCTCCGTTTACATAAAATTTCGAAGAATCAGGATGGTTAACATTTCAATATTGAAACCCTTAACCTTGTTCTATTTTAAAGGGAGAAGAGAGCAGTAGGGGGGGGGGAAAAAAATCCTTTTCCCACGTGGATAGGTGATTTAATGCTGTTTTTCTTACTGCTGAGGGAAATGGTTGAGCATTGGGTTTCAGTGTTTATTTTCTTGCAGAAGTTTTTCTCATTTAAGCTGCAGTTTACTCTCCACGCTGCCTCTGTGTTTAATTCCAGGTTTTATGTGAACTGAAAACGCTCAGCGCAGAACTAAACCACTCGCATGGTCCTTGGAAAAAAACCCCCTCATGTTTAGGTGTTAGAAAGAGCACGAAGTGATATGAGTGGGGAAAAAAAAAAGATATTTTCTTCAGAAACGTCCTCTCCCTTCTTAGTAACATACGGCCGTTTTAATGTTGGAGGATATCGTTCAACTTGCATATAAATGGCGTGTGTTCGCAAATACATTGGTGAAATCCATTCCCTCCCCAGTTTCTTCGGAATAAAGGCTATTTGAATATTCATTTTCTGTAGACGCGAATAAGTAGTTGGCGCTCGAATATTTCCCCGATTCCTCCCCCCCTCTCCAATTTGGGCATGGTTCCGTTTGTTTGCATTGCAGAGCGCGATTTCCTTACCCTGTGTGTGCCAAAATGCTGCTATTTCTGTATAGAGTGAATCCGTCTCGGCATTATATCCACTACAGTTTTCTTAACAGGATTTTTTGTTTAGTCAACAGGACTTTTCCTCTCTCTTATTACTATTTTTCTAAAGAAAGCGGGATGCTAACTTATCTCTGCTTCAAATGAACATATGTGATTTACCGAGATAATAAATCTTTACAAAACCTTGCTAATGGCATCCGCAGGCACTTGGAAATGAGGAGCATTTTTTTTAACATAGCTTATTCCATTTCATCTGAACCCTCTTTCACAGAAGCCTCATTTGGCCGAGCTTTTGAGTTATCATTAACCACTGCCTGTTAAATTAACTGAGAAATCAGCCCCGTCGGGCGCTGGGCGATGGCAAATCGGAGCGCTGGCGGTGGGCTATTTAATTAAATGGTTAATCGAATCAAGCTAATTCCTCGATATGACATCCAGTTGCCTTTTCTGGGACATCCAGCTTCTGTTTCTGTAGCTCCCGGTGCTGTTATTTGTCATTTTCTCGGGGGAGGCAGGGGGCAAGGATGACCGCCGTGAGGATGGGGACCGAGCTGTCCTGCCTCCATCTCCCCAAACCACAGACCGTGCCCCGCTTTTCCCTGGAGCAACATCAGAGAGAGATCCAAGGCAGCAGTGAGGGCCGGTGGGGATTTGGGAAGGGTGCTGCGCACCGAGGTGGAATGCCCCTGCCCGCCGTAAAGCTTTATGAGCGGCTTTCCCGAGCAGGTTGCGCGAAGCCAGCGTTCTGAGCCAGCAGGGGAGCGCTGCCCGGCCGCTCCGGTGCCGCGGGGAAGGGGCTAGCCACGGGGCGGAGGTGCCCGGGGTCCTGCACCCCTCGCCCTCCGCGGGGTCAGCATCCCCGGCGGGGCAGGAGGCCGGGCTGCCTGTCCTCCAGCTTTAATAAGCAGAGTGCGGCTGTTAAAAGGGCAAAAAAAAAGCAGCGAAACAAAAGCAAGCGGACACGTCGTCGGGCCGCGGCCCTCGGGAGGCGGCGGGCTGCCCGGAGAGGGGATTTTAGAAAGCGCCTGGAGCTCCTTGGACCGGGCTTAGGCAAAAGTGTCAGCTGCTGTCCCGGCTTAGCCCCGCGCGGGCTGCCTCCGGGAGAGCTCCCTGTGCCTCTCCCGCTTCCCATCTACAGAAAAGGGAGAAAACTCTCTGCCCACGGAGCTCTGTCCCCAAGTCAGCAGCTACCCGGAGTCCACGGCTTCCGCGATCCTCCCCCCCACACCCCCTGCCCCCGTGGGTCTCTCCGGGCCTTGCGGCCAGGCAGGGCATAGGGGCACATCCCCGGGAGAGTCCCCAGAGGCTCCCCGGCCCCCCAAAGCCTGTCTCCCAGAGAAACGGATCTGGGGCTCAGGCGAGGCTCTCCAGAGTACAGGATTTTCAAACGGGAGCGTCTAATCTCCCGCTCTGCCGTTTGTTTTCGCTCCCGTGAATCCGGATTGCGCTGAGATTTCATGACGGATAGTCCATTGGGGAAATCGTAGTAGCCGCTTTTGAAAGCAGGCAAATAACCACAAGGTAGATAAGAGCTCTCATCTTTTGGCCACCCCACCCTCCTCCCACAACCTCCCACCCCGCCTTTGCTATTGCCAGACAAAAGAGGGGGTCGACGTGGGTTCTGCGCTGCAGATGCTCACAGAGGGACAAGTAAACCGGAGATCAGCCGAGGCCAAGGAGCTGCCCTGGCATCCCTGAGTATCATTTCCCTGCGCCTGCCTTCCTCCGTCTTTGCCTAGATCAAATTAGGAATGATTGAGGAATATCTTCCCCCTTCCGTGGGACAGAGGAGCTTCTTGCGACAATATCGCCCCTGGGTAGGGACAATATCCACCCAATCCCTTCATTGGCTGCCGTCACGAAGGCTCACATCAATCAAAGGATGAGGGGAAGGACAGGGCCAACGCCGCCGAGCGCAGGGAGCCCGGCTGGGGGGCAAGCTGCCGGGGTGAAGGCATTTCACATGGGCCCACCGTGAAACCAATGGAGATGCTTTTTGATGTGGAAAGTGGAGTGGTTTTCCATTGGGAAATGCTGAGAGAAAGACTGAGTTAGCGCGGTGGCTCCGAGCAGGATCTGCGCAGTCTCGGCGCACGCTGTTATGGAACCAGGCTACTCTTCGCAAACTAAGTGAAAGCCTGGCTAAAAATGCCTCTTTCCCGCCTCCCCCCCCACCCCCCTAGGCCTTTTTTTCCTTTTTTTTTTTTTTTCCTTCTCTTTCCCTGACAGTGGACACTTTCTTGTGGCACAAATTGTTCACCTTGCGAAAAAAAAAAAAAAAAAAATTAAAATGCTCGAGTGGAGGAGATTGTTAGGCAGGAGCCTATAATCCATATTTTGTCAAGAGTATCAAATCCATTCCGAAAGAAAAGCTCGATCCATTTGTTTTTGCTGCTTGAATAACACAGCTGAATGATGCCTGGAGCTTATGCTAGGCAGTTGCTCATCATTCATTCGCCAAGAACTGGCCTAAATGGTGCCTGTGGGATTAGGTTAATTTTAGTGGATCTACTTCGCCTCATTTGGTTACTAATTGGTTTCTTGTTTTATAAATCGAAATCTCATTTTCAGGAAATTACAAAACCCATGCAGCCAGTCCATCGAGGTAATCCGTGGGTCGCGGATATTTAAATGGAAATGGTTCTACAATGCATCAAGTATTAAGCAACGGTAAAACTTCGCCTCTGTTTCCAAATGAAATGTGAGCTCGCCCAGCTCCTTAAATCCATAATAAACACATCCCTTCTAAGGCTACTTATGTAAATATGATAAAACAGACCCTGGTGGGGGAGGGGACGCGGGAAAGAAAGCAAATTTTATCTGCTAAGGTTAATGTGGAATATCTTGGAAATCTTCCAAAATAGATTATGTTTTGCTTTGTCTTCGGCCACTTTAGCTGGGAAAATCCTTTGCCCAAAAAAGATTTACTTATCCTTCCTCTCACAAAGCTGCTTGTTTCTATTCCAAAGCTATTATGCCGTTGGCTCTCCAAATTACAAGAGAATCTTTAGATCTTGTTTCCAAGCATAATCCTGAAGCAAAAGGGAGAGCTGATTTCCTTGTTTTGTTTTAAATAGACAATAAAAGGATTTGCAGAATTTTCTGCGGTAGGTCAAGTGCAAGAAATCACAGTTTGCCCCCTCGATAAAAGGAAAATGGATGTTAAAGCGAATAGATGGGGAAAAAAACTAAAAGGGAATATTAATGGAGAGGTTTTCTCGTACAATCTTTAAAACCAGCATTTAGAGGGCATCAAAAGAGCCCGTCGATTTGGGAGAGGCTGGGCTTGGCAAGGAATAGGAACAGTCTCCGACTTGAAAGTGCTGAAACATCTGGGAAGTAAAAAGAATCATCTCATGTGATAGGATTTCAAAAAGCCCGTTCGGGTAGACAAGCGAAAACGTTTAATTATAAACCACTAATAGGCACAGCCGGGTTTCTACCTGAAGCATAGCGAGGAGTTCAGCGCCCCGTGGAGAACCGCCTTCCCGGGGCGGGGCGGTTAACCTGTGCTGCCAGGGAGCTGTTCATTAACCCGCCGTGCTCGGGTTATTTTCTCTTTCAGAAGAAGAATAATTAGACCCGCAAACTTCGATTAATAAGCAACTTAAATCATAGGCGGTCCCGATTTAGTCCCGACTACAGAAACATGCCGTTCAGACCTCCTTTCCAGGTGGGGGGCGTGGCAAGCAGCCTCCTTGGCCGCCTCTGCTCTAACAGGCCGACCTGGCTCCCCAGTAGAGAAACTTGGGGAGCTCGAGAAAACCAAATACACAGCGAGTTTTTCCCTCGTTCCCTGCAAGCTGTGCAAGATTTGCCAGTTCCTTGCTGATTTATGACCCTCCTGGGGGTGAGAAGGTAGAGGTGCCTGCGGAACCCCCGATGCGCCCCCGCGGGTCTGCCCGCCCCGGAGGGTGCAGGGTGGAGTGAAGCCCGGGAACACGGGAAAGAAGTGGCCGGGTCCCTGTTAATTGGCATGAAAGAATGACTAGGAAGGAGCCTGGTTTTGGCTGGCACCCTGGTACACGCTGAGGCGGTGGGGTGGGGGCCAGGCCGGAGAGGTGCCCCTGCCTTTGTAGGACTGTGAAGTTAAGGAAGAAGGAGGGGAGTGTAGGACCTGCGAAGAGACAATTTGGCGTGAAGAGGTGGACAAGAAAGGGGGGAGAAGAGAGGGGCGCACGGCTCCGGCGGCGAGGAGGGCTGCCCCGCTCCGACAGCGCGAGGGAAATCGTTAGCTTTGTTGAAATCGGCAAACACTGAGGTGAAGCCGGTCAATGCGAGGGATGCCCGCTGCTGCCTGCTCTCGCCACCTTGCCTGTTTGCCTCGAAATAGCCGGAAAAAGGGGTCTTGCCTTCCCCGAGCTCGTCCGGCAGGAGGGAGACCCCGCCGGCTGGGCTCTCGCTTCCCCCAGGCGGTCGGCACCCCAGCCATCAATCAGGATTTGTATGTTTTTCCCTCTTTTTTACTTTAGCTTAGTGCCTGTGTTTGTCAGGCTGAACCTTAATTCATGGCATAAGCGTAAAAGGTTTTAACTGCCCCGTTTGAATTATTTCAGCGACAACTTTGTGAAAACGCATCGCCCATAAGTAGTTTTACTCCGGTGGAGTAATTTCCGTCTGGCTTTTATTCCTACTCACTTTGCATAGAAGAAAATGAGAGGCGATTGAAACATTAGACGGGTTCGGAGACATCCATTTCTGGAGGGGGCTGTTTGAAGGCAAATCACCTCCCTGCAGAGAGACCAGCACAGCGGGGAGAGGAATGGAGGAGAGGAAGGTGAATCCCGGAGCCCCGGCTTCGTGGGACAGGAGGGAGGAGGACAGTGACTTTGCCTGGGCCGCCCCGAAGTGCGTTACCACCGCCGTGAAACTGCGCTCGGCTCAGCGACAGATAGTTTGCTTTTCGTGTGCTTGAGTGAGGATGACTGAAAAGAAAAGCGTTTTAACACGGGGCTTGGGGAGAGCTGAATGAGTAGCCTCTCTCCCTCCCCGGATACGTAATTACAAAGCTTCCAGGTGAGAAGAACAGCGGCCCCGAAGAGAGAAAGAGGCAGGAGGTCACGAATCAAACGAAAGTGATGTCTGTCGAGCAGAGGGTGTCAGCCCATCCTTAGCTCGCCCTGTCCGGAGCCTGCTGGCTAATTACCGGGCAGGTTGAGGCTGAGCTCTGCCTGCTGCGGTGGTTCCTCCTCCAGCGGCCTCGCCGGGTGCCGCTGGACGGGTCCCCATGGCTGCCCTGACCGCCACCGAGAGCTTTCCCTTCCCAGGCACCGTCGTGCCACCTTAACAGCATCCTTGCCTCGAAAGGCTTCCCCCCAGCACACCTCTCTCTTTCATTTTAAATAGCCCTCAGTGTTGTCCAGGATCGGTGACGTTAGGAGGAAAGCTCTTCCCCTGAAGTGCAGGGAGCCGGTTCCCAGCAGCCGAAGGCAGCACTAGAAGCCCTTTTATCTGACACGATGTTCCACTTAGGTCTCAGGAATGAACTTCACCGTTAACTCAAAATAGACATTTTGGTATTTTTCTCTCACGAGAGGTCTTAAAAAAAAAAATCCACACAAGAGGCTTCTCTGTGCAACAAAATTATGTCTAGTTTTCCGAAGATTACATGTGTACATGTTTTAGAGCGAATACAAGCAAAAATACAGTGTGTGTGGAGTTCCTCTCTAGCAGGCAAACAGTAGGCAATTTTTCATCTCCTCGCCTTACCTTTTTGTGTGTGTGTCTTAAATAAACAGGACTTGGAGAAGCCTGGGGCCACTCCAGCCGAACCAGCCCACTGGATAATGTTGGACGGGAACTAGGATCCCATCTTTTGCAGGTACTGGTCTGGAAACGACAGCCATGCGGTATTAATGGTTAAAGAAATCATTCCCTCTTCTGAGTTTTAATTGCCACCTAGACTAATTTTTAACTGTTCAGGTGTTTAATAGAAGGGGGAGGGGAAAGGGGGACGACACGGGAGGAGGACAATCCGAATGTCGTGCCTTTCTTTTAGTGGGACTGTTGTTTGGTCCCTCCGGGTCCTTTGCGTCAGCATCGTCCAATACAGGGTCTGTAGCGGGGGACTCCCAGTGCGTCCCGGTGTGCCAGGATGCAGGAACATGATGACTTTTCCCCAAATGATTAAGAAGTGACAAGTCCCGACAAGGTGCTGACACTCAGGGTGGTGTAGAGACAGAGAGAGGCTTTAGAGACTGCCTGGGGGAGGCTGAACATGGACAGAAGGGCTCAGCCAGCACAGAAATGAGCATAGACCACAAGTCAGGTAAGACATATCTGAAAACTCGCTGCCATCTGAAATACTAAGAAATATTTGATGTTACCATCACCACGCGTTTTTGGCAGGGTTGTGTGGCCTTTTGGGGGCCTATTCTACCCTCGGCACACCCCCAAGTTCCATTTGTAGCTACTGAAACGTGCCTGATACATTGTCTGTTCCCTTATTTACACTGTGAAGAGTTTTGTAACCTCCTCGCTCTCTTAAAGTCTTCTTAGCAAATACCAAGCGCTAAACCCCCAGTGACATTTGAAATGGGATAGAAGTATTCAGGATTTCTGGGACTGACATATCAATTATCGGGTAGCTGGAACCTGTTCTTAGGTGCTTCCTAGGCACCTTGCATTACTTTTGAGCTCGGCATCTCTGAGAACTGGGTTGTATCTCAGGAGTCCAGGAGTTTTAGAGGAATACCTGGCCAGTACTTGCGCATTTCCTTCCAACGTTTTGAATCATCACAGCCCGAACCGGGATGCCCATTTGCTAAAACAAATCAGAGGGACAGGTACTTCATGGATTTGTCCGTCTTCGTGGGTGGGTAAATCTGTTGATATATTTATACTTCCCACCCCTCAACCCTTTTCTGCAGACGCTGGACGGTTTTATATTTGTCGTGGCTCCGGATGGCAAGATCATGTACATCTCGGAGACCGCCTCGGTGCACCTGGGCTTGTCGCAGGTACGAGGAGGGGGCCACTAGCCCCAGTGCCTGTCTGTCGTGTGGTCTCCCCCCATCCCCTGCTTCCAGGAGAGGTGCGTGCGGGAAAGGTGATCGGTGGAGGCAATGAACACCTTTCTCCCCTCCTCCTCCCCTCTCACAGGTAGAGCTGACCGGCAATAGCATTTACGAGTACATCCACCCAGCCGACCACGACGAGATGACTGCTGTGCTCACGGCCCACCAGCCTTACCACTCGCACTTTGTGCAGGGTAAAGTACACAGCCTTCCGCCCCGCGTGGCCTGCGCGGCCGCGGAAGCACCCGCGCCTCACCCCGCCTCTGGCTTTCCCCCCTCTCAGAGTACGAGATCGAGAGGTCCTTTTTCCTGAGGATGAAGTGCGTCCTGGCCAAGAGGAACGCGGGCCTGACCTGCGGCGGCTACAAGGTACGTGTCCACTGCCAGGAGCCTCCCCCCAGGCCTTCCCGAAGCCCCTTCTCCCGCAGCACCGAGCATCCGGGGAGGGCGGTGGAAGCGCGGACAGGCTTGGGGACGAGCTCTCTGCCTGCGGGGCTGTCCCAGGCCGGTGCTCTTTCATGTGGTTCAGAGCCAGAATTTCTCTCAGAGTTCCAGGTTAAAGAGCTCAAACCACAAACCCAAGCAGTCGAGCTCCCCGTGGGCTTTGTTTTTTTTCTTTTTTTTTTTTTTTTGTTGTTGTTGTTTTATTTTGCTTTTTTCACTGAACCTCGCATAACCACTGACGGTTCCGAGGCGTCTGTGGAGGCTGTCAGGTGGCAACATAAGAGTGCTGGGTTAATTTATCTCTTTACTGGGTAACTCGTCGGTTTCAGGGTCAGCTCTCCAAGTCAAGGGGTTTGTCCGGGTGGTTCTGCTCAGGGCTCCTGGGCGAGGGCAGCCCCTGCTCTCCCACCTTCTCCCTGCTATTGTGTCAGCTGCACGACGCTGGAGAACGGTGGGTACCTACAGACCACGGAGATGCTGTCCTGTGTTGTACCGCAGAACAAGACCATCTGTTGAACTTATTCTGGAAAGAAACATCCTAATAATAGAGAAGTAAGGGTGGAAATACATAGCAGTCATCTGCAAGAATACGTTTAGGAGATATACCTAAATCTATGTCCAAAGATACATCCTGGTTACGGGTCGTGTCTGCTCGATCTATGTAACAAACATATCTTACACATGTGGCATACGCACACATGTAAACTCTTTCTCTCACACGCATACACTCTTCATTACAAAGTTGTAACTGGCTTGGCACTTCCGCGTCTCTCCTTTTTAGAAGAATAACAAGAGCGTAGTTAGGAGGTGGTCCAAAAACCACTTAAGTCAGTGGAGAAAAAAATCTCATTGACTTTAATGGGCCTTAGATTAGTGTTGAACTCTCGTATGGAAAAAACCCCAACCCAAAAAGAACAGAAGAAAGCCCGCAGACAGTGCCGCTTTGACGGAGCGGTGGCAAGGGCAGGGGCTCTAGCACACCCGGCGGCGGCACCGGCATCAGCCGGGGCGATGGGGCCATCCGTCCGTTCCCCTCCGCGAAGGAGGCAGGTGGGAGTGGGCTACGGGGACGCCTGTCACAGCCCCTCCTGCCCTGCCAGGCAGCTCCCGAGCCTTCCTATGTCTCCGGCAGGTCATTCATTGCAGTGGGTACCTGAAGATCCGCCAGTACAGCCTGGACATGTCCCCCTTCGACGGCTGCTACCAAAACGTTGGCTTGGTTGCCGTGGGCCACTCGCTGCCGCCCAGCGCCGTGACGGAGATCAAGCTCCATAGCAATATGTTCATGTTTCGGGCCAGCCTAGACATGAAGCTCATATTCTTAGATTCCAGGTAGAGCTGGGGTTATTTCCAAGTCCATTCCCCTATCCCCTCCCTTCCTCTCCCCCAGGCCTCCTCTCATGTCGTCTCACCCACTGCTATCATCATGCACTGATGTGCTGCCTGTGTCTCTTGCAGGGTAGCTGAGCTAACGGGTTACGAGCCCCAGGACTTGATAGAGAAGACTCTTTACCACCACGTCCATGGCTGTGACACCTTCCACCTGCGCTGCGCACATCACTTGTGTAAGATGACGATCTTGTAGACAATCTGCCCCTCACCCTCTCCGTCCGCAGATGGACTTTGGGCTTGCTAGGATTTACCTCTAGGTCGGAACGGGAAAAGCCAGCTTACCGAAGGGGAGGATAAGCAAAATCTGCAGCAGGTTTTAATGAAACAAGTCGTTAGAGACTGAGCATCGAGGAGGAAGGAGGGAGATGGAGGGGCTGGCAGTGAAAGGTTATTTTTCCCTACTCAGCTCCCAGTTGTAGGACAAGAACTCCCCTGCACAAACCTTAGGCGCTCTATTCACTTCAAATTCCGGTTAGGAAAAACCCTTTTTTCTTGCTCCAAAAAGCCATGCCAGTGAAATTCAAATACTTTTGTTCCACTTCCACCAAATCTCACAAATCTTCTCTGTGCATCTAATTTTGGCTGCAGCAGTGAGCCCGATTAGGAGAGCTGTTCTTTATTCTATTTTGATATAATGATTACATTAATACATGGATAGATGAATAAAAAGGATATTAATTTCCGGTAAGTTTCCTTAAAGAGAACGTAACGAGAAGAAATAAAACCTAAAGCCAGATTTATAGATTTAAATCTCGATGATATGTCTGGGGTGGGGGTTCTGGAGGGCATTCCCCCCCTCCCGGTGTGCTCACCCTGCCCCGCTAATCTTCCCGAACGGCCTCCGATCACGAGTGGCTCGACCTTCAGGGACTGAGATC
This sequence comes from Strigops habroptila, assembly GCF_004027225.2. Classification (NCBI taxonomy): domain Eukaryota; kingdom Metazoa; phylum Chordata; class Aves; order Psittaciformes; family Psittacidae; genus Strigops; species Strigops habroptila. The sequence continues at coordinate 20,145,970 of NC_044282.2, forward strand.
AGCCCTGCCCGGGGGGTCTCCACCACTGTTGCCCACGGGGAGGTCGGTCGACTCCGCTTCCCCGTGTGATGCTAAGGGGTTCCCTGCCCCTCTGGTCGCCCAGGAGGGTCTGGGGCTGGGGTGTGTATGTGCCCCCACCCCAGGGCCGATCAAATCAGAGGAGCTGAGGCTCTTCCCCCTTTATACCCGCAGTGCTGGTGAAAGGGCAAGTGACCACCAAGTACTACCGCTTCTTGGCCAAGCACGGCGGCTGGGTGTGGGTGCAGAGCTACGCCACCATCGTGCACAACAGCCGCTCCTCCCGCCCGCACTGCATCGTCAGCGTCAACTACGTCCTCACGTAAGTCAGCCTGTGGGTCGCTACAAGGTGCGCGGAGCAGAGAGGCCAAGAGGAGCCGAGCGTCCGGCGGCGGGCACCTGCCTGCGCCCGGTCCCGGCGGCCGCAGCCGCCGCCGCCCTCTCCCCGTTCCCCGGTCACGGCTGCTGAGCCCCTGGCTGCCGCACTGACCAGGTCTGCTAGGAAACACATTGAGCACTTTCATCTACATGAAGGGTTTCTCATCTGCCTGTTTCTTTCCAGAGGGGAAAAGATTTAGAGGTTTGTCACCCACGTATTTTGCTGCCTCCCCCCCGCCTTTAATTTTTTCTTACAGTTTAAATGCACTCAGCATTAAGTAAAATTTAATGCAGCATTAAAAAAAAAAAAAAGGTTTCCACGTACGGAGTTATTTATACTCAACAAACAGGACATCTGTTTTTCTTTTCAAAAATCTGGGGTTTGAAGTTCTTAATTTCATCCAGAGTCTCTATCAAAGCTCCGAGATTTCTTTTTTGTTCTCGGAGAGCGATCCTTACAGTGAACCACAAAGAAAGTTGGTGACCAGAAAGGTCACTTAAACTTTTAAAAACATAAAATACATTTTTTTTTTTTTAAATGAGAGTGGCTGTTGAGATAGCGTGTATCCCAACGCATCTCCTTGTATTCTTGTATTGGGGGATTGCTAGAGTGTGCTGAAACAGAGAGGCCTGGTGAGGGAGGGAAGTTCGTTGGGACTGTTTGGAAATATTTATCACCAGGACTATTGGCATCTGCTCATGACTCGGCAGTAGCTGAGGGCGGCAGCACTGACGCTTCGCTGGGATCGCAGGGCCGGTCAGGGCGGCGGTGCCTCGCTGGTCCTCGGGGCTGTGTATTCCTCTGCTCCGCTGTTTTTTAGTCTGGAGCCAAATGCAGATGTGGGAAACGCATGTGAGGCACAACCCCCACCTCCCCTAAAACTGTGCGATGGCAGCATTACGATCTTGCTGTGGCGGGTTTCATGCTTGTGCAGGTGGTGAGTGATTTGGTAGCCCAGTTCAGGACGTGCTTCCCAGGCTGTCGTGGTCCTTCTCTGGGCATGTGTGCAGGCGCGGCTGGTGGGGCGCGAAGGGGCCGCGGATGACAGCGCCTGCACTGCTCGGACGTAATCACTTTGGTGAGCAACGTGATAATTGGAGTCGTGCTCTCAGGTGGGCGGGCAGGGGTTATTGCGCCTACATGAGGAAGCATACGTTTGGGTCAGCACTCTGGTGTGGGAAGTAATCGGAGATTTCCATTTAAAGAAAATACCTTTTATTCACTTTAAGAAGCGATGCGGGGCGCGGCGGCGTACCACTCCAGCATTCACCCAGCAAGGGTGGGCAGAGGAGAGGCATCATCACCTCTGCTTCAGCTGTATGTCCATTTCCCCTGTACCAGCCCCTCTCTATTTTTCTCTGTTTATGCTGCTCAGTGAAGCCCAAAGCACTTGTTTCAGGTGAACGGGAAACTGCAAAGACAGAAGTCCGTGTAGGAAACAAGGAGCGCAAACGCAACTAGCATGCTAGAGGGGTTTTGCACGAGAAACACTACCTGCTTTTCTATGAGCACGTGAGATTATCGGTCGTTTCCCTCTCCTTTAATCCCAAAAGCGTGAACATCAATCACGGACCTCTACCTCAAATGACCCGAGTGGAAATGAAACATCCCACCGAGTCTGCTTAAAGTAGGTCGAGGATCCGGCTCGATCTGTCCCCGGCTCGCCGGGGTGACCACCACGGCCCGCCACAGCAGGCAGGGAGCATCCGAATCCCATGGGGCCGGGCAGACAACCCCCTCGGAGTTGTTTTCCAGCAGCGGGACGGTCGCACCCTGTACGGCCCTACCCCGTCCCTGCCCGCGCACCAGTGCGCGGCCACCACCGCTGCACCCCAGCCCGGGGCGGCTGCCAGTGGCCCATTCGCCTCTCCGCAGCAGTGCACAGCTCAGGTGCGCCGCACTCAGCACCCTGGCGGGATTTAATCCCTGCCGCCTAGGAGCTGGGCTCAGGGGGGAGTCTCAACGCCTGTCTCCAGAACGGCGCAGAACCGGTACCAAAGCAGCGAGATTCCTCCGCTTCAGCGGACTTTTCGCTGGAGGCAGCATCTTTATATTTTGGTGCATATGTATGGATTGTAAGGAGGAGGTTAATTTAAATCTGCTTTCAGCTAGGCTGACACGTAGGAGAACTGTAGTTGTTCTTTCAAGATTCCCCTGGACAATGTGGTTACACTGCTGCGCGCCTTCATTACACCTTGGTGTAAGGCTCCCCTTGCGCTCTTCGAGTAATTGCCTCGAGTGAGCAGGATGGCAGGAGGGCAGGGAGGGAGCCAGGCTAGCTAAAATGAGGATACTAAATGCTGTGAGTTCCATCACTGGCTGCAGCAACTGTCATGTGCTGTCGGCGGCTGTAATGCAGGCACCATCACCACATTGAAGCCGAGTTTTGGGACATTCAACGTCCTCGGGGTCTCATCAAGTCTGTCCAGCTCTTCATCAGAGTGCTGCAGAAGAAGAAATAGAGTCCTGCTTGCTTCTGCTGCTGCTGAAGTCACTGCCCTGGGTCTAGGGGATGGGCGTAGATTCAACTATATTATTCTTATTCCTGTTATTATTCTCCTAGCCTGCCATTTGTAAAAATGAATGAGAAGAACAGGCCCTGTGTGTGCTGGGGGCTGTAAGCAGAGAAAGGGCTAACTTTTAAAAAAGTGAGAAGTTACCAGTTTCAGAGGTGGGCTATTTGAGGTAGAGGGGAGCTGCTGGGGAAGGGTTCATGGTGGGAGAGTCAGGTGGGAGGATGCTGAACTTCTACCCAGAGTTGGCTTAATTGTCTTAATGAGCTATTCAGAGTCAACATGTTAGCACTCAAATGAGGAAGGTAGGTAGTAAAAATACAGGGGAAAATGAGAGGTTGTGGGGACTTGCTGTTTTCCTCTGATATGAGGTAGCTCCACTCCAGGAGGGCTGAGTAAAGGCCCTGTAGCACTTGAAATTTGCAAGTGTTTAATATACTTTATTCTGGTATAACTGCTATAGCTACTGCAGTTCCTTAAGGATGACATTGGATTATTCCAGTAAGCCAGGAAAAGCTGAGATGTATGTGTGTGCTGCAGGTTCCCCCCTTCTTCTTCTACTCAGTGCCTGGAGTAGATGCAGCTCCTGACAGAGGCCTGGGTTTGCCCGCAGCATCCCAGTGTAAACTTGGAGAGGACAAAGGTACTCATGAAAGAGAAAGGTAAACCTTTGCACATCAACCTTTGGGTCTGGAAGCAGAGGAGAAAGCAAAAGAGGTGCAAACTGGTGTTTGGGATTGTAGGATCGAGCTTGAGATGGAGCTTTGAAAAGGAATCTTTTCAAAGATTCCTTTGAAAATATGAAGTGTTGGTCCCTTCTGCTGAAAACAGCAAAAGGAGTTATAAGCTTTGGAAGATATGGGTAAGGGTTTTGACCTGCTGAGTCCCTGCTCCCCTCACACAGTACTTCTCCACTCAGGGAAAGCCCCAGGAGTTTTTTTGGATTTGTTTGCTTGTGGGCTGAGGAGCTTTTTCTCACTATTGAGAGGAACTTGAGTGCTTTGATGTTTTGCAAAGGAGCAGGCTCTGAGTGGTGTAAGCACCGAACTGGTCTGGAGGGTCAGTTTCTGTGCAGACTGAGCAGGAAGAATGAGAATCTCTTACATTGTAGCACCCCAAATTCCCTGGGTGATATCAATGATAAAAATAGAATGAGAAAGGGTTTATGTAGAAGCGACCCCCCCTCACCCCCAGTTAAGAAAAAAAAAAAAAGGGTCATTTCCATATTCCATAAATCCCAGGCTTTGAGAAAATGAATTCTAGGCTTGAGAACAAATGTTTGTAATAAGTATATATATGCTGAAATAAATAGCTATGGTGGCAAGGGCATTTTAGCAACAAAAGGAAAGGTTACTTTTTGTGCAGTAGCAGTGTGTCAAAAATTAATATAAATGACCTTTAAGGACTCCAGCTGTAAAGCGCACATATTTGCTCTTCTTTGTATTCCGCTTGGCATATGTGAGTACAGACACAGAATATTTGTTTCCTTTCTTATTTGTTCTGTACACACGGTTGCCATACCATTGATTATTAGCTATGCATGTTTATCACAGAAGAGGGACTCAAGTGCGAGTCAATTAATAGAGAATGCAACTGCTGAAGTTAAGTTTATATTTAGACCGCAAACAACCTCCCTTTAAACAAATGGATAATGCAAAGTGCAAATCCTTTGACTTTTTGAGCATGAGCAAATGTTATAATAATTTGTCCCCAGAGAAAGCTAAGGAAGCTTTTCTATATACATTTCCTTGTTCTTTAGCATTTAAACTAATAGCAATAGCGGTAATGTATCCAGACAACATGGATTAGGTACCTAATTGTAACTAATCTCTGTTCTGATGACACAGTATGTATATGATGTAGTTCCAGTTACCTCTTCAAATTGCGTTATGTAACTGGCTGATTAGAAGCACAAATTTAATGCAATTTGTTTGAAAGATTATTTCAAATAACTGCCATATTGACAAATGTTTTACTTAATGATGCGGTTAATGAAATTTAGAATAAATTAACCATTAATTGTACCTGCACACTTAGTCTTTAAATTATTATTACTATTTATAGCTTTGTGCACAACCAGATTTAAAATGATTGTATAAGCAATGTGGTATCATTACATGTGATGTCTTCGACCTTTAAAGACAGTCTTCCCTGGCATATTAAGTGGCCTTTAGGGAAATTTGTGTTTCAAGTGGAAACAAAGCTCTCCCCATATTTTTTGACAGTTACAAAGAAGTATTTTCATAGCTTTTCATAGAAATTCTGTTTTTGGTCTGTCTCTGGGACATCGGGTCAGAGCCAATGAAGGATCCACAAACTCTATTTCCACACCTATAGACCTATTTTTCTTAAGTGCTTCTCTCAAATTGACCTATTTGGAATTGCCAGAATCCTCTCCTTCGCCAAATGTAGATACATGGTCTCTTTTACCTCTCAAGCATGTGATGGAGTGTGTAGGATGGATAGTGAATACACTGGGAAAGTTATTACTTGCAAAAGTAATCTTGCTGTCATATTATCAGTGGAACTAGTTGTGTGAGTAAGCTTAGCCACCTAGCCTTATACTCAAGGTAAGGCTTAGATACTTTAACTGGATAATGTATGTTTTATTAAATACTTATAACCAGTGCAATCACATTTGACCTGCTGTTTTTCCTTTATATTTCTCTGTATTAATGGGAATTTTACCACTTGCTTAATTGTGCACAGAACTGGGTTTCAATTTATCTGTACAATTTGCAATGTACTTTTCCTAAGACTGGAAAGCCTATTTCATGTGATTTAATCAGCAATGAAAATATATAGAGGAATTGTTTTAATAAATCAAAATGCTTGGGAAGCATATGCCTCAAAGAAAAAAGTATAAAAGGATTCCTCTTGAACTACTCACTGCAGTATTCTGTTTGTTCACCATTAGTTTTTATTACAGACTTGTCTCCCTGGAACATTGTTTATATATTTCTTGCAAATAGGAGACAGGCTTTTCCAGGTGTCCACAATACGTTTGTGCAGTTCTTCTTTGTTCATGTAGGGGCTTTCTTAGCTACCATTTGTTTAATTCACTCCAAATTTCTATACTTGTATTTAAACCAGGTGACTGTAATGGCTGAGGCACTAAAACTGTGGGCCAGAGTCTACAGTTGCTGCTCATATGAAGAAAGTTTTATTTGTAGAGTAAGTATTAAAGGACTGCAGCTCAGATCCACAGGAGGAAAAAAAAAGAAAAAAACAAAAAAACCAAAACCAAAAGCAATCATTAGTATAAATGTGTGTGTACCGATAGTCTCACACAGCATGAAATTCAAGATTGCAAATAGGTGTCTCAATTCCAAGGAAGAGAAGTGACTTCAAATGCTTTCCACTTCATCCTTTTCCCATTCAGTGTGCTGGCTGTTCCAGGCCTTTGGAAACTCCCTCCTCCCAAAGACTGAGTTACAGATCTTGTAAAATGATTGTCTGGGATTGAGATACATTCAGCAGGGGCAATGGCTGAAGCAATTGCTACCTCCAGCTGTTTGCCTCGCTCCACTGATGAAAGGTACAGGCCCAGCTCCAAGGACTCTTACTCCTGAAATGCCACAGTTTAAGGTAAACTACCACAGATTTTACTATATGAAAGCATTGGGCTGTACACTGCAGCACAGCTGTTCCTGCCAGAGATGTTGTTCACACTTTATCCTTACTCTGCCCTTCTGCACTCTGAATGGCATGAATGAGAATTGTGAACACCACTACAGCAGCTGGGTGCTTCAGTCGCTTTGGGGATCAGCCCCTGTGGTCCTCCTGCACGGCGGAGCCGGAGAGACCATAGGAGTTTAGGGTTATGATCACTGCTCTGTGATAGTTCAGAAAGCTGAAGACAAGCTAGGCATTTGGAAGACCATCTGCTAGTTTTACTACACATTGCTCTCTCATTTACAGATTGTGTTAGTGGCTGCACAGAAGAGGCAGGACAAGCAGTTAAACTGCTACCAAGGTATTCATCTCCATGCTATCACCCTTTCAATACTCTGCACAAAACTGGATGCAGAACTGTGTCCTACTCATAACAGCAACAGTGTGTTCCTTAAGCAGGTTTACAATTTTTCTAGCTCTGCTTCTGTTTCCTTAATCAGTTGCATTTTGCTTTTGCTACTTCGTGCTACATCTCAGTAGTGCTGTGATTCCTATGTTTCACTGTAATTATCATGAGATACAACAGGTGTGATGTTACTAAACTGCTTCTGAAGTAAGCTCTTCCCTCTACAGTATAGTGTTCTTGCTAGTTTTTATTCATACACACACAAATGTGGCATTTCAACATGGCCTAAATTAAGTGTTAGCAAATAAATCTCCTTTGTCCATTCAACAGTGGCAAGTATCTGTTTAAAATCTAATTCTCCTTCCCTCACCTCTCTTTTGTACTTTACAGTGTGGGCCAGGCTCCAGCACACATGTTCATACTCAGTAGGTTACTTCAGAGGCAACTCCTTTCACTTTGATGACACTATTTATGGAGGCAGGCATCACTCTGTGTGAACAAGGATATAGCGTCTGACCCTTCTGAAGGCTGGGGATGGCTGAAGTCTGGAGTCAATCACATGATCTTTAGCACAGTTAGACAATTTATTCCTGTTGTTGTCTTTTGTTATCATCCACTTAGTGAATTAAATTGCAGAAGCTCTGATTTACTAAAGCACTTGAGCACATGACAGGCTCTAAAAGTGCTTAGATATAACTTTCAGTACATTATTATGTCCTAGTGAATTCAGTTTTGAAATTAAAAAAACCCAAACCAACCCTTAGGCACACGCTCGAAAATAAGAATATTCCTTGGCTTTGTCAAATAGAGATGACTTGAAGGACATGTTTGATACTGTGTTGAATTGGGACCTAATAAAGAACAGCCATAGTTTTTCAGCAACAAACCACTGTGTATAAATCTTGGGGGTAGCAATGTTGAGAACAACAGCTATTATCTGCTGAAGTTTCAGTGTAGATATGGAAACTCAAATGCTTGACTAACTGAAGTTTGGCTGTATCTCTAGCATTGTGTGCATAATTTGACACAATCTTGAGGGAAGATCCTTAAGCCCATCCAATATTCAGCTTTCTTACATTTCTGCTGTGAGTTAGGAAGCAAACATGAACGGTCTGCCCTGAAGGCAGCCTGTTCCCAAACAGCCTGTGGCTTTGATCATGTCTGTACTAAGTCTGGCAGCTGGTGGCCTGGGTTGTTGCTACAGAAAACTCTCTCCCTCTGACTTAGGCCCTGGTTAACTGAAATCCACCCAAAGACATTGCAAGCTATTTTTCTCTTGCTGTTTCCAAAGACTGTTTTGTACACAGAACAAAGTAATAATCTCTAGTGACTGCTTCATGAGGCATTTCGCAGTAGAGTGTTTGCTCAAATAAAGGCTGGATTTGGGGATAAATAGCTTGATAGCATCCTCCCACTCACAGCAAAACTGCTGCATTGTGTGCCCCAAAATAATTCTGTTGATCCTAAGTTGCTAGTAGGAGAGTTAAAGAAAATATGTCATCTTCTGAAAGATGATCAGCCTCCTCAGTGCTTTCTAGCCAGTGAAAACCATCAGTGGGGGTGGGAACATGGCTTGAGTCCAAAGAAAACTGTGTGTCTGTGTGACTACAACTCTGTAACTTAACATGGGTTATGCAATTAGGGCTTCCATTATGATATCTAGTGAGTTCAAGAAAGCAATAGAAGAGAAGGTGCACACTGAGATGTGATACTCTGGAGTTGCTGTGTATGTGCTGCAAAACTGGCCACGGCAAGCACAGTAAATATCCTACATTATGGTATCCTAGGCTTATGACACAAACCAAATCAAATGTTCAGTTACTTCAGCAGCAAATTAGCTGTAGTGTTGGTCCAAGGACAGTTGTAGGCTGACAGTGGAGTTGATCTGCATATATGTTGTGAACATTTATATGGGAATACAGAGCAGTCTGGTCAGAGACACTTCTAGTCATTTGGAAACCCTGTATAAATGAGCGTGTGAAGCAGTGAGAACAGAGTGGTTAAAGCCAGGAAAGGTCCCTGCCTGCCCTGGTAAAAACAAGGACCAAGAGGGCAAAGGTATTAGTCATATGATAGATTTAAATGTATAAAGAAATTGTAGCTAGATGTTACTGTGTTTAATTAAATGATTTTTATTTAGGTGTTGAGAAATTTTAGATATGCCTAGTAAATATTTAACTACCTAACCATTCAAGCCACTGGAGACTTAAAATCATAGAATAGTTCGGGTTAGAAAGGACCTTAAGATCATCTAGTTCCAACCCCCCTGCCGTGGGCAGGGACACCTTGCACTAAACCATGTCACCCAAGACTCCATCCAACCTGGCCTTGAACACTGACAGGGATGGAGCATTCACAACTTCTTTGGGCAACCCATTACAGTGCCTCACCACCCTTACAGTAAAGAACTTCTTCCTTATATTTAACCTAAACTTCCCCTGTTTAAGTTTGAACCCATTACTTGTTGTCCTATCACTACAGTCCCTAATGAAGAGTCCCTCAGTTTCATAAGCCGGCTTTTAACATGGGCATGCATTGTCTGGAACTGTGTTTGTTAATGATGAGTTGTGGTTAGGAGTATTGTCAAAAAGAATTAACCACCATTAAAAAAGTATCTTTTTACTAAATTTGATGGAAAGCATGGGGTTAGCAGTAGTTATGCAGTGTATGGTGGTTTAACTTACTCTGTGGCCTAAAGGACCAAGGTAGTCAAGCAGGTTATCTTGTATCACTTTTAAGGTTTAATGGACCCACTTAACAAATACAACCATGTAAAACTTATACTTTGAGGAGACAGAATCATTGATTACCAGGAAAGTATAAAACTGAATGTCATGTGTTATCTTACAGCGTCGTGATATTGGTTTTTCTTGCTATTTGTCTCCTGCTTTATCAACATGAACAATTTATACATTGTGTGTCTTATCAAAGCTGGATTACCATGCCTAAGTTCAATATGAACAGAGCCTTAGACTCAACGGACAAGTAATGTGAGCAGGATTTGAGTGCAGTAGATGTTTGGCTGTGGGTGGGACGGAGCTAAAAGGCAGTCTAACTCAGGTACAAATAAGGAAATGAGAAAATAGGTATTTTCATTTGTAAAAAAAAAAAAAAAAAAAAAAAATCAAAAAGCCACTCTCCCCAAATGCCAAAACCCACTTGCAAGTCCTTGCTTGCCTTCCTCCTCTTACCACCTCTAAAATTTAAATAGAACAAGGTTCAGTTGAAAAATATTTATCAAGTATCATATGACAGTTACTTGCTTTGTGGGCAGATAATGGCACACAACGGTCCTCAGTGGCAAAGTGCTGTCCCTTTGCCAGCTTTTGTCAAAGTTGAGGAACTCTGGAAAAGTGAATTGGAAGGACTTTCATTGTAGAAAAATCTTATTTCTTCTGAGGAAGGTGAAAGTCTCATGACAATAAAGAACTAATCTGATGAAAGAGCAAATATTTGAAACACCATGGCAGTCAGGTGAAGTTCCCAATGACAGGAAAAAGGGTAATATAACCCCCATTTTCAAGAACGGGAAAATGGAAGACCCAGGGAACTACAGACCAGCCAGTCTCACCTCTGTGCCTGGCAAAATCTTGGAGCAGATTCTCCTGGAAAGCATGCTAAGGCACACGAAAACCAACGAGGTGGTTGGTGACAGCCAACATGGCATCACTAAGGGGAAATCCTGCCTGACCAATTTGGTGGCCTTCTGTGATGGGGCTATGGAACTGATGGATAGGGGCAAAGTGGTTGATATCATCTACCTGGACTTGTGCAAAATGTTTGACACTGTCTCACACAACATCCTTGTCTCTAAATTGGAGAGACATCAATTTGATGGACGGACCACTCGGTGGATAAAGAATTGGCTGGATGGCCACACGCAAAGAGTTGTGGTCAATGGCTCAATGTCCAGTTGGGGAACAGTAACGAGTGGTGTCCCTCAGGGGCTGGTGTTGGGACCGATCCTGTTCAACATCTTTGTCAACGACATGGACAGTGGGATTGAGTGCACCCTCAGCAAGTTTGCTGACGACACCAAGCTGTGTGGTTCGGTTGATACGCTGGAGGGAAGGGATGCCATCCAGAGGGACCTTGACATGCTTTTAAGGTGGGCCGATGCCAACCTTATGAAGTTCAACCAAACCAAGCTCAAGGTCCTACACCTGGGTCGGGGCAATTCCAGGCACAGCTACAGGCTGAGCGGAGAAGAGATTTAGAGCAGCCCTGCAGAGAAAGACTTGGGGGTGTTGGTTGATGAGAAGCTTAACATGAGCCGGCAGTGTGCGCTTGCAGCCCAGAAAGCCAACCGTATCCTGGGCTGCATCAAAAGAAGCATGACCAGCAGGCCAAAGGAGTTGATCCTGCCCCTCTACTCTGCTCTTGCGAGACCCCACTTGGAGTACTGTCTACAGTTCTGGTGTCCTCAACATAAAAAGGACATGGAGCTGTTGGAGCAAGTCCAGAGGAGGGCCACGAGGATGATAAGAGGGCTGGAGCACCTTCCGTATGAAGACAGGCTGAGAAAGTTGGGTCTGTTCAGCCTGGAGAAGAGAAGGCTGCATGGAGACCTCACAGCAGCCTTCCAGTATCTGAAGGGGGCCTACAAGGATGCTGGAGAGGTACTCTTCCTTAGGGACTGTAGTGATAGGACAACAAGTAATGGGTTCAAACTTAGACAGGGGAAGTTTAGGTTAGATATAAGGAAGAAGTTCTTTACAGTGAGGGTGGTGAGGCCTTGGAACAGGTTGTCCAAGGAAGTTGTGGATGCGCCATCCCTGGCGGTGTTCAAGGCCAGGTTGGATGGAGTCTTGGGTGACATGGTTTAGTGCAAGGTATCCCTGCCCACGGCAGGGGGGTTGGAACTAGATGATCTTAAGGTCCTTTCCAACCCTAACTATTCTATGCTTCTATGATTCTAAAATGGTCTGCTGTAAATGGGACCTCCTCAACAGATGGAGTTCATGAATCCTTTAGGACTCAGCAGGCCTCTTCACTAGGGGGGGTAGCTGATCAGAAAAAGCGGGCTGGAATGATGGGCAAGTATGTTATGAGGCATGCAGATAAGAAATTTCCAAAGGAAGAGCAAACAGAATGAAGAGTAAACCATTTTTTAAACACATTGTTTTTCACAAATGTTTCTGGATCACAGCATCTTATCCAGAAAGCCATCACACAAAAGTTAACTAATTTTTTTAAGTGTTCATCTTAGGATCTTAGGAAGCTTGTCACAACAAAAGCTTTATGGGGAACATAAAGGAGTTGATAAAATCTGAAATATCAGTAAATTAACTTTTACAGTAAATTATTAAAAGTAATAAGAGAAAGTTGTCAGGACCACTCTTTACTGAACAGTTTCAAAGGAGTTGAAGTATAAAAGTGCTTAAGTACTGTCGTATAGAGTGTAACATAAGAACAGCTACACAAGATCAGACACATATTGATGGTGACTATGGCAAATACTTTGGAAAGAGTCTAAAAATAGGACAAGCATGCAGTAATGCTTCCCCAGCACTTTGTTCCAGTCTTCAAGAAGTTCAAATGTCTTCCTAGAAAGAGGTGAGATCTGAGTGTGTTAATTATCAATGTTTTGTGGGGTTTTTTTCTCCACAAGTTAATCTGCTTACTTTTTGAAAGCATATGAGCTTTTGCCCAGCTTAAATGAATACGTTAAAAAAGCCTCCTTGTGTTGTGAAAGTACCACTTTTTCATTCCTTTCATAGCTCATATTTCTTGCATTAGAAGAAAAAGTAAAAAACTGCTTCCTATCAATTTTCTCCATGTTGCTCATAGTTTACAGACCTTGTTCTCCCAGTCATCTCTTTTTTCAGCCTGAGAAATCTCCTCAATTGTTCCTTATACAGAGGCTGTTCTAAGCCCATCACCCTTTCGTGTCACTCAGTTTTTTTCAGGTTTTTGAGATGGGATGGTCAGAATATACAATATTTGGAGTGTCAGTACGTGGGGGTTTGTGCGTGACACGAGGTTGAACCCTTATTTTTAAAATCTGCACTTACTGCATAATTATGTAATGATGTGCATATTCTTACACACAGGGCAGTCTGTGTTAGCAGTGACTTCTCTGCAATGTGATGCATCTTTCTTGTGTGAAACTTCTCAGTATAAGTGCTGAAACATATAAATTAAAGGATTCTTCAGCAATATGGAGTTTAAGACTACTAGTTTTAGAAAGAAAAGTCTGAAACTAGGATTTAAAGACTGTACTTAAACCCCATAGAGGAGATAAAATAACTTGGAGTCCATAACTACTTAAGTGTCTTTTGTGGCTTCCGAACACCCAGAAACAGGACTTCTATCCAATTTTGTACTAACTTTTCAGATACTGTTACCTACAAAAGATAGAATAATGGAATCTTGAAAGTATCTTGGCTGTTTTAGCCCTTTTCCTTGCCATGAGGGGACAGAATTGGCATGAAGCTCTTGGCTCTAAAAAAGTGCCTGGATTTTAAAGTTAAAACACCCAACATCCTTCATGAAAATCATGAAGAGCAACTTTTGGTTCTCCTTATTAAATACTTTAATATACTACGGGAACCCTTAGGATGTAGAAACCTGTTAATGTATAATCTCTGCCAAAAAATCATCAGCATTCTCTCAAATCCTTTTGTCCAAGCATATCATATAGCTCTCCAATGTGCTATTTCCAGTAAATTCTGCTCAGTTAAGTACACAATAACAGTGGTATTATGTGTATTCAATCAAGTATTTTTATTCATAGACTACACCTCAAATTTATTTTAGCAGTTTAAATAAATGAGTTTAATGTATGTTTAGTCAAGCATTATAGTAGTGAGGGCTTAAGTAGATTAGAAATAAATGAATCCAATTAAAGAACACGTCTGTGAAATTTGATATGTTGTAGGCATGAATGAACTGTTTGCACAGCAACTGTAAAGAAATCATTAATGATTAACTATCTAGAAGAGGTTTAATCAAGGATAAATAGTATAGGACATAGTTGAAAACATTTGTGTTGAATACATAGAGATGCTGAAATAATAAAAACATGTTTTTCATCAATAGTGACATGACTAGTGGTCTCAGAAAATGTATTTTTTGTTATTTGTAGTAGATGTGCATCCAGGGGCTGTAGCTGAGAGTTAGCTTAGTAACATTAGCTATAATGCAATAGCAGGAGATTGTTCCTTCCAACAAAAAGTTTAATAGGCGAGGCAGAGATGTTTCATAGAAGTGTTTCCTACAAGAGCACATTATTAGCCTCCCTTTCAGAGCTAATGTTCGGCAAAGTTAAGGTAGGGATTCTCATAAGCGATCAGTGGTGTCTGTAGGTTTGACCCTACGTAAACTAAAAGTCTCATTTGCTGCTTTGAGGGTAAGCTCAGGCAAGTGCCAAGTGCTTGCTGAAATCCCATGATACATGATTTGTCCACTGTGGCACCAGTAGTCTGTGGGAGGTTTGGGAATTAGATCCAGATCACTTGGCTACTAGGTCAGTGTCTTAAAAGTGTCACTGGTATTAAAGGTATATTTTTTAACACATAAAAATTTTAAGAAGTCTGAGATGGGAAAACCTACCTGTAGAACAGCAGTATGTTTCACTGTTGTCAGGCTGGCTTTCTTCAAAGTGGAAACTATCTGACAAGGATATGTGAGAACTTATATTTATATGTCATAAATTCCTAAAAGAGTGCTGTGTACTTGCTGATGCACTGAGGAGAAATTGTTTTTTATGGAGTGGCCGAAAGTGAGTAATTGGAAGAAAAAAAAGAGACTTTTTAAACTCTCATTCAACAGGCCTTTGGTTTATTCAGAAATATTTTTCTGAATGTGCAGGCAAATTTAAAGTAAAGGAAAACCCCAAGTGATTACAAAGAAGTCACCATAATAATTTAATAACGGCTGATAGTATGGATGTGAGTCATGGAGTTCTGCAAGGTTTAACATACCTTCAGGTATAGTATTCTTACTTATTTGGTGGCCATTGAAAAAAAAAAAGACATTGCAGGTTGTTTCTCTAATCCAAATTTCTCATTATCAGGCAGATTCTAACATATACAAACATTTATAAACTCCTGTCAAATATATTTCTCCATTTAACTTGGCAAGCACTAAATATGCATTGAATATGACTTTTAGCCAGTTGTGCTCCTATGCACCTCTCATTTGAAAGAAAACACTCCCAGTATAAATAAATGTTACAGAATTAAACTCAGGTCATCATATTTTATTTATTTAAAACATTTTTTCAGTGCTATCTGTAACTAAAAATGGTAAATCATATTTATATATAATTAGTCTAGGATATCTTTGGCATTTTATTCACAAACAGTATAAATCCTTGGTGCATATTTTCATCTAGCAAATCTAGTAGATAAAGGCAAATACAGTGTACAAAGGGCTCTTTTTGGAGCCAAAGGTGGCTAGACATGTCACTGAGAATGACAAACTGTACCTTCAGACTGCTGAAACCTCTGCCACACCATGATTATCTAGAAGCCAGGATGTTTTATTTAACTCCAATTGACAGTTAAATGACTGCATTCTGAGATGAGAAACCAATTAGGGAATATAAAATTTCTGACAGTAGTTGTCTAGGGGATACCCTCAGATATTTGTGTTAAATGATCCATACAGGTAACTTTGTGCTTCAATTTTCCTGAATATATCAAATCATTTAATTAAACTTTCTGGTTTAGATTACTCTGCCTTTAAAAGCAAATACAGAAACATAATATCATGTATGTGAATCTCATGGCTGGAGAAGCTGTAAACTTTGACTCAACAAGATGTAAACAGCTACCAATGCTTATGCTATTTATGGACATAAATGAGTGCCTGAAACTTAATGAAGGGATCCAATATACAGATCTCATACTTCTGAAGGAGATGCACTGTTTAACCGTTAAGTGTACTGATGATAAACAACCACTTGAAAGATTTCTGGAGGGTCTTTCCAATTACTTTGGTGAGCACTAGGACAGGCCTATATGGGACTCATCACTTGAGAAGTTTCGGAAAGGAGGATTACTAACATCAGCCCAATAACTGATGGGAAAACTGAGGCAGGGAGTCACACAAGTTGTGCGAGGTCACACAACTGAATGTCAGTGTAGTTTCATAATGAACAGTGAGGTTCAACAGCTTTCCCACTTTGTCCTGAAATTTGGCTTCCTGTATGAGCTAAGTGAAACCTCCTTATTCTCACTGGTTCTGGAAGATGCTAAAGAGATTGCATTTGCTCCTCCTGACAAGTCTCATGAGCAGACTGGGGCCATTGTAAACATTTCTGAGACACATTTTACATGAACAGAGGACACAGCAGATGAGGAAATTGTCTGTCTTGTTGTACCATCTGCCGATTTAGAAAGCTATGAACATGACAAATAGCCAGAATCTGCTCTCTTTTCTCTCATCTGCTGAATGGCATTCTGTTAGCATTGCATGAGCTGGAGTGTGGAAATGTTCAAAGTTGCAGGCATTGTTTAAAAGGAGAAGAATGACATATTACAGTATTGTGGTCAGACATGCATGAGGAAGTGCCAGAATTTTACCACCTTCATGGCTGATTTTAACTAAATTCCAACAACACAGCAAAAAGACTGAACATTAATGATATTAACACCTTTAGTTTAATTTCACAATTTCTATTCTGTGTTCTGTTAGATTGTCAGATAATCTGTCAAATATAATTTTTCTGATTTTTAACTAAAAGAAATGCAGAGTGCATATGAGCCTTTTCATAGGTTTTTCATGTAAAACTAGAGGAAATGATGAACATATATTATGTGTTCAATGAAATAATAGTGCAACCAATTAAATTTACACCTTGCTTTCTTTTGCATGAGCAATGCTTTCCACTTTGCTTCAGCCATGTGAATGATTGTATCCATGATGTAGGAACCTGCCGCATTAAGTTCATGTAATGTTTTTACTTTCAGCTTGTAATTCATTAATTACTTTAATATGTATAAGGAATGACATGGGTTACAGTGTTTGTCAGGTTTAGGTGGTCACATGATGCCTTTTTATTCTTCACTTGATGTGATTTCCAGTGACAGTGTGGTCACTGCATATTGTTCAGACTATCAATTGAAAGATACCTAGGAGTAAGATCTGTTTCCAGTTGTATACTGATAATTTTGATTGCTGCTGGAGAGAATGAACTGAAACACATTTCTAATTCAATGTCATAACTCCATCTACGAAAACTGAATTTCTGTGAATCTTCTTTAAGGTGTCTAAATTTAGTGTCTTTTGATGGAATTCAAGACACTGCAAATATCTGTCTCTGTTGGTTATCTGTGTATTGCCAGTCACTGCATGTACAGCTTATTCTTCCTTTCTGGCATGTTGTGGCATTAACATAAAAAGACGCTCTTTCTCATCGTTTTTGCAGAGTTTTCCATAGGCTAAGCATTTTTTTCCTATTTCTTGGTGAGTTTCTTCTTGTTTTGAAGGTTATGCTGCTTATGATTGTAGATATATAAGATCTCTATTCTTCAGTCTGGTTGTCCTTAAGTTCTTTTGGTGGAATCTGGATATTCATTCTTTACTAGTGGATGTCATTGTTTTACTCCTTCCTCTAGATACATCCTGTTGAGCTGCTCTTTCTATTTGAAAGCATTTTTCAGGGCTTAAGCTCTCTTCTGTTCCATAGGCAAAAATGTCTTTAAATAGGGAAACGGTATATTCAAAAATCTTTATGCCTTTAGTACTCCAATGTTAATGTCTAGTCTCATTTTAGTTTTTATGTTTTGGCCAAAGTAGTCCCAAACTTCACCCTGTTACTTGAAGAAACACAACTACAAAAAAGCCTGGCTTTTCTGTATGGTTTAATTTGTCTTGGGCCATATTGTGCTCATTGGCTCTGTCACTAATTCCAGTCTTCCCAACATTATTTATAGCAATGCTAACTCACCCTTTCCTCATCTTTTTTCCTTCAAAAAGGCCATATCAACACTTTCTCATTTTTCTCTGTCGCATGGTGAGCTGTATCCATACAGTCAGTTGCCATGTTTGTGCAAGCTCTGTTTGCTGAGAAATCAGGTTTTGTAGTGCTCCCTTACTGTTCTTCTTTTGGGTCTATCTGCTAATAAGTCATTATATCTTCCTCAAACTCTCATTAGACAGACTGTTGCCACTGTTTCATACTGTACATTTTTGCTATGGCAGTATGCAGAAAGTGTCTTCTAAAGCTGAATTGTGGGAACTCTCCACACAAGTGCTGCAGATCCAGCTGGCACACAAGCCATGTGCAAACAGATTGGCTTCCTCTTCCAAATGCTATTCTGTTTCAGACTTTGTCATTCTCCATCTATGTTGCTTACTATACCCAGATCCCTTTAGTAAAGAATGCTTTATATTCAACTTTCAGGTGCTTTATTGTAGAGAAGTGCAGTTGGTACAGACATTGATCCTTGGTTTTTCATAATGCTACTTCTAGTACATCAATAAGTGCTTTCAAAATTAGGCTCAAGCTTTATAATGGGCATTGGAAGAGCCAGAGATATGGCACAGAGTGGAAATGCTTCTGGGAGTTAGATCTGAGAAGAAAATAGGAAGCTGCATATTGTAGCAAGAGGATTTTACGCTTTGTCTTCTGATTTCTTTTTGCTTACAATGAAGCATGGCAATCCAGTCTGTAGCTGCCTGATACATTGACCATACCAGTCAGATTTTCATATGGGGGGAGGAACAAGACAGAGGAGAAATAATAAGTTTTTGGAAGCATATGCTGCTGAAAGCATATGCGTTCAAGTTTTTTGAAGAGTCAAAGAAGACCTAGAATTTCAATCCAACTGTGGAGAGAATGGCTGTTTCCTATCATGAAGAGGTGGAGGTCTTCAATGTGTTTCCCTTTGCAAAGAAGCATCACTTTGGTCTTGTCTGGATTTAGTTTGACCCATCTGTTCTTCATTTAAGAGCTAATTTCCTGTAGTTATTCTGATGTTTTATAGTGATGATAGTTGCATCAGAAAATAAGATAAATAGTAGATTGTCAGCAACATACTGTTAGCAATTGAACACATGCCATATCACTCTCTCTCTCAGCAGTCCCATGTAGATAGATGTTGACTGTATGGATCCCTGTGGTATCCTGCAGGTGAGTGCCTTGGAAGAAGAGGCTTGTATCCACCACCTTTTTTTGAATTACGTCTAAAACACAAGATGCAATACTACTGTGTCGCTGGGACTGTGTAATTAAGGATTCAGGTGTCCAAGAGCAGGAATCTGGAGATTACAGTTCTATGGTTGGTGGAAGTTTTATAAATTCCTCCAGGAAGTTGTCAGAATTTCCATCTCTAATTTGTGTACCACTAGGAGCCCTGGTTCCTCTAGTACTTTGCTTCACAGTGCATATGGATCTACTCAAATGTTTTAATTTCTTGGTGGAACATCGTATGCATCTGACATTGAGACCACAGTGATTCCTCAATGTTTTCTTTGCCTTTTTTTTTTTTTTTTTTAATAAACTTCTGGTATTTATCTTGACCTGTTACTTTTGGTGTTCTGGTATCTATCTTGGCTCTTCTGAAGCGTAGCTGTGCTAGGATAAGGTTAAGATAGTATTGAATCATGCCTTAGTGATACAAAAAAGTCCAGGAGTTTCATCTGTAAGGATAGTGCAGTTGTATTTTATTTTATTTTATTTTTCTCCTGAGGGGAAACTTGGCATTCAATGGCAAGAACTGCAAATAGTTTTTTTCTTATCCTTTAATGATGCTACTGTCTAAGTAATTGGCTGCAAATACCAGCTTGGGGTGTTTATTCTAATGTGTGATGTTCTGGGAGGGTGACTTCTCACGCTAATGATACCAAGGATTTAGGAGAGTAACATATAATGGCATGCAAGGTTTTGGGCAGCCCGGTTCGCCTGTTTTTTTAAGATTCACATGACATAGAAGCATTGTACAGTGTAATCTCTGTGGTGGGAATGCTTAGCCTTTACACAGATCATAACAGCAGGCAAGTAGTGTTGGAGTGACAGTCCATGGTCTGAATACTGGGGTGGTGTTTTGTACAATTTTTAAAAACTCTTCCACTGACATGAGAAAGCAGCAGACTGTTACAGGGTGGCATACACCAGAGATGGGAAAGTAATGGCATGGGTGCAGATCTATGGGTTATCCAGCAAAATGGGAGGCAAAAGGGTTAGTAGACTCAAAAATGGAACAGAACCTCCTCATACGCCTCAGGCTTTGAACAGCTTATCTACTTAGTTTTGATTAATTTTCATTTCTGGAGACACATTTTCTGCATCTAACATGGAGACTACATGAACCTTCCTTTTCTTATAATCAAATAGTCAGAGGGACTGTGCATATCAGGATGAACCTGATATGGTTTTTTCAAGACTATTGATAGTATCTCATGCTACAGGTAGTAGTTAAATATAAAGATTAATTGAGATCCTTTGGTTTTGATATTTTATACAACAAAATTTGGTGGGACTCAATTATGGAGACAGATGCTTTGCATGTCATGTGAAGCTGTCTGGATGGAAATTCTAAAGGTGACCACGGAAAAGATAAATGCTTTCAAAATACGGATGAGCCTTACCTGACAAATGGTATATTCCTATATTCAGATCCCTATATTCAAATCCCTACATTCAGATTCTTTCACTGCAGGCAGGATATTTGAAATGCAAATATTGTAACACAAGCCTATCTCTATTAAAGCCAAAATTTGAAGAAATTATCTCATTAAGAAGTAATTTTGCATTATCAAACATCAACTATACTTGGCCAATCTCTGTCTACTGTGGGCTGGAAACAGTGTAGTCAGCACAGTTCTAACGTCAGTGATTTGTTTTCACACGTTATATATACATGGATACATATACATTATCTGCACTGCCAAAAACTAAGCCTCTTCAACCTCTTCAACCAAGTTTGTTGTTTAACAGATGGAAAAAAAAATAATTATTGTAGAACTGGCATGAATTAATTTGTCTGTTCTGCAGGTTTATCTGTGGCTGTTCAAAGATCCATCCTATTTCACTTATTTCAGTGATTTATCAAGTTTATCCTTCCTCCCCTGACTTTTACCTGAAAGCATTTTTGTCTACTAAGCTGTGACAGGCTCAGGTTGTGGTGCAGTTTCTTTCTAAAGAGTGTTAGACTGTCATGGCTTACATCAATATATGTGTGGTTGTAGAGCAAGACATCATCATTAAAGCTGAGTGAACAATTTATCATTAATATAATTCATTAAGGATAAGTTCAGGTTTAGATGGAGTATGGGGTAATGTGTGCATGAATATGTTGACTGCATAAGAGAAGCATTATTCTTCCCTTGTTCTCCTACTTCTCTGTTGATTAATACAAAGGAAGAAAAAAACCATGAATCCTTCCTCTTTTCCTCCAGGTAGGTAGGTCAGGAAGAAACTCTTGCTTCTCTCTCTTTTAATAAATCTTTGTCAGAATAGGTTCCGTATGACTACATGAAAGCTGGAGAGCTCATTTCTTGCTCCCCCCGGTATCAGCAGCCATGCAGATGTGTGCAGAGGGGTGCAGTCCAATGCATATGCCCTCGTTATGCTTAGTAAAACACTGTGAATAATACCAGTTTTCCTTACTTTTATGTATTCATTAGAAAGTTTAAAGAAACTATTACTGAACTTCACAAACTGCTGTTATATCTAGCTCCCCATAGAAAATCTCTAGTATATTGTGAGTGGGGGACAGACCATTGAAATCACAAAACTTGTATTTATTTAGATGTTTCCTGTGGCTGGTAAAATGGTATAAGAAACTTCAA
Organism: Strigops habroptila; assembly: GCF_004027225.2. Classification (NCBI taxonomy): domain Eukaryota; kingdom Metazoa; phylum Chordata; class Aves; order Psittaciformes; family Psittacidae; genus Strigops; species Strigops habroptila. The sequence goes on from NC_044282.2 coordinate 20,167,643, forward strand.
ACACGGGAATAAACACTCACAAGACTCATAGAAGAAGAAAAATTAAAAAATTTACAGCAATTGCCTGGAACCTTGTAAACAACAAAAAAATACAACCTTGAAGATGAAGTGTTTTCATAAAAAATAATTCATTCAATTTATTTAGTCATCTATGTAGGCTGTTATGTGCACCCCCATACACGCATGAACACACACACATATACACACATGGTAAGTTTGTAGTTGCACAGTTAAAAGAGTTTTGAGGAAAATGTATTTACTGCTTAGCTATGTGACCAATGTAGAACTGCAATATAAATCTCAGACTTTTCCATTCCAATGTTTTTTATTGCTGAAGAAATTAGGTCAGGATGATAACGGATGCAAATAGCAATCATATTTTCAGTATAAAAATAGTACTTTTGTTTAGTAACCTATACTACTGAAACGTATTAGGGGGATGTACTGGCTTGCTCAGGATGGTTTTACTCTTTTTCCTTCAAAATATCTTTTATTTTCACACCCCACTAAGAAGGAAGGAATGTTTCCCATTAAGATATGAAGTGAGTTTGTTTTTCACTTTTGCCTTTTATACAGGGATACTGAATATAAAGGACTACAGCTCTCCCTGGATCAGGTCACTGCTACCAAGCCGGCATTCTCATATGCAAATTCAACTCCAACCATAACAGATAATAGAAAGGGAAGCAAATCTCGCCTCTCGAGCACAAAGTCAAAATCAAGGACATCACCATACCCACAGGTAGTTGTCTTTGAAAAACAAAACTAAATCTTTTTGAATATCTTGATTTTGACTGGTATTTTACCTCAGTAATTAGAATGGGACAAAGAACATGTTACTCAAAGGGAGTAAAGGACCACAGGTTATAAGATCCTGAGACAGGAATATGTTTCTTTAAACTGTTTCAAAAAAGATGGAAACATTTGTGTTTCAGCATGCATAATAAATCATCATCAACAACAATAAGCTCAAGGCTTAGAGTTAATGAGGAGCGGACAGAAGGACATGTGAAAACGTTGTTTATGAAATACTTGGTTTGAGAGGATTTTGTTTTGTCATTTGAGAAAGCTTGCTTTTTCTTACTTACTCTTTAATAATTCCAACCATTCTAGAAAGCTGCCAGATGTTTGACAGCAGTTTAGTATGGACATTTTAGTCAGAAGGAGTGAGTTTTAAGAAGGGAAAGCAACAGGCTAATTTGCTGAGCTGGATCAAGAAAGCTTTCCTACGTACAAAGCTTTGAAAGGGTGAAAGCGTTAGGAGGTGGCCACTGGTGTCAGTAGACTCTAATTTCCCAGATTTCACTTTCTGTGTAAGGAATATGTACCTGCTTGGAGAATGGACCAGACTTGATTGGATCTCTAAACTGGAGCCTAAACTAATACATATGTACAACTGATTTCTGCAGACAGTGCCACAGCACTTGCATGCCTATATTGTCGACCCTTCAGCTCAAATAAACCTGTTTGTTGAAAGACCATTATGTTTACTAATGATGCCAGTTTTACTGCCCTCATGCCAGCCTTACTACCCTTATGCCACCACACAGTAGATATAAATGTACGCATTCATGATGTCACATTGAAGAGCTATGTATTTTTAAAGAGTCCAGGTCAATATTTAACTGATAATGACCTTGATGACTACAGTTTCTCTGCAGGTACAAGATTTTCCAAACTGACCTTCAAGATTGTACAGTGTGTCTACCTAAATTCCTTGTTTTCTTTCTTTTTACCCTCAAAAGTACCAAGGGTGAGAATATCAGTTAAATGACATCTGCTCTTGGCACAGGGAATATTTAACCAAGCTCCTAGATATGAACTCAGATTCTTCATTTTAATAATCTAATTTTGCCAGAGATTGTTATGGCTTTTGTTGATTAATCATTTGTTCATATGCACTTCTATGCGTTATTCAAGAAGACCCTTTCTTTTGAATGCGCTACACCAAACAATTGTAGTAAAACTGCTTTAAAGAATTGGGAGAGATACCTACAATTAGTTCTAAACTAGATTTTTAAGATTACTATCTTTGAGTTACTGAAATTATCCTTCATCTCCCCTACACAGTTTTTTCAGAAGTCATTTGCTAACAGGACAATCCCACCTGAAGACCTGTTATCCTCCCACATCGATCTGCTTTCTGAAAGTGTGACTTTCATCAGTATCTCCTTATCCTCTCTGCCACCAGAAAAAATCCTGAACTAGCAGTGCAGTGTTGAGACTGGTGTTTTATCAGGGATTGTGGTCTGAAAGCTCAGGATGTTTAGTTCCAGTTTCATTTTGTATCCTCATTGTCAGCTGCCTGGTAGTAAAGTCGCAGATTTCATCATCCAAAAAGAAGCAGTGTGCTAGTTGCCAGTGTCTTGAAAAATGGTCATACCATTCATTGTAGCATATCACCACAAGCAACGCTGACAGCTTGGCTTCGCATCCCTCTCATCCTTTCCTACCACTGAATAAACTGTTGATAGGGTAAGAAAAGCTCTTGTGAAGAACATTCAACAGGTGGTATGGCCTGTGTCCCCCAGTTTCCAGCCCACGTAATCTGCCAGTTGCAGAGAGTTAGAGTGGGACTCAAAAGCCACAGCTGAAAAGTGAGGCCATGGGTTTTGGCTTACAAAGGAGCCTGAGTTTTGTTAAGGGAAGGAAGCAGGAAGTTTATTAGTAAAATAATGCCAGTGGGCAAAGTATTCCTTAAAATTAAAGGTACCTAAGAGATTTTAAATGTACATACTTTCATTTCTTCTTTTCTTCTTTCTTTTTATTTTTTCTTTCCTTCTTTTCTTCCCCTTTTTTTTTTTTCCCCTTACCATTTACTTTGCTTCACTTTTGAAGAGAAAAGGGAATCATATGACTAATTGAGTGACAACTTAGTATCCTCTGCCTTGCCAGCATGTGCCTCTAGGATAGCTACATGAGAGATGATCTGATTGAAAACTACGTTAAAAATTTCAGCAGAACGTTTACTACTAGGGTGAAAGACGGATGTTTTTATCATCTAAGATAGTGTTAATGTTTTTTTTTCTGCAAGTCTTATGCAAAGGCAGACATAGTGCAATATGTCACTTGACTCTTTGAACAAAAATTGAGTTCATGAAATTAGAGGCATTGGTCAGCATCTGATTAGCACTGACATTGGTACAGTGGGCTAGTGGGTTCTGTGAAACCAGTTTCAGACTGGAGAAGGGCAGGCAGAGAGAACAGCAACCCAAAATTCATGACACAACTGTAGGATTTGCCCAGACACTTTTAACAGTGATCTTCTAGTCCTATCCTACTAGAGGCGGAGAGCTGAAAGAGGAGGTGAAAAACAGGGAGAGATGAAGACTTGATAGAGAATTGCACAGAAAGGAAATTGTGAGTTGGTTAAAAGATGCCTGTAGTCTTTCCCCGTAATAGTAATCATTGTGAGGAGCTCCTAAGATCTATCCCTGGACCTCATTTATTTTGTGTTTCCAAAAGCTAGCCCTGAACCTCATTTATTCTGTACACAGGAAATAACAACAAGATTGGAAAAACATTTTAATTGTGATCATCTGAACAACTCCTTTGGAGTTTAGTCTCCCATTAATGATGACTGTTTAAAGAAAATACTTAAAACTGTCTGTTGCCTGCCTCTAATGAAAATGCTTTGTGGTCAGGTACGGATAATCATTTACTGCTTCATATCTCATTTTAATTACTGGATAAAGGTTATACGTATATAAAATGAAGTCACACATACAAGTAAGAAGGTACCCAAAAGCTGTTGAATAGAGGCTTTGGTGTGTGTTACAGCATGCATGAATTTTTGGAAGTAAAAGCCTTCTCTAGTAGGTATATGTAAATACACCTGATTTTGGAGGTAAATTGATTTTATAACTCCTATAAACAGATAATCTGGATAAATTCTGCAATCCACCTCTATTTGAGCATATAACCCAATGGGTTAAAGATAACAGAATCAGGCTGAATTTGTCAGCCTTAGCCTTTGTTTTGTTTTCATTTCTTCCTGTAGCCTAAAGCTTTGACAACTTCCAGTGTATTCAAAAGCAAAGCGAACCTGTCTTTTTATAGTAAACGTAACTCCTGATCTGGTGAAGAGTCACCAGCAGTGGGGGTTATTTTAATGGACATGTTGTATTACTTTAATCTGAGCCTTTCACCATCTGTTCTGCCTATAATAGTAAATATAAAAAGAACATATTTTACATTTCAGGATTACATTAGTAAAAAGTAAGATAAAAGTGATTTAAAAGCATGCATATGTTCTTAGTACAATGCATCCTGCATCTGTGATGTTGTTTCTCATGGTTAAGACACAAATCAAGAGGAAAGCTGCTGATGCTGATGTAGTGAAAGTTTTTCATGGAAAAGAGGACTCTGAGAGGGTTTCACTATATATTTAATATTTATGATGATAAAAACCTGAGTAGGCTGCCTGAAAATTAGATATCTATAACATCTGTTGTTTGAACATCTGGAATGGTGCGTAGAACAGGCTGATGTTGCTGCGTATGACAGGATGAGTGCTCAGGCCAGTGAGACACCTGTAGGAATGGAAGGTCAGAGAAAAGAAAATTACTCACAAAATACTGTCTACTGGACTAATACAATTCCATGGGTTCTCATAAAATAAGTTTTTCTTTGACATGGAATTTATGTTTTCCTATTTCCTTGCCCATTCACCCCTTCTGAATTTTTTCTTGATATGAAAGTAGCATCAGTGATGGCCTATAGTCCCTTCCTATGTCAGTGCTAATCCTACTCGTGTGCTCTCACTGCGATGGTATGCTGGATTAGTGCTCTGGAAGACATTTCTTGTACCTGAAGGTGGCAATTCAATTTCCAGAAAACAGCTGGAGGACCATTTACTTTATTTCTTGTTGTTATTTATGCCAGAGGACAATTCAGAAATCACCTGAAGGGATTTCAGATTTTGCCTGTCTGAAGTTCTTTATCATGTTTAACTTCTGTCTACTGTCAAGAACCCAAAAATAATAAATTCTGCCTAAGAGGAGTCAGAACCCAAAACTAGCAGAAAGGAGAACATTTCTGGTGAGGCTGGATGTGGACTGGAAAAAAAAAATCACTAATTTTAATTTGCCATAATTTCTATTAAAACTGATTCAATTTTCTATGATCTTTCATCACTTGACATATGGAAGCCTAATTCTGACTTGAGAGACAGTGTTTCCTCTCCCATTTCAGTAAAGCAGTATCTTTGATCATCCTTTCATTTCTCTGTTCATCAACATGTCACACATACCCGTATTAGGAGTCTCCACCTGTCAACATCAGATTCCCAGAAGAGGCAGTGGTAGGACAGCAGCAGTGGAGGCAGCATGATGATGCCAAATAGAGATGTGATAGCTTCAAAGGGAATTAGATGTATTTTTGGCCTATGTCTGCTTATGTTGTACCTTAAGAGTAAGCAGTCATAATAGACCGTGGTAGAAAATATGGGCCAGAAGCAATTCACTGGGTTGATTTAAGTCTGTCTGTGGCCTAGCAGCTGTTATGGGTCAGATCTCAAATAATCATTTACATCAAGTACAAAGAATATGCATGAAGTGGTGTTGGTCTTGACTACATGGTTATATGACATTACATGGTGCATTTCTGATGTACTGAACATGTACCGTTTGAAATGATGTCCCTTTCTTTCAGAAAAGTGCGCAAAGGACTGTGCAATTGAATCCTTTGTGGTTAGGTTCAAGATTAAAAAAAAAAAGAAGAGCAAGTTTTTAGTTATACGGAGAAATTCCCTGCAAGAGAAGCTATGTTGGACCCTGAGTGGTCCTTAGAAACAGAGAACTAGTAGAAGAATATCTATTAGAGCTAAATGGAATTAAGAATTTTCAGTTCTGACATTTATTATAATCATGAATTGTCCAATAAAAGAAATTCCGTTGCAATATTATTAGAAATTAATTTTCCTTGTACTCCTCATAAAAGAAATACATACTATGAGTTTTATTTTTAATAAGAAAATAAATGAACTTTTAACTTTTTTATACTTACATTTATGCTTATATTATCTTATATTTCAGCTTAACATTTAAAATTAAAAAATCTAGTTTATAAAAATATTTAAAAAGCACTAAAAGTAATTCTAAAATTAAGAACAGGAACAAAAGTAGTTTTAATTTTGTGAATTTCCATTTTAACTATTTTAATAGCCAAAATCTTGTCAAAAATTTCTATTTTTTTCATTGGAAACTTAATTCATCTATATATTTTTGTCAAAAAGTTGACGATAATTCAGTCAGTATTTGCAAAAGTATTTTTGTGACTAAGCAGTTTGAAGACATTAGAACTGAAAGGGTAATAGAAGAGTCAGATGTTTCAGTTTTTTACATATAAGTGTGATGGTTGAATAAAGTTCCTAGTAAAAGTATGTCAAGTTATTGGCATTTAAAAGAACTTTTTTGTGGCTCTGTAACTATCTTAACTCCATGCAAAATCAGGTTTATCCTTTCACCTCTAAAACCTTGCAATGAATATGGTATACTAACTTGCTGACCTCCTCCATACTTACTGACAGGCTTTTTGCCAACAGGTATTCTTCTGACAGCTAATAACAAAATAGAATTGAGCTCTTTAAAGCCATGACCCTTTCTTTCGTTCCTTTAAATAACCTATTGTGTTAAGAAACAGTATTCACAAATATAAACTGGAATACTGAAGAAATACCTAATTAAATGTAAAAACTGCTACTGATGTTGCACAGATGGTTTAAGTTCCTGTAAGTCAAAAATCTGGTCAGTACTTTCGATTGGTAAGTGCATAAAACCTTGATCCTGCCTGATAATGAGGAATTTCATTGTAACTCAATATAATGAAAAGGAAGGTAAGCTTGTGTTTTCAAGAGAGAGGCCTAATGCCTGTTAGAAGAAAAGGCAGAGTGAGCAGGCATCTGGAAGGTGAGGGATGGAATGGCAGAATTCCAAGGTTTCATGTTGTAATACATTGATTTGTGACATGAGTGTGCAGTACTGAAATGGTGAGCATGTACAGCTTTAGTCTCATCCCACTCCGTAATCATGGATGAAATTGATTTAAAGATGTTCCATGAAGTTCAACAGTTCCAATAAATAAAAAGATTTAAAAATGAGATAGCTAAATCCGAGGAGGTTTAATAAGCATTCTTTTTTTCTTTTTTTTTTTTTCCCCCCAAAAGTATCTGAAAGTTTGAAACATTCATTATGAATACCTAGAAATCTGGGACATTTAACTTAACCCTTACTTCTCTCTAAACAAATGGCCATGCTCCTATTCTGTCTGATTTTCCAACTGCCAGCTAGTTGCTGCTTCTGTGTTGGGAGGGCCTTGCTTAACCAAGCGTGCCAAATGCCCACTCTGCCTGCTTTGGCTAGTAGTAATTTTTTTTGGCAAATAGTTTTGGATTTTCCTTGCTCCCACATTGCAATAGAGCTGTGATTTTTAGCTTCTTACCCACTCGCCATCACTTCAGAGCTTTACTCCATAGTAGTGTTGGTAGCAGGCTCAAGGTTTACAGGAGGCTTTCTTTTCCCTACTAATAGGAGGAAAGAAGTTCAAAGATACCACTCCAGGTAAGAAAAAAAAAAAGTAAAAATCCAACAGCAAACAAAACATGAGGAAAAGAGAGGGAACCCTTAAAAAAGAGCTTGAAATACATTCAGTTTCAATTTGAATGTGAGAGTGCTCCAGGAGTGGTGTTATTTCAGTCCCTTTTTTGGGAGAACTCCATTGGAGAACCATTGCTAAGAATAAGCACTAGCTTCCAAAGCAATAAGAAAAAACCGAAGGTGTTAAAAAAATATTCAATTGCAACATTGATATTGCTGAGTCTAATATTACACATCATAAAGGAGATGGCTATTAAGGGTTGGCATGGGATGGTTTAGACTTTCATGAGGTCTGTCCTGTGATCTGTGAGCTCATTACAGAGTGTTGTACAGGAAAGGACTAGGAGTCCAATCAGTAGGTGCAGACATGGGAGTATGCTCACAAAAAACACCCTATCACATACATACTCTGTATTTTCAGTGCAGTTACTTGCAGATTTCAACCAGGCATAGTAATTTCCCTGCCACTTCTCCTGTTTTGCAGTATTCTGGATTTCACACTGAGAGATCTGAGTCTGACCATGAGAGCCAGTGGGGTGGGAGCCCCCTGACTGACACAGCTTCTCCCCAGCTACTGGAGCCCGCTGACAGACCGAGCTCCCAGCATCATGATGTCTCCTGTGCCTATAGACAGTACTCGGACCGCAGTGCTCTCTGCTATGGTTTTGCACTTGACCACTCCAGGCTGACCGATGACAGACATTTCCATACTCAGGCCTGTGAAGGAGGCAGATGTGAAGCTGGCCGGTATTTCCTTGGCACGCCGCAGCCAGGAAGGGAGAGCTGGTGGGGTTCTCGTTCAGCATTGCCCCTGACTAAGTCATCCCCTGAGAGCAGAGAAGCATACGAAAACAGTATGCCCCACATAACGTCAGTGCACAGGATTCATGGTAAGAGATAACAAGGATTTTCAGGAGTGGCACCATTTCAGATAAAGAAATGTGACATAAACATGCAGCTGTTTGTGTGGGAAAGAAAATGAGAGAGACTCAGTGTGCGCTTGCAGCCCAGAAAGCCAACCGTATCCTGGGCTGCATCAAAAGAAGCGTGACCAGCAGGTCGAAGGAGGTGATCCTGCCCCTCTACTCTGCTCTTGTGAGACCCCACTTGGAGGACTGCGTACAGTTCTGGTGTCCTCAACATAAAAAGGACATGGAGCTGTTGGAGCAAGTCCAGAGGAGGGCCACGAGGATGATAAGAGGGCTGGAGCACCTCCCGTATGAAGACAGGCTGAGAAAGTTGGGGCTGTTCAGCCTGGAGAAGAGAAGGCTGCATGGAGACCTCATAGCAGCCTTCCAGTATCTGAAGGGGGTCTACAAGGATGCTGGGGAGGGACTCTTCCTTAGGGACTGTAGTGGTAGGACAAGGGGTAATGGGTTCAAACTTAAACAGGGGAAGTTTAGATTAGATATAAGGAAGAAGTTCTTTACAGTGAGGGTGGTGAAGCACTGGAATGGGTTGCCCAGGGAGGTTGTGGATGTTCCATCCCTGGCGGTGTTCAAGGCCAGGTTGGACAGAGCCTTGAGCCACATGGTTTAGGGCAAGGTGTCCCTGCCCATGGCAGGGGGGTTGGAACTAGATGATCTTAAGGTCCTTTCCAACCCTTACAGTTCTATGATTCTATGATTCTATTTATGTCCCTGTCTCAGAGATCGCATCTATGGAGATGAGGAATACTTAAAATTCAAGTTGAGTTTAACAGTCTGGCTTATATGCATCAAAATAAAATTTTGTGGTATATTTTTTCATCTGTGAAGTTATGGTGGAAATATTCAACTGGTGAGATTTCAAGGATAATCTTAAAAATATAGACAAAATGATACACTTGATAGAAATGTGTTATTTATTTGACTTAAGATCAAACTACTTTGGATGGAATATATTTAGTGAAAAATCAGAGCTAAATCCAAGCCATGTATTAAAAAAATCTTTAAAGTCTTTGGAGAAATTGTTCTCCAAATGACTTATCTCTCTGCACTGGTTATTACTAGATTCCATATGATTTGCTATTTGTTTTTATTTAAAATGAACAATTCAAATTAACATTTGCTTTTGGTTTCAGACATTTGTCCCCAGCTGTAACTTTAAATTAGTTTAAGTCTCTCTATCCTTTCAACACCAGGCCTAAAGCCTTGCTTGGTGTTTGGCAGGTTGCAAACAGTGCATTAGCACATCTTCAGAGGCTGAAGCTAATGAAAAAAATCACAGTGAAAGGCTGATCTTGAGTTTGGAAAATTCAAAGGACCTATGGATTAAAAGGTAGACTGACAGTTGAAAGAATGCAACTGACCCAAAATTCAGAGTTCGAGATTGTAAGGATAGATGCAGGATTAAAAAAAAATGCTTTTCTATTAATGTAATACGTAAAAATATAGTTTGTATGTAAAGAATTAATCAAAAAAAAAAGCTAATTATGCTAATGCAAGCCATTAACATTGGCTTGCAGAATGAGACTTTGGAAAGGGAAAAGAACTGTACTGTTTCACTCAATCTGAGGAAAATTATGTTGATATTAGAAAAATTATTAAATAGCAAGTTCTAAGAAATACAGTCAGAGGAAAAATGAGGAAAGAAAAGGAGCCCTAAATTTTGCTGAGGAGGACTATTCTCCACTTTTCCTTTGAGAATACACCTCCTTCTTTGTGTCTGTTCTGTACTTCTGTCATACTTATGTTTTTCTAGATTTTTCTTCTGGAAAAAAGAGAATTGAGTGAAGTATGATAATTTTTCTGGCAAATTTTATGCATAATAATTCTTGCTGAGAATAGAAATATAGTAATGTAGAAATACCATATGTAGATGCAAATACAAAAATGTTAAATATTTATTCCATACCTTTATCAAGGATAATCAAGGCAAATGGATAATATAACTTGATTTTATTTTTTTCCTTGGTTTTGCTGTAATTCCAGGTGCTCCAGTTATTTTCTTAGGCCTTCAGTCTGCACGTAGCTTTGGGGGTAAAACCTGACCTGTTGGTCTTAGTTGAGGCAAAGAACAGCTCAGCTTCCCTTGCAAATGTGTCATTTTCATTTAGATTTAGGTAGTTTCTAACCTTGACTTTTCACAAATGAAACTCTTTTTGGCAATACTGTATGAACATTGCTGTCAGAGTAGTTTCATTGGGCAGAAAATATTTTCTTCCTTTTCTGTCTTTCAATGTATCTTAACGTAGTTCTGGCTCAGAGTCACCTTACAATAATGACAATAGCTGACCAGTATGGCAGGCCTTGGATGTTGCATATGAGCCCATGTGTTTCTGGTCACACTCAGGAAGTCTGGGACACTGCATATGTGGTCTGTGCAGTGAGACAAACTGAGCACTGGGTTTAGAACCGTGGCTCACAGCCCCCCAGTGTATTGGACATACTATGTGCTCTGGTGGCTGGAGCTCCCTTCCACCTCCAGGCCCTGCCATTTTGGGTCCAGATCTTAAGAAGATGTGAAGGATAAATTTATGCTCATGGGATAATCCACAGTGCAGTCCTTCCACCAACAAATGGCAGGATATGTTTATTATATGAGCCCATCACTGATTTTTGACATGAACTCGGCAACACAGCAGTAATGGTCTGCCACCCAAGCAGATCTGTATGTCTTGACCCAACACAGAGCAGGGGGAAATACTTGTGCTGGTTTTGCTTGTGCTGGTTTTCCTTTGAGGAGTCCTGTCAACCAACCCAATGGGCCTCATCCCCAAAGAAGACTTTGTATGTGCCGAGGCAAAGGCATGGTTAAATAATTTGTGCAAGTCTAAGATGTGTTCTCCTGCAGGCACATATCTCAGCAAATGCTTCATCAAACACTTTATTGTAATCTGGCTTTAGCTGGCTGTTCAGGCTTGGAGGTCACTCACTTCCTAGTGAGGATTGACAGGTCTGATTCTGTCCTTTCAGCTATATGCAAGCTGAACACCTCCTCTGATATGTCTATGATGTGCCTTATTTTTTAAAGAGAGGCAAGAATATAGTTATATTTTCCCATTTTAAAAGTTTTATACAGCAAATATTTATGCGTTGGGATATGACATCACATTTTTATAATAACCCTAACAGCTATGGGTTCTTGTGCTTCTAAACAAGAACTGTTTCTTTACTTGTGCTTATTTATTGTTGTGTAACCTGTGTAAAGTCACTACATAACCACAAACTTTTCTGCAATGCTGTCTCTATGTCTTAGCTTCTGGAAAGGCCTTAGAAGACATGTTGGAATGATGTATATTTATAATTCCTTGAGATTTTTGTTTTCACCATGGTCCAAGTTCACTCAGCCTTTGTTAATGCAAAGAAATAGTGAGGGGTCAGGAACCTGAACGTCAGTATTGAGGGCATGCTGACATACCCTAAGTACCCTGCGTGGCCTCTAGCTGCTCCAGAATATACAGAGGTCCTGTAGAGTTGGTGCCAAATGCTTGGTTGCACTGGATCGACTCAGGTAGCACTGGATGTTTGTGATGAGGTGCTTAGATCTCTTTGTATATTTTCAGCTGTGTTACTTGTTCCATGTGTAGACACAGGGAACTAGAGGTTGTCACTGAAAAGAAAGGGGCCCATCATGGTAATTTTTGGTGACTTTGTTACGAGTCACTTGCCTCTGTCTTGCTTTTCTGCCCATAAAATAAAGTTCAGAGTATTTGTTCTTCAAGATTGCTTGCCTCCTTCAACCTCAATGCTTGTCCTCTTTCTCTCTTTCCTAGGGAGAGGACACTGGGATGAGGACAGTGTCGTCAGCTCACCTGATCCTGGCTCTGCCAGTGAATCAGGTGACCGATATCGTACTGAGCAATATCAAAGCAGTCCACATGAGCCCAGCAAAATTGAAACTCTAATCAGAGCCACCCAGCAAATGATTAAAGAGGAAGAAAACAGACTACAGCTGCGGAAAACAACCCCTGATCCATTGGTCTCCATTAATGGCACAGGGAAGAAGCACACTATATGTTTTGCAAACTACCCTCAGCAGCAATTGGCAGCGGATGTCTGCCGTGTCCCGACAGTCGCCAGCACTCCCCCCTGTGAACACATCCAGCAGCGAGATGGGAAGATTATGAGCCCACATGAAAATGACTATGACAACAGCCCCACTACTCTGTCTAGGATAAGCAGCCCCAATTCTGACCGAATATCAAAATCTAGTTTGGTACTAGCTAAAGACTACCTGCATTCAGACATGTCCCCCCATCAAACCCCAGGGGACCATCCGGCAGCCTCTCCAAATTATTATAGCTCCCACAGGCAGTACTTTGATAAGCATGCTTACACATTAACTGGATATGCCCTGGAGCATCTGTATGACGCTGAAACGATTAGAAACTATTCACTAGGCTGTAATGGATCACATTTTGATGTGACTTCTCACTTAAGGATGCAGCAAGATCCAGCACAAGGACACAAGGGAACATCTGTTATAATAACCAATGGAAGCTGACACTTTTTTCTAAAAATTTTTGTGTTTTAAAAAATAACCTTTGAGATCTAATTGGAAGATATTATATGTTTTCACGCCCTTGTCGTTACCAGCATTTGATATACCACAGTGCACTAGAAAGAATAACCTAAGGTTTGGGGGGATAAGTTAGTTAACATGCATTACTTCTGAAAAAGAAAAATGCACTGGCATGCAGGGCTAGAGTGAATGGAGCTAAACTCGAAGTCGGATGGATGGAAAGGTCTAGACAGGGAGTTCTTGGGGCAGGCTAGCAGAGCAATTCATGCACAGTGTGTAAGAGGTGGTTGTTTGGAAATGCTACCAAAGGCAGACCTTCTGAACTGCCTGTGCTCCACAGGTCCCAGCCAACAAAACTGCTATGCACTCTTTTTACAGAGAAAGTTGGAATGTGTTCCTTTGAAATGCGCAGCAGAATATGCACTTCTGGTGATCTGTTTATTCCCTAACAGCCAAGTGTGTTATGCTGCTCCATGGTATAAAGTATCCATGGCTAACCAATGCAAAACCAAAAAGGCGGGAAAGAAGAGATAACTCCTTGAATTACTTCCTTGTATACTCACATGCATAGCTATTTACATATGCTTGAGTTGAATGGAGTCAAATGAACAGTATCCTTATGATTAGTACAATCAAATATTCACTTCTACTGTGTTTAAAAGAAAGGGGGCCTTTCTCAGTGTAGTTTTGAGAAATACAGAGGGCTTGGTTGTGTTGATGTAGAGATGGCAGATTGTCCACCAAGGTGGACAGTGGAGTGAAATGGAAGCAAATTGTCAGGATAACAAGGAGAATAGACTGGAATTAGGAGTGGTCTAAGATAAATACATTTAACCCTATGGTTATATATGTCATTTAGTAATAATTAAAAAAACAAGGAAAAGTGGTTCTAAGTGGCTGAATAAGTAATAATCCATTTGAAAGACAGAAAGAAATCAGTAGAATCATAGACTTTTTGCTGTAAAATACAAATGCAATTGCATAAGTGTAAAAATATGACAGGCAAGAATAGCAAAAACTATATGGTGGTTTGTCCTACTTCGGATAAAGTTTTGGAGTAAATTAAGAAAGTATAGAAAATTGTAACTACTCTGTCTGAGAAAGAGTGAAGTAATAGTTATGATTTTGAAAAAGAGATATGCATTCTTTTTTTGCTTGCAGCAGAAAATCAGTGAATATCAGAACATATTAGGGATATAAAAATCAGTCATATGTACATAAAAAAATACTGAGGGAAATCAGGGTTCTGAGAAATTCAATTGTATGAAGAATGCTGATATTATCAGGGCCTGTCATAAAGTTATAGAAGACATCAAAAGAGGCAGAGAAACTTTTTGCAATTTTAAATAATGTTATGAACGAAAAGACACTAAGTGATTGGAAAAGAATAAATAAAAAACATACGCTAAAGAAAAAAAAGTAAACCAGGGCATTTGAAGAAACAATTGATAGACCTGTCCTTCTTTGTGTGGCATTTATATAAAGTCTCAAAGTTAACTGCAATAGGAGCAGGACCACCGCTCATTATTATACCACTGTGGAAGTAAGGGGACTTGAGGTGGTTACTAAAATGAGATTAACACTAAGTCTACTTTCATTTATGACATTAAGAAGCTCGACATATGGGACTGAGTCATCAGTGGGATTAAATATAAACCAGCATGCTACAGGCAGGTTAAAAATATCTATTTTCAAATAAAACTAATCAGAAGCAAAAGCTAAATAATAACATTATAAGCCACGTAAGTAGAGATGTACTTGAAAGCAAAGGAAATTACCTCTCTGAACTTGGGATATTGTGTACAGTCCTGATCACTCCAAGGCAGATTGTGAATCTTGAATTGAATAGTACCTTACTCCATAAGCAATCTTTGCTGACTGCAGTGTGATCACTCCTGGTGAAATGTACATTGAACACAAGGAAGAACAACACAGTCTGGTCTTTATTATCTAAACCTCATAATAGAAAAAGTGGAGCAGAGCTCAGCAAAAGATAAAGAGACTGAAAGATCTAATAAAAACTTTAAATAAACTGGGTCTGTCATCTTTGTAAAGGAAAAGAGTAAGGGGGAATGTCACTGGTGTGCACCAAGCTCTGCAAAGAGCGGAGATAAATAACATTCTAAAACTATTTGAACTAGAGGCAGCAATGAGAGACAGGGCATTGAATGTTAGCCAAGGCAAAATGAGAACAAAATGATATGCCAAGAAGTTTATTTGACTAACTGCCAAATGAATAACAAAGGTCATAAAGAGAAGCGGCTAGAGATTTTTGTTTGTTTGTTTGTTTTAAGATAAAAACAAGGCAAATAATTGAGGGGAAGAAAAACATTGACAACTGCTAACTCAGAGGAATGGACCAAAATGGACTTCTTTCAGCCCAATGGTTGTATATATTCCTAAGCATAGGAATGAGAAAGTATTTTTGATAAATCTAATTCTGGATACATATTTATTTCACTTATTCCTATGAATAATATGAATAAACTTGTATTTGGAGTCTCATTGTACAGTATTGAAATACAATTTGCAAAGCGAATTAGAGTAGAGGTACATGGTATCATATTCCTGCCAGTACACATAAAAATAAGTCTAAGTATCAATATTATTTTGTATTACAGAAGAGTTTCTTAAACCATTTGGATGAACGGAACTTCGTCAGCACCCAAGTTTCTTGGGATCACCAAGCACTCTTGTTATCAAGCTTTTAATTAGAAGGCAATAGAGTTCTGCAGACCACCTGCAGTTTCCTGGCTATGGTCTAATGGCCACAGGTAGTCAGGAAACCAGCTTTGGCGCTGTTGTATTTGCATTCTGACAGGCACTTTTGAAAAAAAGACGACTTATAAAACAAACAGGCACAATATATGATGCTCTGTGGTTTCACCTAGGAAAAAGGCCAGCATGCTATGCAATAAAAATCCCTCACTTTGATTTACTGTGATCCCAAAATAAAACTTCCCAAACTGTAGTTATTTATCCCATTTTCAATAGTTCTAGTCCACTACAATGACAAGTGCAGCAAAAATATACTGTAATAAATGGAATATATCTGTCAAGTGGTCTGTACACGCAGCCATGTTGTGTTGCAAGCAAAGGCTCACTCCTCTCACGGGGATCCAGCAGCTAGCACTCGTTAGCATTTCAGTACGGTCTGCTGGAGGTAAATGCCTTTTGCCAGCCAATTTGCCATCCTGCTTCTTTAAATAGCCAGGAATTTCTTCTTAATTGACAGAAAGCATCGAATATTGTAAACATAGACTCCGCATGTTACATGAAAGCAAGTTTGCAATCTTAATTATAGCATATAATATCACTGCAGCTCATATTACATGTACTTTTCAATATGGTATAAAGCTTATTTTTTTCCGTTACATATTTATTAAATTCAAATTTTCGCTTAGTATCCTTGAAGGATATAATCTTCTTTTTTTGTTTCTTCCTTTTCTAAATCAGATGAGATATTTCGCAAAATTGAAAAATGCAAGGCATTTGTATTGAATACATTTCAAATGTATCGCATTAGATAAAAATTATCACTTTAAATAAGGTATGTAGGTTGTGTTTTACAACAGAAAAAGTATAAATTGCTGTGTTGCATTATTTTTCTAACATAATACTGGTTTGTTATTAGCATCAAATTAATATTTTGTAGCTACTCCAAATACAGACTGACCACAGCTCTTTCAAACAATTTCTTATTGATGTCAGTGGATGGTGCATTACAATTTTTGTGCATTATGATTTTGGTATATCCTTTTTGTTTCAAGAAGTGAAAACCCTCTCTCTTCTTTATACAAGATTGTACCCCAGGAGCATACAGTTCCAAATTATTTTGGATAAATTTGCAAAGCAATTCTTAAATTAGAAGAAGAACCTTACTCAGCAATTTGTCCCATTGACTCAAATGGGAATATTT
This sequence comes from Strigops habroptila, assembly GCF_004027225.2. NCBI lineage: Eukaryota > Metazoa > Chordata > Aves > Psittaciformes > Psittacidae > Strigops > Strigops habroptila. The sequence goes on from NC_044282.2 coordinate 20,184,602, forward strand.
GGGGAGTAAGGTACTACTTAACATGTGTAAGGGCAAAAAAGCTGACTTGTGAAGTGGCAATAGGTTTGGGATTTGTTTGTAATTTTATTTTATGTTTTTAATCTGAAGGTGTGAGTATGGAAACTATGGAAGGTAATAGCTGTAATGTCTGTGTTTCTATAATTGAGATTATTTCTACATGCTTTGAAAAACAGCTTTTGTCGATGTGTCCACAATACTGCCATAGGTTACACAGAGAAATTCTGCTCTTTTGAACTCTTTTAATCACTCTTATCTGAATCTTGTTTTTATCTCTGGACATGCAGCATTTATTCATTAATGTCCCTAAGTATGTTAACCACCATATGTTCAGTTATGTGAACATCCTGTGTGAGTTAGAAAAAAAGTAAAAGTTCTCATAGTATTTCTGGAAAAGGCACAGCCACTCCAGAAAATCAGACTGGCGGTTCCAAAGGTCAGTTAACCTTTCAGTCAAGGAACAAAGCAGTGGCATACGCATTGGTTTCAGACCTTCTGCATACAAAGCTGTATATAATGGGGATTATACCACACAGTTCCAGGATTAGACCTAGCTATGTCTATTTTAAGGTGGCTATAGTTAATGTCTGGCGGCAAATGGATTCAGGCTCTGGTCTTTCCATGAGTAGCAAGTTTACTTAAAACACCTAAAGGTCTAAAGGCAATACAGGCTTTGTTGTTAGGAACAATGGTGGATGAACATATTTTCCTGTAGGTATACTGGATTAACTCCAGACATCTCCACAGTGTGGAGGTGAACATATTTTTTCTTTATTTGCAGTTAGTATTGATGGTTAAATATTTTGGCTGTAGGCACTGAGAAGCAAAAACCTTTAAAAACCAGCAAAAAACCACAAACCAAAACCACAACAACCAAAAGAAACCCCTTAGTTTTTCTTTACCTTTTCAATTTGATGCTAGTTAAGTCTGCTGGAGGTGTAGCTGAGGGTTTAGCTACTATTTTGAAGACTGAAAAATTAAATAGTCTTCTGTTCAGATGGTGAGCACTAGTGTGATTCCAGTTCACATTTCATTAGAGCATTTATTACTGGAAAAAAAAAATTATGTGAGGTTAAACTTCACTGTGTCATTTAGTTTATGTATATAATAGTTCTGTGGATAAATCTGGCTCTAAATTGCTAGGAATACATCCCTTTCTGAAAAGAAGTAATTTATGAGCCCATCTATGAAGCTGTATTTGAAAGGAAGGATCAAACACAGGAAGAAAATAAAGCTTTTTGTCTGGTTGTATTCACTATTTAACTCCCCTCTCACATGGAGTTGTCAAGATTTCCTATCATTCGAGGATTCATAATAGAATTTTTAAACATTTTTATTTATTGCATTTTGGACTGGACATGTTTTTTTCTTTTCCGCTACTGCTGCAGTGGGAAGTTTAGAAATGCAAGAAATAATCTTGCTCACATTATAAAACATTGGCACCTTTACATTTCTAAGGAAATAAAGTCTATTAGGAAAAGTATTTTTAAGGCACTGCTACTTTTTCCCAAGGTAAATATTTCGATGCATAAAATATACTAATCTAGCAAAAAAAGCACTTGAAACATAATGAAGCATTTCATGTTTTAAACCAATGGGTTATATTTATGGAAAGACACAGATTGCCGGTGTTTCAAATACCATGCCTTGCAATGTATAGGGTCTAGTGACATTATAGCCTAACATCTGTAATTTGAAGTTTTCCTTTGGAATGTAATGTAGGAAACACAATTTAGCTATGTCAACAATATCTTGCAAATTGTTCCCATTTATAGTTATTTATATTGTAAATAGCTTTCTGAAGTAAATTTGAAGTTAATGTGCATAAGATGTATTTATTATGTGAAGATTTTGTTTGTTTGTTTGTTTAAAATATAGCTATCAATACGCATTTTTTGTCTGGTTTTCTATGTTTTTAAACTAAGGATTTTGCTATATAGGATACATTTTCAGGAGTTCATTTTGATTAATGAGGGTATTTTTCAGAACTGAGAGGGGTCATGGTAAAAGTAATTTATTTTTATTCCTGTGAATCCTAAGTGCTCTCTGAATCTTGAATGAAGTTTATCAAAAAATGAAAGGAATCTGATAAAATACTGCTACCCCATTTAAGAAAGGTGTCTGAATCTGCTCAAATACTTTTCTGTCAGGAAGAGCTGACTCATAGGGATTTATTTAAGATTAACTGTCTACTTTAGGAGTAGTCTACCATACTTCTTGAAGCCATCCACCACCCCTGTGCCTCAGCTAAATCAGCTTCTGACTTGGAGCATGATGCCCTTTAGGTGCTTAAAATACTATACTCAGACAAAGAGCAGTGTTATGACAAATGAATAGGTGGGAAGTTATGCTAAACTGCATTCAGCCTCAAGAGCTGGCTATTACTTGGGCTTGCGTGCTTGTACAGTTCAATCAACCCATAATAACATGAGCTGCTGCAACCTTTGCCTGGCCTGGGGTTCAGGTCCTTCTGAGCTCAAGGGTTCTGAGTCACACCTCTCACTTTCTAGACCTATTTCTGAGCCATTGAGCCCCATCCTCTCTGTCGCTCTCACTGAGGCTATTCTGTGCAGGTGAGGAAATGTGAGACTGATGGTGTCAGAGAGCAGTGAGAGCTTGATGCTGTGGTTGGGTAACAAAGCAGCTTTCTAAGAAGAGAAATTGTTTGTTCACATATTTTCCGTTTACAAGACTCAGAACAAAATACATAGGCAGTGGGGATAGGGGTGAGATGCACAGAAGAGTAAGTTTTGAGCCTCAAGTAAATTAATTGCATAAAATGGATATGCAACTGTCACTAGCCCTTCACTCCTGCATGCGCATAGACAACTCTCAGAGACGCTCCTGGAATTAGGGAATACTCTGCAGCACTGGGTTAGATGTTTAAACTATGTTCATGATTTTAGCATTTCCTATGGCGTAATTTAGGCAGTTCCCCTCTCATTGGCCTGAATTTGGAGCTAGTTCTTCCTGCAGGCAGGAAATGGTGTCATCTTTTCCCCAAACGATGCTATTTAGTTGTGCAAAACATGTGTTGGGTTTCTTTCTTTCTGTCTTTTTTTTTTTTTTTTTTTTTTAATGCATGGGTGAGGGGTTTCAGAAATGCCTGTTATTGACCCACTCTCTGCCTTTAAGCCCATGCTGAAAAAGAGACACAGATCAACAGGAACTCACGGGACCATGTTGTCCTCCCTAGGACAGCAGTAGTCCTAGTTTCTCCTCACTCAGGTCTGCAAAAAGTGGAGTATCATCCTTGATGCTGTGTGCTGAAAATCCTGCCCCATGCATACCTGCTCTTCAGTCTCTCTTCTGGTGTATAAAGAGTACTCATTATGCACTAGTCTTTATTCACTCTTGGCTCCTATGCTCATTGGCAAATTGCTCTGGACTGAGGAAATCTGCTGTCATGGCCATTGTAATAAAAGCGTGCAATACTGTTAGGAACTTCCTCTATGTTCATATGGTGACCATCAGGGCCATCAGGGTCTTCAGCATCAGCAATTTCATTTGATACATCTTCTCTGACTGTCCGAAGGTCACAAATAGCCTGCTGCTCTGCAGTCTGGCATGCCTGTGTGAATAAAAAAGGCTATCCACCACAGCACAAAGCCAGATAGACCACATGGTTTCTTCATGGATGTTAACAAGAATTTCACTAAGCATGCACACAACACTCTGGACTATGGTCCAGAGGCCAGGTGCAAGGCTATGTATTCATGGAAATGGCTGGATCTCACCATCATCAGCCTGCTCATCCTCACAGACATCTCTCTGCCCACAGTCTGTCATTGCCTTTTTCCCATAGTCCTCTCATTTTCAGCTCCCTCAGGTATTATCCCTTCCGTCTCCCTTTCATCTCTTCTGCCCCAAGCCCTTGACTGTGATTCACAAATCCTGTGATCTAGTTTGTCCAGCAAGTGTCTTCTGCCGATCCTGAAAATTATGTTTTCCTTTTCATGAGGAAAATGGCTATCTGCAACAGTTTCTGTCACTCGCTGTCTCCTTTCTTTATACAGCTAGTGCAAATGCCATACTGAGGATCCTGCATTCATTTTCTCACAGGCATTAGTTCTGCTACAAGAAAGCTATTGGTTGAGGGAATGAAGATGATGAACTTTTCAGAAAAGTTACAGACAAAAATGATAGATGCCTTCAGCATACCAAATACACATACTACATTAGTTGTACTGCAAAACGTTGTCACTCTTGGCCTTTAGACAGAACATGAAGATGAAAACTGAAACCAGAGGACATATGCCTGTATTGGAAAATAACGATAAAAGCTACTATGAGATGCACCTGAGAGGGAAGCTTAAAAATTTGGTCTTTGTCTAAGCATGCATTAAATTACATGCAAACTATTAAATGCTCATTATTACTGTTCATCTCATAATTATTATTCATTTGTTCATTATTAGCTGCTGCTGTCATCAGCTTTGTCCTTTTTATCATGTTATCTATATTTGTCACTTGCTACTGATATACTTTTTTGTCTATAAAAAAAAATAGTCTATAAAAATGTAATATTAATGTAAAATTCAGAGCATAAATTGAGGTCTGGAAAATAAAACCCAGAAAGTATCAGCATATTCCAAGCTTTCAACTGACTATAAGCTCCACTACTTGGTACCCTATGTATCAGGTTGTAGAAGTCATATGGGAGCCATCTTTCATTGTCAGTGATATTCCTAGAAGTTGTTAGTATGACGTATTTGGAAATTATATCAAACCTGTGTTGCAAACAGGTGAACTTGTACATTATCAAATGTGTTATATTGATTTTTATTTTTATTTTTTAATAAGGAGATACATGACAAAATGTTGAAGAAAGCTTCAGATTCTTTTTTAAGCTGGACACTTTCAATTTCCCTTCAAGATGTAGTGCCAGAGATCATTCAATTCACTTTAAAAGGGAAGACTGGACTCTTTCTATGACTCCTTCTATCTTCCTTGAAGCTTGAAGTAGTTCTGAACTGCTCAGTCTCTTGCGATTGGCTAGAGCAGCCTTAAGGCTACACTGGTTTGTGCCGTCTACCATGATTGTCTACATATCTGTCATATGTGAAAAACAATGACCCTCTGGCTTGTAGGGAATTTACAGGTGCAAGAGGGCTGAAATAGCAGTGAGTATCTCACAACTGTTTATAAATACTTTTTTACATTAGTATTGTCTGGTTTATGAGGTGAAGTAGGTTAAGCACCTTTCACCTTTGCTATTAGCTTCACAAGTGATAAGAAGAAGGTACTAGAAGGTGTGAAATTGTGCTTTTTTTCACACACTGCCCAGCAGAACTGAGTGAATACCTGGAAGACTATTCTTATCATGGGAGAATAAATGTTTGCCTGGGGGCGGGAGTCCTGCTTGTACACAAGCAGATAAGCCAACTTGTGGGAACTGCGGGAATGCCCTTTTGCACTGGCAATGGGGCTGCTGGTGAAACCACCTTTGTATGTACAAGCTAGCCAAAAGCCCATGCATGAATGTCAGTGTTTTCTATGTAGGTGACATGTTCTGTCAAAGGACACTAGGATTGCTGTGTGCTGAGCCTTTTGCTGCTTTCCTTTTACCTTTGCATCCATTTGGAGCCCAGGATGGGGAGAGCTGAGATTGCAGAGCAGCTTTTACAGTTCTGACAGAACTCAGATCCATTTTTCATCTGAAACTTCTTGGTTTTGATTCTGACACAAGACATTTCATCACGTTATGAATTATTTTCACAAAAGCAGGACCATGTTTTGTCTGTCTGGTTTCTCTGTGGGACAGTTGTGTTTTTTGTTTTTTTTTTTAAGAATAGCAGTGAAAGGCATCCTTTGTGTTTTCAATTTAGAGTGCATCAGTGAGGTGAAAAATACAGCGTTACCGTTATGTCTACTTTAGTGGAGGGCACAACTGTGCATTTTGATGTTATGTTTCAGCCTTTTCTTTAATCAGAAAGGCAGAGCCCTTCTTCTGTGCTGCTTTCTATTTAACCTCCAAAACAACTGCAAAGTATTAGAATGACTCCAGTATCCTCTCCAGCATGAATGTTTCTTGAGCTCGAGAGAAATGCCCACAGTTTCATTAGGCTGGTTATCTGACAGACTGCTCATAAGAAACAGCTAATTCTTTTTTTTTTTTTTTTTAACAGAACAGCTTTGTCTTCCTGTGATCAATCTTTTTCGGCTACAGCAGTAAATATGCTAAACTGCAGGTGCCAGCAAGCTTTGAGACAGTCTGAGACATGAATGTTGACCCATGGTAGTGTTTTGTGTGCCATCAAATAGCCTACCTTATGTACAACTATTTGGCCTACTCGTTAACTTGGGTTTTTAACTTAGTATGTGCTTAATTACTTAAGGAATTAAATCCAGTGTGGAAGAGATGCAAAACAGCCAGTGGTTTAGGAGTTTTGTAAATAATCTCAGCTTTGTTCAGTTTTGCTCTAGGTCAGGCTGCTGCATGGAGTAATTCCATATGGCAACCTGATTTGAGCTTACTCAAAGTAAACCTTAAAATGGATTTTGGCAAAATACATACAGTCATCAGGAACCCATTCTCAGTTTCTGCTGAGGATTTCCTGATAGCTTTCTTCATTTAAAAAAAAAACAAAAAAAACCCACACCACCAAAAAACCAAAACAAAAAACCCCCACCCAACAGAAAAAGAGAAAAACTTTGAAACTTTTTAACTGTCTGAACTACCTTTTCCCCCCTCCCAAATCTTAACCATCAACAAGCCCTTTAGGCTGCTCTGATTTATGCCAAGAGCTATAGAAGTTAGGAGGTGCAAACATGGCTTATGTGACTTTGCCTGTCCCTGGCTTGCTTTGCTCCGTGCCTTCAGCTAGGTGGTGTAGCCTCTCGTGATGAAGCGTGATGGTGGGGCACGGTGGCTGCCCACTTTTCGCTTTTCTGCCCTAGCTCCCACACCGAGGAGCAGCAGCTGCCTGGTCCCTCACCAGCCTGTGCCAGTGGGGTGCCTGGGCTATCAAAGCCTCTGCTGCTCGGGCAGGGATAGAGGGAAGCATGGCGATTTGAGCAGTGAGAGAGCCTCCTGGCGGGTGCCTCCAGTATACAAAAGCCAGGGGTAAAATCCTGGCATTAATGAAGTCGTTGACAGAAATACTTTGGTCCCACTGAAGCGTGGCCAAAAATGTAAAAACATTTTGAAAACAGCTCAGTGTGCCTCCCTCAATGGAGTAAGTGAAAGCATAAGTAAACAGAGAGATTTACTTGTGTTTGAAACAAACATAATTAAAAAAAAAATGTGGGTAGGGAAACAAGGACACACACAAAATCCTCTCTTGTCATTTAGCTGAATGATGTCAAATGAGAATAAAACCCCTGAGATAAAACTTGGGCTAGAGAGTAGAAATTCTGGCAGGGATATTTAAAAGTGGGGCTCTTAGGAAAAGCTGCTGATTGAAATCAATGCAGCAAGACCCGGAATCTGAAAAGACCATTTCTGAGACCTGAGAGGGTCAGTGAGCAAGTGTCAGTTGATAGTATTGAGGCTGCAATTGCCTTCACCAAGATGCTTCAGTATTTGCTTTAGTGACTTTTTGCAGCCAGTGGCTGAGCATACATTTAACGTCGCACCTGAGATCACCCTGCTGGGGGATGGGAAGTTTTTAAAGACTTCTGTAGTTTAAACAACTCCCTCACCTCCCCCATCACCACGTCACAGATTCTGTATATTGATCAATAATGTTTGATTAACGTACTGCAGTAAATGAATTGAAAAGGTTATTTTTTATGGAGAGAATTTTAAAGGGATTGAAGTTCTCTGGTTTCTGCTTCTATTTTTACAAACATTAATTAATTTGACTTTTCAACAAGTTGTGATTTATTACGTGAAACTTTTTTAAACAGACCTTCAGACCTTGGTTAATATTTTCATTTTTCACACTGTAGCGATGGATCATATTTTGGTATCTGTTTATTTGTTTTATTATGCAACACTTGATCTGTTTAATTTTTTTATTATGCAATCCTTGATTAGCTAATGGCTTCACATGGAGGGGGAAAAACATAGATACTTTATAGCATTAAAAATGACTGTAAACATTTCCTGGTAATTTACCAGAAGAAGAAGACAGAAAAGTAATTAGAAAATATATAAACAGAGAAACTGCATTTCCATTTTTTACATGGCATTGCTTTTCCTTCACTGGAATTGTAGTGTTATAAAAACAGTATCAAAAAGTCAAGAGCAAGAATTTAACTTTTTGTTTATTCCAAAAAGGATATACTGTATTTTGATTACAGGGTACTTTTACAATGGCTAGAGAGTTGTTTTTGATGCTCACTTAAAACCATGTTACTTTATGAACAGATGAAAAATTAATTCAAATTCAATTGCACTGTATTTGTACTACAAGGAGGTGCAGAGGAGAGAGAACATTCAAGTAGAGTTTGCCCAGCCCAGTGTTACCATTTTAATTACTGTCTATCTTTAGCACTCACTCTCAGCAGGTCACTCCAGCTCACTGAGGTAAGTGGAGCTGTACCAACTTGTTCCAGCTAAAGATCTCAAAATCTTTTTCTAGTTGGGAATTATTTAGGGTGATAGTGAATACTGCTATGACAAAGTATATTGAATCAGCTAGTTTTAAAATCCAAACATAACTGATAAGAGCACATTCACTGTGATATTAGGCACTGATAAAAGGACCACATAAATTCCATGAGATGAAGAAGGACAGGGAAGAAGCATGCAAATTCACAAGGGTACGATGCATTTGCAATATGGATTGCACTTCTCTGTTTGCCACAATCAATGTGAATATGTGCAACAGAATGGAGATTCAAATTATCCAGCATCTGCATAACAATATAAATTACACTGCACTGAGTATGCTAGAGAAAAAAAGACTTTATCAGCATCTAGTTCAAATGAAACAGGGTAAAAAGCAGTGTCCAAAAATCAGTCCCAAACTAATGATGAGTAGATCTTTGCAAGTATAGAGGTTCAACTACATTTTGGTGTAAGTACACTGTACATACAGGTTTTCAAACACATTCTTCCAATTCACTTTTACTGTCAGTCAGAGGCAATAATATTAAAATAATAATAAGCACCTGAGATTTTGCAATATTTACATGAGTGCATCTATGTTAAGATCTTTAGTATCTCTCCCATCGTACCATATTCCACATGCAATCTTTTGTCCTTCTTAAGGGCTTCCTCTTCTGGTGAATGGAGGCTGCTTTGTCAGTTGTACACTTCTGTTCCCTGGAAAGTGGGTATCTATAAGTTGGCTGCTGCAGTTGTGAATGATCTAGTCACTGTCTTGGGTCAGTCTTACTCCCAAAATCACAAGACAACCTGAGGGAAATACTTGGTTCTCTCATAGATTTCACAGATTTGAATTTACTTTGTTTCTGACTTTATAGATAAATTAAGACTGTGGAGATTTCAAAAGGCAGAGAACAAAATGACGAAGGCAAGAGCCATTCAGGTTCTTACAAGATAACAAAGTGGCACACTGAACCACAGAATAATTATTATTCTGGCTGGAAACCGATGGATGCCTGTAGAAGGAGGATAGACAAAAAAAAAAAACAACCATGAAATGAGCTTGGCATGAAGGCAGACACTTAAGCTTCCTTTAACTTAAAGATTCAGTGGACTGGTTGGCAACTAGTTTGCTTTTGTTTACTTGTGTTGGTTGATTAGTTATCTTTTGCAAGAAAGAAATAATTTTAGCACTACAGATATGCCCACCTCTACATATCTTACCGAAAAAAATATTTCACCAACTGCAGCAACAGTTTTTCCTGGGCAATCAGTGGAACACCAGGTGAAGTGAAGAGGAAAGAATAGATTTACTGTTTTTAAAATTCTCTTTGTCTTCTGTTTGGGAAGTAACACAAGGAGACCTGCCTTTAAGTCCTACTTAGGAAATAGAAGAGAAATAATAATTTCTTTTTCAATCAGAATTCATGCTGCAAGTTTTGTTAAAGCACATCATTTATATCTTCATTAAGATCAGGTTATTCTCAAATAATCCAGAGAGATAAATGCATTTTGGTTATTTATATTTTTATATCCTTTTCCATGTGATGATAAGAGAAGATATATTATCGATTTTCTTTTTTCTTTAGACAGTGGACTTATGATTAGCAGACAATGAAATGAGATGTACAGATTTCCAAATGCTGTTAAGCTTGACAGGGCACCAAGTGTGTGGTTAAAGACCAGTTTTTCAGCCTTTGTACCTGATTCCCACATCAGCCATGCCAGTGCAAGGTGAGGCGGCTGCCTCCTCTGCAGTCAGAAGCTGTCCATCTTTATACAGTTTTACAGCAGACTAATTGAAGCAAATTGACCAGAGGTATTCCAGACATAAGATGGTGTAGAAGAGGAGAGGCCAAAATGAGCCTTTTTGACAAGACTCATATTGTTTTGTGTGTCCATCCACTGAGCTCACTGATTCTTAGATGTTTTGCAGTCATCATAAATCAAATAGCAGGTGGGTTTAATTGATGAAATTATCCTTACTACTTTTTAAGCTGTCAGAGAGATCTAAGGCAAGTTATGTGGTCAAGTTGGAGTGCATTGTCTTTTCGTAGAAACGCACAAAGCATTCTGTCTTCAATTCTAAAGGTGGAAATATGATTTCTTCCCGGCCTTGTCTGGATGTGCAGGACTTGCTGGTGCAAATAAGAAACGACATTTGCTTTAAAAAACAGAAAGACAGCATTTTTTTTAAATGTTCCAGGAAGATCAGGTCACATCTTCCTCGAAAGATCCTCAACATCTTTTGTAACAGTACGAACAATAACTTGTGCCGGTTTTGGACAAAGAGTGTCGGTAACAGTGCAAAAAATAAAATCAATGGCCATGTCAGGCACAGAGCTGTTGCTCATGAACAGATTGATATGTTCACGCACAATTGCTCTGAGATGCCCTAGACATGTTGGGGTCAAATTGGCAAAATAGGTAGCAACTGTATTCTCGTAGCAGCCTCCAAAAAAGAGAGGCAGATGTCTATTCTACCTTGCAAACACGTTCTTTTACAACATGTTACTTCATCTCTTTTATTGCACAAGAGGAAAGTGAGAGACAGAGAATCAAGGATAACACTAACAATAGGCCATACGGAATCCATAAACAATGCTGTTCTAGAATAAGATGGTCTATAAAGTGGGTGGGGGCCTTGGGCCAGACATTACCTAACTCCCCAGGTGAAAGAAGGAGAATAGGTGAGAATAGGGAGCAGACGCTTGGAGCATGTGATTCAGAGCAAGGCTTTCTGCAAGATATAAAGAGCAGCTTGAATCCCTTTTAAGGTCCGAGTCCTTTTGTGTTAAAATAGCCTGCTCCTGCTCTCTGGGAGCTGAAAGTTCCTCATGAAGACTACTGAAGAAAATACTATTTTGAAACTGGATTAATATTTTGGTCTGTTGTTTGTAAACCACTTAGGAAATCCTGCACTTTTATGTGAAGACATTGGGTCCCTAAGAGGGGGGGAAATGACTGATGGAACATCCTCCAGTACTAAATGTCCTTTCTTTGACAAAGGAAAGCCAGTAAAAACAACAAAGACTCAGGGCTGTCCTAATAAACTGGATAGGAGAAGCACTGCACTGGCACTATTACAGTCTTTTAAAGCTCGTTTTGGATAGCACTGTACTCAGCAGTTGAAAGTAGTTATTGCTCTTGGTGCCAACATCTGGGCCAACCTAGCCCACAGGCCAGCAAATGGGACAGCTGTCTGCAGCAAAGAAGCTAGAGGAGTTAGTTATTTCTCTTCATATTGTGTCTAAATGGTCAATGTTTTAACTGCAGGATCATAGAGAAGAATGATAGTGTCTGTCTCCCCCAGCATATGCGAAAGTTTCAGGTTTTGGCCTTGTTGTATTTCACATCATTTAGGACAAGAATGCTTTTATCTAAATCAAAGCCAATTTCTAGTATTAGTCTGAACTTGTGAAGACCCCCAGTAAACAAAAATATCACAGGAATTAGGCAATACATTCAGAAGGCATTTTGAAGTTTTAAGCATGTGCTTAAGTGGTTTCCTGGCTCTACTTTAATGAAAAATGGAAAAGTAATGTAGAAATACGACTGAGAAACTCTGTTTCATTAAAATTGGAATGAATCCCAGTGATGAACAAAACTCAAAGTGCTATTCTGAGACGTAAAAGTAGCTGCTCTCCCTGTTTATTCTCTCCATTTTGCTGTTGCCTGATGCGAGCCCATGGTTAGAACACCACAGCAAGCCTGCTTCCTACATTTCTAATTTGAGGTAAAACATTAGTTATTGGACATTGGTTTGTCACCCTAGGGCATGCTAGAAGGAAAGTACAAACAATAGGTGAAGTATGAAGATATTAACAGGAAATTTCTGATTTCTTATCCAAAGCTTATCTGAAACTTCCTTGAAAAGACTATAGGACACAGAAATGGGTAACAGTAAATAGTTGATGTAGAAAAAAAGAAGCCATTTCTGTTTTAATTTTTTCTTTGATGTAATTCCATATTTTATCTAGTAACAGAAACAAGCTAGAAGCAGGTCGAGGGAGGGACTTTCATCTGATGCAAAACATTGTAGCTATGCTGACTTCTACATGTTTGTTTGGCGAAAAGAGCACAGACACCCAACTTGGCCTGTCCCCAAAGGGTTTTCTAGTTGGGAGCCTGGGTCTTTTTGCAGCTGTGACCAAGTCACCAAGCAGAAGCAGCTGCTCAGCCAGCTCAACCAAGGCCAAAATGAGGTGTCGGAGCAGGATGCCCTTTTTGGTGGCTCAGACAGAGGCAGAAAAATCCTAAAGGGGAAGATGGTGAAGTGCCTAGGGAGGTAGTGAAGGATTTCAGGAGGAACAGTGCTTTGTTGTTCTCCGTAGGATCTTTTGGCTGGGTTACAGGAGTCTGTTTTTTGTCTCTCTGCACAAGGGTAAGTGACAACTTGGGAGAAGGGAATTATGCTGAGATTTGGTGAGCCCTTGTCCCAGGAGCAGCTTGATGCTCTTCACACGTCTTTGCTTTGGGGGCTGATGTTTTCTAACAGTACTTGTGAGAATGGTACTATGACTAGTATGGCAGAATGAGCACTGTGTGATGAAGGCTGCTGTGTGATGAAGGCTGCTGTGCTGGGTCTGAGCTCAGTGAGTTACTGTGGGTGTTGACAAGCAACTTAGACAGTCCTCCTCTTACGTATCAGCTAGAGCTGTAGATTTTGATTGTGAGCCATAGATTTTGACTAGGAGCCAAAAGCTAAACAGGTCCAAACCGATGAAGGATAGGTCAGTGAGTTGCTAATACATGTGATGGTCTGGATGCAATCTGGATGGTGGGGATGGGGGGAAGTTTATCTATGTGCTCTGTTCCTCATGTGCAACCATTGTCAGTTACTGCTGTAAAGTGTGACAATATAGTCCAGCCTTTTTCATTAGTCATTAAAAAAAGTATCATAATATCAACCTGCCACTCTTCTTCCTTTCTTAGTTTAATAAAAGATAGGCAGCAGCATCTTTTAAATGGAAATTTTGCACAGTTAAGGATCCCGTAGCTCACTAATGTAAAATGACAAACACATTTCTGAATACAATCAGCTCTTTTTAACATGCATACCCTGGACACCCGTGAAAAAACAGTGAACACTACATTACTATAGGGAAGCACATGAAAGAAAAATGGACCATGAAGATGATATATATTAAAATTTTTCTATTGTGACTTTTAGTACCACTTTATTTCATAGCTCAGCAGGAGACCTGATCTATGCTGTGCAATTTACCAAACAGCATGGTAAACTAACAAGTAGGTTTTCTGTATGCAATCTCCAGTTTAGTGGAACTTTGTAGGGCAACAACCCACTAGTAGATCACAACTCATTTTGGCAGGCCATTTTGTGTGCATTATTGACCTTTTCTTGCTGTCCATAAATCCTTGACAATGCTGACACAGAAACATACCAACTGACCTTTCAAAAAATGCTGGAAATAATCCATTCCAGCTGCAGGCTGAGGACACTAACCATACTCAAATATGAATCTCTCCATCAGTACCATGGACCGCTGGCAACAGCACCATTCACACTCCCCAAACTGATTCTCCACACCAACAGGCCTGATGAAAAGAAAAAAATTCTCACTGGCTATAAGCAGGAGGCGAAAAAACCCTTTTAAAGTAGATTATGTAAGGAAAATTTAGGATAGTTTTATTTTCCCCAAAAGCTGGCTAGCATCTACATCAACTACAGCATCCTCCCTTGACAGCTCTTAGCATAAAATGTTCTTAGCACTCGCAAGTCCTGTGAACCTCAAGCTCAAGCCCAGAACAAAGTGTACATTTCCAGTTTTTGAACTGTTCCTTGCTTCATGTTTTAAAGCCCAAGTCTTTTGTCTCAAAACTGTCTGAGCGTTGCATGCTCTCCATTTGCAGAGTGCAATGTTTGTTTTCCCCTTTCTTCTAAGGGGAAAAAAAAAAAAGTCTTTGAGAACTGACTCTTTGTTTGTGATAAATTATTACGGTTGTGTGGGAGTCCTCAGGAGACTGGATCCTTGAGCCAGCTGCCTGGGTTAGCTAAGCTGTGTTGAGAGGCCAGTTACACAGGGCTTACTGTCTGTGGAAATGGTCTTAACTTCAGGTCAACAATGGATGAGCTGCTTTGAATGAGCTCTTGATAAGCATTTTCTGTAAGCTAAGAGCACTGTAAGTTTGTACACTGTCTTACTTTGGGGTACTTTGTTCATATTCTTAAATTAATTACCCTTGACTTATATTCAGTGAAGAACTAACCCATGGCTTTCGTATCAAATTATGATGAAATATATTAGTAAATATGTGAGATAAATATCACATAATTTCAAATAGCTGCGAAAGCTTCTGCATTTCTTTGGCAAGGAAGTGCACTAACTCCTCTTTCAGGGAGACTTGTGTGTCTCTGGAAAAAGCAATATGAGTGAGAGACAATCTAGAGCTGAGGTAGCAGTAGAGATATCTGTGTTCAGAAAATGATAGAGACCAACCATTTGGTGGGGTTGAAAGAAGATCTGTTTGCTCATACGATTAGCAACTACATTCAGAGTGAAATTATTAAGACTAGAGAAAGGAAGATCAAATATTTCTCACATTGTTGAACTACAAAGTTCTTTAACTGTCAAGGTAAGGATAAGATGCTGTTGAGAGATTCTGCATGTTGCAAAGTGTCTTCTGAAATGTGTGGTGTCAACCTCTGTCATGTATAAGGGAAAGGTCCGTTTAGGTAAACAAAAAAGACAAAAAGTCCCTATATAATTGTTTCAGGATAGTAGCTAAAAGAAAATATGTATTGTATTCATGTAAATGTTACAAATCCCTCTGCATCGTAATGTGGATACTAATTATATTATAATAATTTTTCACATTTCTGGAGAAATGTAATTCAGTCTGTTTAAATTTATTTCCAGGAAATTTACTGATGTGGATAGCCAGGAAAAGATGGCTAATTAAATAAACAGAATTTTGCAGTAAGTGTTTCTTCTTCTGTTTCTTCCTCATTAAACTTCCTGAGTAATACTCCTCAAATCCTCAAATCCTCTTTTTTTTCAGCTCCCTTTCCAGGATCTGTTTTCCTTTGTCACCCATGGGCTCAGTAATACAGATTTGACTTTGCTAATATGCTTCTTTCTGTTTGCTTTGTGTTTAATTCTGGGAAAGAAGTAGTAGTAGCATGTTCTGGATACAAGAGTTCTTCACATTTCCTTCCCAGCTGGTTAGTATATATTTTTCGTAATTATTGTTTCTACATTTGTTTTAAATTTCCCTGTCTCCTTGAAGTAAGGGATAATAGTTTTGAGAACCAGTGCATGGGTATTAAAATCATCTGTGTAAAAGGGAATTCCAACAGCTTGGATGAGATTCTAACACTTTTTGTTTTCCTCTTGTATGGCCAGGGACCATGTAATGATCTAGTCCAGCCTTCTGTATAAGGCCATACACTTCACCATGGTTCCACAGTTTTTTTTTACTGTGTTCTCTCTAAGTACAGTGTAAATACTAAGCAGTGGAGAATCTGATAAAGTTCTGAAATCATGGTGAGAAAATCTTTAAGAAGTCTAAACCTGGGACTTTTAGTGGGTTCTGCAATTAGCAGATACCTGTCATAGCTGCATGTAAACTTTTTGTAAAACGCCAAAATAACTCAGTCTGTATGACTTGAATATTTCAGACCCCTTAGATCTTACAGGAAAACAAATATTTAAATGTATGTTTGTCTTGATAGTATATTTTTTGTGCAGCATGCTTCAATATTGTTTCATTGACTATCTGCTTCTTTTCAGTGTCCTTATGTAGATCAACTTTTCTTTCACATCTCAAGATAATATTGTATATATTCTGCCTATACTTGCTGTTAAAAATGTTGACAATTTGTTTATACTGTGATGTAATTCTTCAGCACTTATATTCCCTTGTGCTACATGAGACCTTTAACTTCAGTTCCAAAAGGTCCTCACACAGAAGAAGCTGGAATCTTCAAGTTGGTATTGTACATTTTTCTTACAGTTTGCTTTGCTTTTCTTCAGCCACTCATTACTGAATTCACTGGAGACATTGGTAGTGAGCAGTAGAATGTTTCCGTAAGACAAATACAGAGGTTATTTTCATCCTTTCTATCACTCACTCCTCTAGTTAATTCAAAAACTTCATAGAAACAGGTGAATAAGTGTGAAAAGAAATCCATTGGTAGATGTGTTTAGCAGCATATCACCACAGGTTCCTTTCACCTTTCATGCTCTTGCTGACAAAACATTAGACAGCCACAGCTTTTTTAATGACAGCCACTCCTTCAGCTTCGTATCTTTATGTTGCACTTACAAACAATACAGTATGGAGCCCTGCATGTATAGTCCAAGCTTCCCTTGGAAGGCCATTTAAACCAAGTCCCAATCTTTTCCTGTCTTCTTTCCCCCACCTTAAATTTCAGTAGTTGAGTTAACAAGAAAGGAGTTTGTTTCCTTTGTTTTAATACTCACCGAGTCATAACGCTGATGTTCGTAAGACAAACCACATCCTCTCCATAAATAAATATTAAAATAATTAATCTAACATTTGGCAGCAGCAATACTTAAAACAGCTTAAGCGGTTCCCATCCTTCAATAGATATTCCTCTGCTGGATAACCATAAAGAGAACTGAATCAGAGCTAAGATATGGCTGGAAAATTACCTAACTGACAAAGTTGTATTTCTGCTGGACCAGCCCCCCCGTCTGGTTCAATGTGCAGCTGCTAAAGGGCAGAGAGGATGGTGGTGCAAGGAGCAAGCACCTTGGACAGAGATTGCCTCCATTAGTAGTGCTATTAGAGGAACAGAGTTGTTAAAGAGGTGCATGTTTCTGTATGAATCACAGCTTCAGGATGAAACCTTTCCATACACCCACAAGTTGATGCTGTCCTCGTACCAACACTTTGATGGGTGTGGGTGCTTCTAGATTTTGTATGAGACAAAAGAAGGATTATTTGTGGGGATAATGAGTTTGGGGTGAACGGTCTCAGCTGGCAGAGCCTTCAATTTCAATTAATTTGTTGTCCAGATAATTTCTTTGAAGGAATGATAAAGATTGTTTGAGGGAGTCAAATAATTTCCAGCCATCAAGAACTGATGAAAACTTAAATTTTGGGAACTAGTAACCGCCAATTTTATTGCAATATGGTATCCATGAAAATGACTTTTTTTCACTGGATAGTAGAGTGCATACATCTACTAGTAGTATAATGGGGTGGGATGATCCTGCAAAAATTTGTAACTTCGTAGTGGCTTAAATTAGTGGCAGATAATACAGATGTTACTGTACCTAACACAATCTCTTTGGCCTTGGGATCATTGGAAATATGGAAGAAGAAAGTCCGTATTTCACCTGCAATGAATTCTGACCTTGAATACTCCAAGAGAATATAAGCTTTGAAAGTACAATTTTTAAATGCAATGTAAATAAAATTGCTCTCATATGTGGGAATAATACCACCTATGGAAATATATAATCAGTGTCTGCTCTCAGATTATTTTTGGCAAACACTTCCTGTAAGCCCACAGGTTTGTTTATTGGTTTCTTTACATTCTTTGATGGAGACCAACAGTCCCCAAACTTTGTCAACTTTCTCTGATTGGTCACCAAAAGTCAGAAACTCTGTGGACCTTTGCTAATATTCTGTGTTTTGAAGCACTTTATATACAGGGTTTCAGTTACAAATTCTCTGGGTTGGATGCTAACATTTCTTCGCTTTTCAGTGGAGTAGATGAAACAAAACACTGGGTGGGGGCGGGGTGGTGGGAATCTTTTCTTGCCAAAGTGAACTGTTTGAAATTACCATCCTTTGGCATGAAACAAATAAAAGATAACTTTCAGTACTCAGAGCAAGAAAACAGGGGACTTGATTCAGATTCCCTTCTGGGAATCTTTTTTCAGCTCTAAACCTTTTAACAGTTCTAGGACTAAGGGTGGAGATGTTGCAAAGAGAATAAAAAGATTGCTTCTAGGAGTAAGCAGGAATCTAGAATACTAAACGTCTAAGATTTATAAGCTAGGGCCTCTAGTCAAATACTGACTGGCCCTTGAGTCAGAAACAGGTTTCAGGGAATATGTCAAAAGACATAGCCACTGAATTAATTCTTCACATTCATAGAACCAAAAGTGACCACAGAATAATATCAGACTTATTTAGGAAAGAGCGAAATATAAACATTAGGACAAAAGTCAGACCCAGTCCAGCCAGAGACATTAAGTACATTCATTCGCCATACTTGTACTAGATCAGCTTAATGTTGGTGATTAAGCAGTAAAAGAAGACTTCCATGAGGCATCGTTCATCTGGCATTGAACTCATATTCATGCCAAAGTTTCCATCTGCAAATGCAATAAGACCTCCATTTCTTTGCAGTTAACATCTAAGGCTTAGACAAGATTTATCCCTTACAGACTGGCCTCCTGTTAGTGTTTTCTAACATCTTCAAACTTATACCTTCTGAATTATAGTTTTTTAATTTCCTTTTATTTAACTTAGTATGCATATTTTCATAGATTTTTTTGTATGACATATTTTTATTTGCTGAACTTTGTAATTATTTTCAGTAAAGTACTTAAAAAAACCTTCTTTCTTTAACAGGACCTGGTTCCTTGACCTCTATTAGTTCTCAGGACATCTATGTGGTTTAAGAGAGTATTCAAAAAAGGGGCAGGAGGCCCAGGTTCAGACTTCATGTTCTCATTCACCCATCCTTCTGAGAACCCCAACAAAGTGAATGCTGAAATCAGCAAGCTGTAGGGCTCTGAGAGAATTGTTTTAACCACCAGCCTGGAGAGCAAATTGTTCTATCATCTTGGGAACTGTTTACTCTATGTAAAGTGAGAAAAGGCGTAGGTTCACATAAATGTTCCCTACACACAACTTGTTAGGATGCTTCCACTGAGGGGTAAGCATAAAGTGAATTTTAACCGAATGAACAGTGTGGAAAAAGGCCAATATCTCATGGGGTGTACCAAGTAATAGAGAAAATATTGAAAGTCTAAGGTGGTCCTTTCTTTATTGTTCCTACTGGAGATGTTTTACTGCATTTTAACTGTTTTTTTAAGCATTCCCTGAAGCACTGTTATGTTTTATACAATATTTTTAGTTATAGTCCATGGGCAGTATTTCTAAGTTCTTATGTTTCTGTACTGGCATCTTTTCCCCTGACCTGTCTCCTATTTGTGGGACTAAGCCAGTTTCCAATAAAAAAAAATGGCATACTGCCCTAGTGTTACGTGGAATTGGCTGGCTATACTGGGCTCAATTCTTATCAGATCTTCATAAGTTGCTAGTGAGATAATAAGTCTTCAAAATAGAAATAAAGTTGGATCAACTAAAGTCCAAAATAAAAGAAAAGCTGGTGACTTCATTCTGTGTCAGTAATGAGTGATCTCAACACACCAAAGCTGCTGCATGTGGATCCTCTTTTCCAGTGATAATTAGACTGACTAACCTAATTCCCTAAGGAAAAGGGAAACACTGATAAGAAAATTCAAGAAATGGTATCTCTTTTTGGTCCTGTGAAGAGAATAGTAAGTCCGTTATTTAACATAGAAACTCAGCTGACATACGATTTTGCATTCAGTTTTGTAATGTTTTATTGAGATGTTTGCTAACATTTTATATGTTTTGTCAAGAAAGAATTCTTTCTTGGTTTTGATTCAAGGTATAAAGATATGCCCTGATCAGAGCAGGGAACCTGTGCTGTATTACAGTTCCTTCCACATCAAAGTTAGTTGAGGGATAGCTGAATAGCAATAGAGAAAATGGGACACAGTGTCTTTGTTCTGTGCAGTTTTGCCTGAAGCTTTTTAACATAAAGCATTAAAAAAATGCCAGCTTAACTTTTTTGCAGATTAATGCTTAAAATGCTTAACTTTTTTTCAGATTCCTGGCCCTTCCATGTTTCAGCCTCTATGGTGCCAACTGTTGTCATACTGTCTGCAAAGCTAGACAGTATTTACGTAGGTGTCAGTCCCCAGCTGCCTGAGGAGTTGCAAGGCTGTATTATGCTCCCATATACTCCACAGTTTTCTTATGCTCCCTCTGGAATACTTGATCACATTGTTTTGTCCTTCTAAACTGTTGGTGGCTCCTGTTAAGTTAGTCCTCACAATAGCATGATTTGTTGCAAACATCGCAATTGGGAACTTGCAGATTTTACCACTCAAAAGTAAGCAAGATCAGGCTTGCTGTGAATTCCTGCATAACTCACAATTCTGTGTAAATCAGAGTAAATTTTGGACAAGTAAATGCTCATTTCTGTTTCTTTTGCATTGGAATGAACTGATGTTCATTGCTTAAAAGAATAGGAAATAGAGCCACATAGGGCCTTCCACTTCAGTACAGCTACGTCTAGATCCTGGGTGCTCTGTCATCTACTGGAAAAAATGAAATAGAGTACTTGGAAACAGGACCTAGTAAACTAAGAAGGAACCTCATTCCATCATTGAAAAGGCCAAATCTTTAATTTAAAATCATCTGTTTCTAGCACTTAACCTTTCTTCTTCTATCTGGGATTCACTCCCCAGTGCACCCAGCATCCTCTTGGAGCTGTACACAGAAGATAAATTTCTTGTGTACAAAACAAGGAAAAAGATGTACAGGGGCATAAACTGTTCTGCAATTATGTGAGATAAATGCTGTCTTAGAAAACATTTTCCTACCCATGTCCTTACGAGAGAATTCACATGAGCAATTTCTTAAGCAATCAGTTAAACGCATTTAGCATGTTTGATTGCAAACAACTTCTTTTTAAAAAAACTTTTTTTTTTTTGGCAGTCTCCACTGAAGATCTTCTTAGAATCTTTGTTACTAAAGTATCTGTCACTTATTACTGAAAATGAAAGCAGTGGATATCGCCACTAAATCTGGTGATGAGCACAGCAGAAAAGCAGAAATGCAAGTAAATGTGTCTGTATTCTGTAAAGGATTTGAATGATGAACAGCAAGCAATGATAGGAACAACCCAATGAACAATTGGTTTAACAAAAAAGACTGTGAATGATTATGTCTATAAAACTGTCCATATTGTATGTTGCATGAGGCTAAATGAAATACTAATGCAGTTCATAAAGACTCTCTTATACTGTATATGCATCAAGATTTTGAACTAAAATTGCACAAGCAACCCTAGAACTAATACCTTCTGATTTCTGATTGCGTAACTTAGAAATATTAATGTGCTTGTGAAAATAAGTGAATTCAGGCAGTGATATTGTTTGGACTAAGGAACTAGAAGGGCCGAATATAAACAAGACTTGGGTTTACCTTAAGTCTGAGGAGCAAAACCACATTGGAACTCTGTCCAAAGTTGAGAGTCACATTCTTATCCTGGCTGAAAAATAACCATCTTCAAAATAAGAACACAATGTGAGAATAGGTATTGGATTTGAGGTTTAGGTAAGAGAATAAGGATTCTTAAGCATAGGAAATTACGTTCTAAAGCTCATGAGGTATAGAGAGAGCAGTTAAAACTAGTAAGATAGCAGAAGCTGAGCCAAGTTAAGCATTACAAAGGCATTCAAAGCAAACAACAAAAGGTTCTTTAGCCTTACAAATAAAATGAGGGTGAGGGAAGAAAGGAGACTACTCTGCATTTGAAGGGGGTAGGAGTGAATAGAAGGTTGTCGCATCACCAAAATAATACTTTACTTCAATTTTTCATAAGTGACATGAAATACAGGTGAGAAGGTCAAGACACATAGCTACATGGAATAGAAAGGTTAAAGTTACTATCTTTATGGTGGAAATCAACTTTATGGGGAAAACTCTGAATTTCATGTGCTTCCCAGAGTTCTGAGAGGACTAGCATACAAAATCACAAGATTGGTGGCAAGATATTTAAAAATGGATGTAGCGACTGTTACCTTGTGACTGTAGAATAACAAATGTAAGATGTAAGTTTAAAAGATATGCTGTGTTTTTTAAAAAGTTTGAGGAATGTATGCGACAGCTTGGTTTTTTGTGTTTTTTTTTTACAAGTTAAATGTAGTAGATGGAATATATCTCAGCCTGAGTATACTGATATTGCACTCTGTGGGAAATTACAGGTTAGTGTAGGCAGAAGAGCTGGTCTGAGCAGAGGCTATGTTGAGTGAGTACTGAAAAAGAGGTGTTGGGATCTATGGAAGCTGCTAATGCTATTCCTGAAGATTTGAACTAAATACATTAAAATATAACTATATTGAATAGTCAGCCTGGATTATAATTGCAGTGAAATGACACTGAACAGAGAAAAATACAAATTCATACCTTTGGGGGTTAATAAAAAAATTCAAAGGTCATTGGTAGAGGAAGAGAAAGATTTTGCATTAGTTAATCATAAAATGGCTGTAATCCACAGGTGGGATACAACCATGGGAAAGGCGAATGCAGTCACTGGATTTATTATGCAAATCTTTTCAATAGAGGTGAGGAATTAATTTTACCCTTATCCAAGATTCTCTTCCAAAATATTGTTCGTGGATCTGGTTATCTATGTTCTATAAACTTATGATTCAACTAAAAGTTAAAAGTGAGGAGAATGGGGTGATCGAAAAGATGCAGAGCTAATGTGCGAGAACAAATTAAAGGAGTTGGCTTTGTGTAGCACAGCAAAATAAAAGCTGGGAGAAATTTTACTGCTGTCTCAAACTGTATGATGAAAATAAGCACTAAGCAGAATTATTTAAGCTGAAGGACAATATTGATCCAAGAATAAATGGGTAGAAGATGCTTTTAAAAAATTGTACAGTGAAAATTATGGACAAGTTTGAGTGTAGAAGACAGCAGTGATCTAGAACAAAGAAAATTAAGACAAAAAATTAAAAGATATGGCAACTTGTGAGTTTGCTTCCAAGAGCAGCTGAGTAGGATGAATGATTGAGATATTTCCCAGTCCTTTTAATGTAGTTTGTATATGCCACACATAGCCATACTTATGGTATTAATTCAGTTTTTCTTGAATAACAGATGCAAGGGCTGCAGCAGTGCTAAAACAGAAATAATGATAGATGTATACTAAAATTGATCAACCTCCTATTATCAGAATTTTGCCTTTATTTGAGACAAGAATACAATGACAGAATGGATTCTCCAAAATCCTAAATTGACCCCACATCAGAAACCCATCCAAAATTACTAAAAAAAAAAAAAAGTGTTGTGGAATCACTCTATTTTATTTTTAAGCCACAATTCAGGAATCATGAGTCATCACATTACGGCTTTTAAGTATCACACAGCTGAAATGTTTCCCTTCCAGACTTCAAAACTTTTCCCATTTTAATGAAAACTTTTGTTTGCTTGTTGGTGGATTAGTCCCTGTAGTTTTTGTGAACTTCACTGGATTTTTTTCACCGTTATTAATCACAAATTTAATAGCTAAACATTCTTCTAATCCTAAATATATATTTGCAAATATCTTTCAATTCACCAAAACCTTATGGGAAGCCCTCAGGAGACCTGATATATAGTTCTTAAAATGACAAACTGTCTTTGGAGTCTATATTATGCAACTTTAATTGCTGTGGAATCAAAATTTTATAATACTGTTGAACACTTTTCAACGTGAATTTTGACTTCTTTTGTCAGACCTTAAGAAAGGGAAGTACAGATATCTTTCTGCTGTGGTTCCATGCTACTTTTTACCTAAAGATTAGGGTAAAGTTAGTAACTTTTATTTTCTGCCTGTCCAGTTTGATTCAGAGTGGAAATACAAAAACAACTGGTTAGTAGTAAGCCGTTCTACAGTAGTTTCATGTTTGAAGAACTGCTACTCTTTCTAAATTGTAGAAAAGCAGAAAATTTTATGGGCCAAGATATAGAAAGGCTTTCTTGAGGAAGAGGAGAATTCTTCCTGCCTCAAGCTAAGTGTAGGATTTGTGCCATGTAGCTAGAGACAGAGATGTTCTGGATTTTCAGGACAGCTGAAGCCCTGTCCTGTTGCAGAAGTTTACTTGTGTTTGTGTGAATGTGGGTCACAGAAGGAAAAAGCTTCAATGATTTTTCAAGGACTTAGCCTTGCAAGTAGGATATTATGGTTTCCAGAAATTGTAACATGGAATAAACCGTAGTTTTGTCTCTCACTATTGGAAGGACTGGTTCAGATTTTGTCTCAGGCTTCACATTTCTGCCTTTTCTTCCCCTGCAAAACTGCTTGCATGTCACAGCATCCTGTGATTTACAGCAGTTATGCTGTTGTCTTCTTTTGTCTGCTCATCTGCTGCTGTTCACAGATTGTGTCCTTGTCTTTTGTCAACCAGCTGTGCTTTGCTAATCACCTCTGCTTCTGTGAACCTCTGTGGAAAGTCATCAGTGCTTCCAGGTTTTCCATGAGATCTTGCTGTGACATAGGCAGAGTCTTGTCCTCTTTTATGCTCATTATCTTCATTTCTGCTCAAAAGAGTGTGTAAGGTGGTGAAAGAAGTACAGCCCATGGTCCAAACAACATTGCCATAAAAAGGAAAAATGAAGGTTGGTGTATTAATTAGACAAGCTACCTTCCAACACTGATGAAATCTTGTAACTCACTGAAGTTAGGAGTGGCTGGATAAAGTTGGCAGGCCACCAGTGATATTATAACCTATATTCATGGCTTAAAGTTGGCACTGCATGATGAGAGAAGTGAGCATTTTAAAAAGACCTCTCTCCCCTTGCCATTTCTATCCTTTGCTGTCCTGTTTCCGGTCATTCTTCTCCACTGAATACTCACTCTTTCTTTAGTTTCCTGATACAGGTGGCTACCATTTGTAGAGCTATCAATTTCTTTGCCTGTTTTAGAGCAGCTATTATTTATGCCAGTCCCTGCTTATCATCCTCTTTATTCGTTTAGACAAGAACAGCTACAAAACATTTTAAACAGCTTGAGATAAAGGTTAAGCTTAAAGATCACATGTTATCATGGACAGCTTCACAATAATGGGTTAAACCTGCTTCAACACAATGTTCTGAAATCATGTCTTTAATGTGCATTTAATTTGTGCCACTCTTTCAGATGTAAGAAATGTGAAAACATGAACCAAGCTAAAAAGCTATGGCCCATAAAGAGAATCATCTGCAGTAGCATAAAAGGTATATGCCACGCTTTTTTGCTAGTCTTCATATGTAAGATCATACAGAATTGAAAAACATACCCTTTTTCAAATGACTTTTATGACTTCATCTTTTAATAATAGTATGTATCAGTGACATATGTTTTGGCAAAGAAATGTGATTGTTGGAAGTCCTGCAATTATCCTGCAATTAATTTGATTTTTAAATTTTTGCATTAGAATTAATGGTAAACTCACAGCCCTTGTTACAAACAATAAATTATCACTACATGTCTTGCTATTGAAATATATTACTTAGTCATTCACCATTTGCCACGGGATGCTCTCCAGATGTGTTGCATCTGAATTTCTCTGAATTTTCATTTGAGTACTATGAAGTTAATCTGTTGTTTAGCACACCAAAAGAATCGTTTAATATCTGTTAAACATTATACCAGTTTGCAGTTTTCTGGTGTAAGGATTTTTTCTTCTCTTTCTTCTCTCTCTCCATTCCAGTGATCTTTAACAATACCCCTTTGCTGTTCTTTTTCCTCCTTCAAAGCATAATTTTATGCTAATCCTTGAGCTGTTGAAGAGGGCATTAGCTTTCAGCTCATTTTGTGCTTTGTTGTGCTAGGGAAACTTTGTTACTACCAACCTGGCACAACCTGAACTTTCCACAAACATTACCTGTTTCTTGCATACTTTAAACATTTCTTAAATTTTAATTTGGGAGAGATTACAAGATAAGGATACATGGTCCTTCTGTCTACTGTATATCTCACAATCCAATTGCTGAGAGGACTGTACTTTCATCTCTAGGTTGGAATATGGCACAGATTCTGGATTTCAAAGCAACTAAAAGGAAGACAATCATTAAGACAATGTTCCCTCAAATCCCAGTTCAAATAATCTCAAAGTCTATGCAAAACACAAACGTTGACCTCACAGAACTTCCCAACCTCCAGAATAGTTTACAAAGCTCTGAAAACACTTGCAAACATATTTCTGAAATGTCTTTATTTTTTTATTTTTTTACTGTGGGCAAAATATCCCTTGGTTGCCATTAGTTTTGCTTAAATCCCATGGAAATATTCAGAGCTTTCTGGTGTATTCAACAATTCAGAAAAATGGCTCATGGTCTAGGTTTAGCTCAGTCTGCATGATTGCCTGTTTACTTAGCCCTCACTTATTTTTTTCAGGTTCACTATCAGGCTAGACAGCTCTGTCAACTCAAAAAGACATGCTTTTTTTCAAACTATTGATCTCTGTTGCTCTTCCAAATCCTTTAGTATTGGCCCTTAGGATTACTATAATGCTATAATCATTCTGTTAAGGATTCAGATTTGTGGTGAACTAAAAGATGGTAACATCAAACGGATTGAAATGCCCTTGAAGCAATCAATTTTTGTTCATCAAATACAAATGCTGAGAGGCTGCTTTCAGCTAATAATTTATAACTGAATTAATGACACATGGCTTCCGTCAGTAATGGTCTCCTCTCTGGGAAATTTTTTTCCCCTTTCTGTGATCTGATTTCATATTCTGGGAAAGGAAATCAGAGTGCTAAAGAATTTAATCAGAAATGGGGACTGCCTAAAGTTAAAAGCTTAGCTTTCTTCTTACTTCAAACTGAGTGCTGCTGAAATCTTTATTTTTCAGTTTTGGCAAACATATTTTTAAGCCAATCCTACCCATGTAGAATTGTATTTCCATTTTTTTACCCCATATACAAAGAATCACAGTTACAGGAAGCATCTTGCAAAAGTTTTAAGTCTCTTGCATGTAGGTCTTCAGACATTTTGGTGATGAGAAATTTTCCATATTAACGAAATGGTGTCAAAAAATGGGCACAAGCACTTTTTCTCACTCTATCTGCCTCCTCCTCCTGCTTCTGTGCTGGATTCTGGCAGCAGTTTCAGAGTAAAACTGACACTTTTGCAGTTTAAAACAGACTTGAAATAGTTGACTCCCATTTTCTGTCACAGTCATCTTTTAACCTTTTCTGGTGATTTGAGATGAGTCTATTTGTCCAGAAAGGCTATCCAAAACACTGACAACTTATTTTCTTTTCTTTCCCCCCTCTGAATTTTGTGTGGGAAAGGAAACATGCTACAGATGAGAATGTTAAAGAGTAGATTAAAAAAAAAAACTTTTATAGAGGAAAGGTCATACACCTGAATAAATGTCAAATTATTGAAAACCTGCATAAACTGATCTCAGCTTCATGGTGTCTCCTCTCTGTTAGATTAATTAAGGACAACCTAAAAATACTAGATGTGTGATGAAGTTGCTCTGTGATGTACTTCTACTATGATGTGGTCCTTGTTTATAGATGTCAGATATGTCAGTTAGTGTTTGGGTTTGGTTATGCAGTGGAATGATTGTTGTGGCAGAGGGGAAAAAATAACTATGGTATCAGCTTTAGGAATGGAATATCCCATTAATCTAGCTGTTATCTCTTTCCATCTATTTTTGTACAATGAAGTAACTTTTTATCTATTGCTTACACTTTTCTTTCATGTATAGTGCAGCAAGCTTTACAAGTAATTTTGGGTCCATAAATTATTAGTAAAAATAGCAGGTAGGCTGTCATGTGTTCTTTAGGTCTTGTAGGTATCATTATAGATATGTTTCCTTTCATATAAACTATCTGCTCATATCCAATTAATCCTTTTCCCCATTTCCTTTCTCCTTCTCCAGTTATCCTGCACCATCTCCTCCCTCTCACCCAAATTCTCCGCACCTTATAATTAGTTTAGAAATAAATGAAGTTACTTATATTTAATAGCTGAAAGTACTTACTCAAGATAATTCTGTTATAGCAATTTTTATACAATTAATACTAAATCTTCAGACATAGCAAATCTTGAATGTAGGCCTTGCATTGTACCTTATCTGTTGTGTTTGTATATCAAAATTGTATGATGTGGCATGGATATAATCTAAGTATAGTTGAGCTTCTTGATATATCAGTTGGTTTTCAGAATTTTAAAAATTTTGATAAGAAGGTTATAAATGTGCAAAAACTAGGCTCAAGGCAGAATGAAAACACTTAACCAAAACTGAAATAGTTAAATAGAAATAAAAAGAATGCATTGCATAAGTTAGAAAAGCAAGACTATCATAATGTAAATTAATATATTCATAAAAGAAATCTCCATATCAGATTTGACTTGTACAGGAATCATCAGTATTTGAATTTGCTGAATCTCAGTTAGAAAACGGTAGCTAAAATTCTGCAAGGTGTGTAGCACCTCAAATGAACCAAAGCTAAGCCTCACACAAAGCCTTGCAAAATCAGAGCAGTAGATGAAAACCAAACACAATATGAGCTTTTTGAAACATGAAATCAAAAATAGTTGCTAAAAGTAGGAAGTAGGTACACTAGCTCTGCCTTTCAAAGTACTCATACTTAACACTTGAAAAGAGCAATGTAGTTTTAAAAAATGTTTCAAATAAACTAAGACTTATTCCAAATAAAAGCTACAAAATAACTGAAGAACCATAATAAAAATGATCAATAAAAAAAGCTTTTAAACTAATTGAAAACATTGTAACATTAAGCTTTATGACAATCATGCTTTTTTCCTTACACGCAATCTTTGGCAGAGGAAATTTTGTTTTAAATCTCTTCCCACTCTGCAGTTTAATGCAGGCCAAATGTCTTCACTACTGAGAATGGAGCGAAGACAACATTTCTCTTCATAGCAGTAGCTGGTGGTCCCAGCACTCATTTATGATAAATACCTGGACCTTCTTTAAGTTTGTCTTCAAAGTAGTCAGGAGTTTCCATCATCTTTTTCTCCCTTGGTGTTCTCTTCTGTTAGTTTTTCAGTGTTTGAGCTGAGGTGAAAATATGCTAGAAGTTATGCCTCATATACAGAAATGTGGAAGAGGCCCCAAAAAGTGGACTCTCAAGAGGTCTTAAACACATTAAACAACCTTTGGCTCCAGAACAAAAGAGAAATTATTTTCTTCAGCAGGACATTCCATAAGTCTGAGTTCCTTTTATTGTGCAGGATGTCAAGTTATCTTTTGTCTCCTTACTTGCATCTCTGGGCACACAACATCACTATGACAATACTGAGAATGACAGTGATTGCAGCCCTCTCCAGGCACCGGAAATGTTAGCAGCTGCCACAGCAGCAAGATCAGACTCGGACAGCAAAGACCCCACAGATATCACTTTGCCTGACCTGAAGTCCTGGAGAAGCCACTGCAATTAGAAGTGCAGGAGATAGCCCCTTCCAGAAAAAGCAAGTCTGGCTCCCCAGGGCTGTCTTTTTTTTTTCACTTTTTATTACAGGAGCAGTCCTATCCTGAGTCCTCAGAGCTACAGAAGGAACTGTTGCCCACACTACCAGTGTGGGCTGGCTCCAATTACCAGCCTTTAATCAAAAGACATGAAGATGCTGAGGTACTGTCATCCTACAGACACATGGGTATGAACTTGAAATCTGCAACTAACTTCAATGGGATGGTTCACATGCCTGAATTTCAGTTAGTGTGTAGCTTCCTGCCGGAAGACTGGCCATAAAACTTCTGAGTACTTCAATGACTTTGGGGGCAATGGACCACTGAGTGTTAGGAGGAGGTACATTCTGTGTGAAGGCAGAATAAGTGTTCAAAACAACATCAATAAGATAATGAAAGTACGTGAAGACGGTACTCATCCCAGCAGTTCCTAGCACTGCTGTTAACTGACTTGCAGTCTTGGTGGCATCTGAGTCTGTGTTAATAGTAATCTTCAGAAGCAGATATCTTATAAGACAAACATGACTCTAGTAGGATAGTACACAATGTCTTCTCTCTCTTGATCAGGATTATGGGCAGATGTTCATCACTCATCAGTTAATTCACAAAATGCAAACATCATTAAGAGAAACCTTTAAAACACTTTCACTAACCCTGTTTGGCAGTAAATGGTCACAGAGGTTATAGTTAATACCTAGAAGCCATAACTAGCTTGAAAAGTGTTAGTAAAACACCTTTTTACTTCTTTGCTAGCCTTTGAAACACACAAGAAAGGGAAATGCTGTGTACGAGATATGCAACCATATTCAATTGTCTTTTGAATTCTCATCTGCTAGAACACATCCATTACAGCCTTTCTTTGGCCTATAATAGGCATAGTTGGTCTGAAGAGGGAGGAGAAATGCTAAGAACATGTATTCAGCTTTATGTTAAAGCTGAGGTCCAGTCAGTAGCACTAAATGGGACAACACTTTTCTCAGAATAGACTCAGGTGGGAAATCCCACACACAATCTGTCAAACAGGTGAGAAAGAAATATTTGCATACCTGCTTCTGCTGTGTGATATGTCTGTCTGTAAGTAGCTGTGAAAGAGTTTTCATTCAAAATTCTGATTTTATTTGTTTGAGAAGAAATCAGGAAAAGCCTTAAAGATCTATCAGGTCATTTACATGTTTGTACTCATCAGGATCTGCAAAGCATTCAGTTATCTCAGATAAATGAATGTGGGTTTATATGGTCAGTGCTTTACAGGCTCATATATGTTAAGCAAAATAAACCAGTGGCTCTTACTATGTTTTTTGCCATTTTTGTTGTATACAGTCTAAAATAAAATGGCATTATTTGCAGAAAGATGGCCCATCTCTAGAACTTTTTCATCATGTGCAAGAAATAACTCCAAATGTTTCCATCCAGTAATGATTGCAAGGACTATGACATCTAAGCTGGAATGATTTTTTTTTGGGGGGGGAGGGAATATATTTAAGCCTTAAGACATAATGCAGAAGCCCAACTCAGATAGAAGGTCTGGGTAAAGATAAGAAGTAAATTATACTCATTGGTTCAAAGACTTCAAAATTTTTATTGTTATTAAATTTTTCTAGTCATATACCCAACAAATTAAGAATTTGGTTTAGTATCATATTTCTTTCACACAGGCACTAGCAGAATAGTATGAAGTTAATACACTGAGAACACAAAATATGGGCCAAGTCACTGAAAAATATATGACACTTTTCCCCATCAATTCTGTCTCTGAACATATATTGCGTCCAGTTTGGAAGGAAGTGGCAGTGTCATTATCATTGCAGAACCTGGTAAGGTTCTTGAACAGCCAAGGCAGCATTATTCAGCAAAGGAAGCCTCATTTATCTCAGCACTGGTTGGGAAATGAGGGGCAAAGGATGGGAGATGTCTTTTTCTGTCATATGAGATAGGGTCCTTCAGGCTGACCTGAGCAGCTCCTTGTGTGCCTCACATTTTGTCACCAGTTAATAGAAGCTGACTTGTTCAGTTGCAACAGACCTCCTCTTTGTAAAGCAAACTACATTCATCTGAAAGCCAATGCAGCACAGGGCTTAAATCCTCCTGGTAGCACTTTAACAACTGCATGGGTCTGATTTTCCAGCTTGCTTGCATTTGTTCTGAGTTATTTTTATAAGGATCTCAACACACTGAGTTCATTCTTTGTATTTTTCTATTGATTTTTCCACAACTGATGTGAAATAGAAGTATCTTTTAGGCTCTTTGCTTAACTACATTTCCTCATATTTTCCCCCTTAATCTTTGTAAACTTAGATCTTCCTGGAGTTATGGCAGTATGTTTGTTATCGCTTCTTGTCATGTGATATTTATCTAGTTGTGACTGTGCTACCACTGGTGTTTCTGAAACTGCACTACGTTCCTTTGTTATCTTTCTGCAGGTGTTGGATTTGCCAGTCTCAGTGAAGTTTGGTATCCTCAGTAATTGCTGATATTCTTTCAAACCAGCAATCTGGGATTTTCCCAGAAAGTTTGCCTCCTGATAAACAGGATTCTTGTTACAGAATAAAAATATACCCAAAAAGTAAAACGGGAAAACCATCTCACTGAATTTTTTTGCTGCTTAGTTGACTAAATCAGCTGCACATTTCAAATCCTAAAATGCAAAAGGAGATAATCAATGTAGCAATATAAGACTTAAGCATGCTGCCAGTTGCCAGGTTTTTGCCAGTGAGTACAATTCATCTGCCTGAAGTTCTGTCTTCATGTTACTGTAGAAAATATGAATCATCAGATTTCATCACTTTAAGCATAGTCTGACTCCTCAGCATGAAGAGTTTATGCAGGGGAAGGCATTTAAAGCCTTTACTTTTTGTTACAAGTAGGACATCTTACAGAACAAAACCTTGTGTGCTTGTTTTTCTGAAGTGTACATGGAAACTTGTAAGTCAATGACACAAGGAAAAACTAAAAATTCATTACAAGAGCTGATCTTTATGTAGAGGTTGAACAAAATGTAGTCTTGGAGAATCCTAACAGTGATTGTTTAACCATGGGTCTATTCTGCTGTAGCAGGACTTACGGCTGGTTTTACAGCAGACAGAAATCTATTCTCTACCCAGAACCATGGACTTCTTTTCTACTTTTTTGATGCCTGAAAATACAGTAGCAGCAGCAAAGTTTACTCACATTGCAAACTTCATTGAAATAAGAAGGAAGGAAGAAAACTTTCCAACAGCACTATTTTGAAATAGACTGACATTCTTCAATAGTTTTCAAACATCAAAGGAATGTGTATTCTGTCTGCAAGTAGTTTTCAGAATAAATTATTATTTGATTTATCTCCCCATGTTCTATTTTTAGTCTTTTGAGAGACTTTTGAAAGCAAAAGTTCTTCCCCCCTCACTCCCCCATCTTAGTTTGGATCATATGGTTGGGAAGCTTACACCTCTTGCCGCCTGACAGATTCTCACACAATTACCCTTCCAGCAAATTCACCCTTGCTGGAATTTACTTCTTAGGTATTCCTCCAGTGCCCCTTGCACTCATGGATGTCTGTATATTCTGCTGATCAAAGAATGTTCTTCTCCGTACACTTATCAAATGGTTTATTTTTACATAATGTGCCTGTTGACACTGCAGCTGCTTTATTGAGTTGGGGAGAGAACTGCTATTGAATAAAGAGGATATTAAAATTGAACTGCACATTTTTTTGCAAGTAGCTGCAGAGCTGTAGCTGTGCTTTTGGGGGGTTATTGTCCTCAACGATGTTGTTGTCCACAGCCAAGTTGACTACCGATGTAGCAGTCTTACAACATGAGTGGGAAGCCTGACAGACGCTCTTTTAATAGAGCTTCCCAGCTGCTCTGCTGAACCTGAGGACCCTCCTCAGGTGGGACCCTCCTTCAGTGGAACCAGAAATAGTTCCACTCTTTGAAAGCAGTATACATTTATATGTTACTCACTTTTTAATGTGAAAATCAGAATGTGCTTGTACATCTTTTCAGCCAAAAATCCTCAAGAATTTATTCATAACAAATTTATTCATAACAAAGAATCTTCGAGGATCTGTTGAAGCTCATAATGCAACAAAACATTTTCAAAGTGTAGTCAAATACTAGGGGAATTATTGTTCTAAAAGTCCTGTAATTATTCAAACTGCTAAGCCAAATTTACCATTTACTAAAGTACTGACATGAATTATAAAGGCCAGTACCCATGGAAG
The DNA here is from genome assembly GCF_004027225.2 of Strigops habroptila. NCBI lineage: Eukaryota > Metazoa > Chordata > Aves > Psittaciformes > Psittacidae > Strigops > Strigops habroptila. Next base: position 20,218,566 of record NC_044282.2, read on the forward strand.
CACTTACCACAAAGCAGGCAAAAGGGTAGGCTAATGCAGGAAAAAGGATCTGGAGAATGTGATTTAGGTAGAAAATAAGCTGCCCTATCTCTTACACCATTTCATCTTATGCTATCTTAGGATATGCCCTGTGCATCTCCCTCAGTGTTTCTTCTTTGATCTTGTGGTACATCTCTGGTCTCACCCCACTGACCAGAGGGTACTGCCATGCAGCAAACAGGCATAGTCCTTCAGGCCTCTCTCTGCTTGCAGAAGGGTCCTCCTAACTCCCATGGGATGATGAATATGAGGCATCACTGGCTCAAATTATCTAGCTTCATTGCAGCAGTCCTTCTTGAAACTGAGGATGGGAAGTTGATGTTTCTCCCACTCTAGGCTCAGTGAGAAGAGAGCTGGAGTCTGTCACCCATGTGTCTGGCTTCTCTCCTGCCCATGCTTCTGGATCAGGATGGGTATTATTTAGGATAATATCTTTCTGCAGAACAGGAGCCATTTTTCTGTCTCTCTCTTTACCACTTTGCCTCTCCATGCTACTGTCTCTTGTTTTATGTCTGAGCTTGAATAAGATGTAAAAACTGGTGAGAGTAGTGCTTCACTTCAGGCACTTCTGCCATTGTGGGGGATCCCATTACCTTGCATGGCAGTGCAGCTGCAGTTTCACCAGCACAGTGCTCAGCTGTTGTATAATAGAAGTCAGAGTAGTTTCCCTTGCTTGCATGCTCCATATCTCCATCTCCACATGTGGTTTGGGATTCCAAGTCTCCTCACTGAGCTGCTTTGCTGCCTGGAGGCACCTTGTGGTAAGGTTAGTGAGCTCCCAGCTCCAGAGCTACACAAGGGGAAAAACCACAAAGAGATGAAGGATGTAACTTTATCCAGCACAGATTGGCAAATGCTCCCATGGCAGCCCTCAGCAGCTCTTTGTCTGCTACTCTACATCAATTTAGAACAGAAAAGAAGAGCAGTGATTGCTGTCATTGCAAAGACTATTTGAGGCAGGTAAAACTTAAGTATGAAATTCTGATCCGGGCAAGATGCTTAATCCCTTGCCTGTCTCAGTTTCTTACCTGCAAAACATTGTTATAACAAGAAAAATAATTGCTGCTGGTATAGGTACGCTACTTTCAAATCTGAGCAGATCACATTTGTTACTGTAGGCTGTTTATCTGGCTTTGACTTCTGGTAAAATGAAAGTCAACAAACTTGTAGCATATATTTTGAAGCTTGCAAGCAGTCAGCACTTTGGTTTTCTGTCTGACCAGTATGGTGCCTAAACTTTCCTGTGTTCATGTGTTATTTTGTTACTCAATCAATCACTTTTTCTCCCTGCAGAATGTAACCTACTCAAATAACTGTGATTATATATTCATAACTGAAAGTCAAAATAAAAGCCTAGCGCATATGGAAATGATCAGAATATGGTGTAATAGCAGCCATGCCATTTACTGTACATAATCAATTTAGCACACCAATAAATACATACGTATATAAACTTCTGACAAGCATACTATTCTTTTCTATAAAACTTTCCTTTTAAATTCTGGTGCTATTGTTTTGGAATAAATTTCTTGTCACAAAGATATAGCTTTTTATTTGATTCAGTCTTATTGCATCATTAAAATATTGATATCTTTTATGTTTTGCAAACATTTGTGGACATACCATTAACCAACATAAAACACAATGCAGTAACAAATGCCTATTTTATGACTGCTGTCAGACTATATATTCTCTAATGGTCTAACATTATCAGCAATCTAAGCCTAAATTATCACAACTAAAAGTCTATGAAATACAAGATATATATATATAACCTCTAGGAGTCAATGTATTGAAATGTTAGAATTAAAGGTTCAGGCAATCAATTCAGCCAAAAATGCAGTTTTGCAGAGGAATTCTTTATTTAAGCAGCAAAAGGAAAAGGAAGGAAGCAGCAAGTTATTATCAGAAAAATAGCCTGCACCCAAAGAAGATAGAGTTTCTTTGGACATTTATGCACTGTCATCAGGAGAAAGAAGAAAGAGAAAAGGTGAGCTAGAGGAAAGAGAAAAGGAGTTTGATAAAGGTGCAGTTTTTATGTCTTTATTGTTTTTATTTTAAATGGTTTTTGATCAATGAAATTGTTCCATTACCTGTTTGTGAGATTGATTTGTGTTGTTCCCTGGCACATTTTATTTGGCCTGAGAATTTTACTATGTGTTTATAGAAGCAGAAGAATTTAAGACAACGAAGATAAATTGCTAACAACATATGGTTCATTCCAAGTTGTGTGAAAATACTCTGTGCTGCTGGAGAATGCAACTAATGAAAGTGTATCAGTGACACTAGATTTAGACAGTGATAAAGTCCAAAGTGTTTTGTTGTGTAGGGCATGGCTGGCAGCGGTCGGTGGTGAATGTATGCAAGGAATGAACTTGCCTTTTACATAATAACAATTTAAATCCTTTTTTTCATCTCCTGTGTAAACCCTAGAAATTAACTTTTTCTTTTGGTTGTCTTCTCTTCTGAAGGTGAGGACAGGATCAACTTTGTTGGCTTAGAACAACAATATTAATCTCAAGGGTCTGTCAAGATACATAATGGCAATATATATCGGAGAATCATCTTGGCAGAATGCGTTTCTTACTATGAATCTCCCTTTTGTTGTAGTCTTCAAAAGAAACAGTTTAAAGGGTAAAGAGAATTCTAAAATCTCAGCACCACAGACAGACAATGTTGAATAAAGAGAAGCAGGGAGGAAGAAAAGCAAACAAGTTTGAAAGAAAGCGTCCAGACTCTCAAATGCATTCCTAATCAAGCAGCAAAGGAATTGTGATTTAGTGAGATTTAAAAGTATGCCATTTACTCTCCATCAAAAGGCTTGTGGGTTTTTTAACTTTCCTTTCTAAACTAAAAAGTAGAAGGCACACAAAAGTCTGCTACCTAAGATGGTTTCAAAATACAAACGTTCTGTGTTTAGTTTACTTTTTGGATTAGATGTGTCAGTTCCAACAACCCCAACTAACCTATGCTCTTGCCTATCCTCTGTGCATCTTGTCCTTCTTACAGAGATTATACCTCATCTATTAGGCTCTTTTTTATTTTTGTTCCCACTCCTTCCACAGACTTTCTCCAAACACTTTGCCACTTTTGAAGATCGACATTCTTTGTCATTTGTTTATTGTCCTCTGATGAAAGTATTGGAGTTGTTTATGGAATACAAATTAAAGCCTCTTTACCCCTTTCCCTTTAGAAATGAAATGGAAACATTTTCCATTGACTCAAAGAAAAATAAGACATGTAGCTGATTTATCTTATTCACGTTGTAATTTGCTAGACATCCTCTTTTTCCTTGCTTGCTTCCATTTTTAAGACTGTGTGAGAGTAATCAGAATTTAAGAAATAGTTGTTCGCTATACATGTATTTTTTCTTGATGAATCCAATTAATAAAAATTAATAAATATTATTATGGCTTTCTATTCTATACTTTCTTTTGGAACTCTTGGTGTCTTTGCAGTGATTTATAAAACTATGTTATGCTTCTTTCTGTTTCCGTCATTTCTGTGGAATGCAATATTATTTGGAAAATACAATGTGATTTATTGTAAAATAGGAATGGCTGTTTTTTCATGAGTAACAGCACAATGTTTTTGAAGTCTCTGAAGATGCACTGGTTTTATCCATCCTTAAAAATTTATAGTAACTTAGAAAGCTAAGTGCAGGATGATCTATCATGGGCTAATGAACTAATTTTTTTCCATTTGTACTGAAAATGAAAGCATAGCTGATACCCATTTCTGTAGGGAAACTACAGACACAGCATTCAATATCCTCCTAGACTAGACACTTACAAACTGCATTTATCTAAACTCTCTTGAATTCGCTGTCTAATACCTATTTGAGTAAGGACTGCTTACCCAAGAAAGGATTTTCGGGCTCAAGCTCTGCCTCAATATTTTCTACTTTAACGAGACAATTATCTTACCCTCCTGAGCAGATTACAAATTATGCAAAACTATAAACAAAGTTGAAAGGGCAAGAGGAAAATAGAGGTAATGTATGAAGTATGCATCATGCTATTAGAATTCTTAAAAACAACATGACTTACAGTTTGAATACAGCATAGTATTAATGTGAAGGTGAAAACAAGATCCTTTGCTAGCTTGAACATTGCATCTGAAATGTTAAAAATGGCAATAGAAAACAAATGGGGAAGAAGCAGAGGTGCTTTGTGTATTACATGCTAACTCTCACAATAGTTGTGCAACATAAAAGAACAAATTACACAAATAAAAATTTTACTGATGAGGAAAAAATGTTCTCTATTTAATTTTCCACAAATTCATAAGCTTTTATTTGTGCTGTTTTTTAAAGGGCTGTGATTTATTCAGGGTAAAATTAGATATGTGTGAATTTTTGGAGAGCAATGATACTGAAAAATGAAAATTGAAGTTTTTAGGATGTGACATTAAAGAAGCTTTTTTTTATTTTTTTGATATCTCCTGATGAATAAAAATATGAATATTTTTGTTGGAAATATTGCTGAAGAAAAATAGGGTCTTTCACTAATCAATGAACTTCTTAAATTTGATACAATGATGGAAAGAACTCTGAGAAGAATTAAACTGAACATTGTACTACTGGTGGCTGACCAGAGAGAGAAAAATAGGTTTGTGAAAAGCTGGTGATTAGAAGCTTACCAAGAAATCGGCTGCAACTATACTTAGGTCTTTATCATCGGGCAGATATAAGTGGATTTTTTTGTTTGGTTTTGGTTTTTTCTTTCTTTTGGAACAAAATTATGTCCTCTCTTGAGCAACTGAAGCTCTAGCTGAACTCGACTAAGACTAGATTTGAGAAGAGAGTATTGTCCTTTTTTTTCAATTTACTAATCCGTTAAACTTAACATAAACAGCTTTTGGTAAGTTATCTTACAATAGAAGAAACTTGCTGCAATAATTCCAGGCATGGAAAAAATTATTTTCTTATGGTGTTGGTCTCATATGCTCTGAGTTAAAATTGCCATTCATAAATATTTAGAACAAAATAATTTTGGTTTCTCCTGGACACTTTCTGCAATATCATTGCATGCATAGGTCTGCATGCACTAAATTACACACCTAAGATCTTCTAATACAAATTTGCATATTTTTAAAATGAGAGTATTTGAGGAAAAGTCTGGGTTCTTAATGTTTTTATTCAGGTGTAGGGAAGTCAGTTCAAAGTCAATACCCTGCTAATTAATACAAACTGGAGTAATTTTCTTTCAGGTTTGAATAGTTTTCCTTCATTAACTTTGTCCATTTCTGGGTGAAGTGCTTTCCAGCGCAGAAAAAAATACAAATAGTGTGATCATAATTTGGTTGAATACTATGTATTTGCATATATTTCATTGTATTGTCTACGTAAAAGCTGAGCATCAGCTTAGTTAGTTGATATACAGAGTTAAGTTAGTCACATTACCTGGTCTTTATGCCTGATCCTCTCTCAGTGGTATTATACAATTTCTGTTCCTCTTTTATTACAGAAAACCAGTCCAAACTATTGAACAAATTTCTTCCTCTTGCCTGAAATTATTTTGTGAATACTCTTTGAAACAGATTTTTTCTTGAGACATGTGCCAGTGGAGACATGAAACTTAAAACAAAACCAGCACAGCTAGTTTGAATAAGAATTTTGTAAGAGGGTTTTTTTTTTCTGTGTGTGTGTTTCTCACCCACCTCTAAGATTTTTAAGCATTTCTGCTTGAAAATAGTTCTTGATTTGACCCTCAGTCCTTTTTTCTGAAACAAAATATTAAAACGGAGAAGTTATTGAGACTTACTGTTTCTGGAAGCCTTTGTAAGCAATAAAACTACGATAGTTCTGCTTCATAGAGAAGAAGGATGTGGGTAACAGTGTCTCTGTTCTGCAGATGTGTTTCATTTGGTCTTCTCTATCATTGGCTACAAGGGTTTTTGAGAGACATGGAATATTAGAACAATTAGATCATTAACTACAATAAAGAGCTTGTTTGTTTACCCCCCACCCACACCCAGTTTTATATCATCTAATTATTTACTTACCTTTTATAGATTACTGAAAAAGAGAAACAAGGTTTTGTTTTGTTTGTTTGCTTGTTTGTTTTTAAGTTTAACAAAATGCCTGATTTATTCATATCTCTAGTAACAGCTCTTTATTCTATTTGGGATCTGCTTACAGTGCAACAAAACATATCTCATATCTTAATCCCTGCCATCCAAACTATATAACATAGAAAGGTCTCAGTATGACAGTCCCAAATGACTACCACTAGTAACTACACTTATATTGTCTCTGACAAAAAAAATCTGATTTTAATCCAGCTATCATATTAAATATTATGAAATTCATGAGTAAGAAATTATAAATAACATCTTTCAGATCTAGAATGAGGATGATACAATGTAATTAGCATTTATAGTAAGAAAATGTGTCTTTATCCAATTAAATGATGGATGGTACTGCATTTCATAAAGGGTTGAGAAGAGTCCAAATGTTTTTCTGGCAAGTGGCCTTCTTGTGATATATCTGTAGGGTCATTACCTGTGCCTTTTACACTTATTTTTAGAGGCTTATTATGATTTACTTTAAAAAGCACAGAAAGAATTAAAAGCAATCCTCTTAACAGACTGTGGAAATATTTTGTGGTTTAGACTATTTTGTAAAGTGCTCATGTGCAATTATTTTGAGTTTTAACATAGTATATTATTTAGTTTCACTTAAATTATATTTTGATGGCTTACTTTTCTTTAGCTATGTTGTTTTAAAATATGGGTTGGCATGTACTAGATTTTAAAATATTGGTTTTCATAGATTGCTCTGCTGGATTTTTACATTGCTGTATTTAATGCACAGTTCTGCTTCTGTGCATATAAAATATTCTGGTTGGTGGTAAGGGTTATATTTCATACGGTGAAAATAGGAAGAACTAAATTAAAAGATACTGACTACTCATTTTTTTCTCTTCAAATTCATACTGGAAAAAAATAGTTCATTTCTTTTAGGCTTGTGGTTGCTCCTGAAAGTCCTTGAAGATTTTGAATTTTCTCTGAAATGGTATTTTGTGAATAGGTTTCTCACTACAAGCTGTGTGTTTGCAGCATGAGATTTCTTCATTGGCTATCAGGTTGTTTCTTTATCCCAAATTTTTGCTGTCATTGTGCCTAGACTTTTTATGTCATAGACTTTTTGTGAAGATTCTGTAGAATGGTTTATTGCTGCTTATTATTGCACAGTAAAAAAAAAAAAAGCTAACTATTGATATCCCTGTGATATGGTGATCTGGCATTCTGACACTCCAGATTCAGCAAAGGTTTATACTTTTTTTCTGTTTTCAAATGTAACTGTATATTCACAAACAACACTCAACTAAAAAAAGGGCAGATCAACATCTCATCAAAATTCCTTTTCCTTGAAGGAGAAAAACAAATGTCCACCTCCATCAACTACCTTCAATGATTCTAAAAGTCTGTCCAGTGAAAGTGGTGGTCTGAAGAATTAGTTTCGTACCCATCCATGTTAACTTTGGTTATGTAAAAGGTGACTAGGTGCCACTTCAGTTCACTGTATTGTAAAGGAAACCTTTTAATGTTGATTACATTCCAAAACTTGTGAAGGGAGAAAGATTCGAACTTGATGAACTCTGACATCAAACAAGCTTTCGGTTTTAACAATTCTCTATAAAGTTATGAATAATTCTCCTATTTGTTGTCAGAAGCGAAGCATTAAACATCAGAAAATGAACCCTGTCTTTTTGTTAGAGAGAGGTAACGCCTTGAGTTTGTTAACTTATACAATGAGGAGGAGTAGCATGCTGTGAACACTAATATCTGTCTTTTATTGTTATGAATTTAATTAAAATTGTCAAAATAACTTGTTATGAACAAACACAGTTCATTTGGTTATTTTTTATTTATTTATACAGTGACTTGAGTTTTTACCCTCAATATTTCTTAAAGTTTTATTTTATTTAAGTGTAGCACATCCATCTGTGAATAAATTACCTCCTAAAAAGTGCAATACTAGACTGATAAAAAAAAATAAATCTTTCAAATACAAAGTGAATTTGGAATTTGATTATAATAACTGAATGACTATGATAAATTAAAAATATTCCTTGAGCCGTATTTTAGTAGCTAGTATGAAGATTCGCTCTCAGAGTACTACTTACAAAAAATTAATCTACTGAACTGCTTATATGCCTAGGTGACAGTGCCTCGGGACAGAAAAGACACAGTAAATGCTCCATGAGTCCAGGTGCATACAACACCTGAGAAAGCCGTAAGGCTGAAGCCATAAATCAAGAACTTAACTTTCTAAACATTTTAAGAGACAGTGACCACTTTGATCTTTAACATAAGCAATTCAGATTTTCTATTTGAACAGCTTATGGGCTTTTGTTTTATTTTTAATTCACTTGCACATTTACAAGTGTTGAGAACGTGATCAACAACATTATCAAGAGAAGAAAAGGTCATCTCATTTTTCAAAAGTGTAACCAAAACTTCCCCATTTGAGATACCTTATTCTTGGCACTAAATTCATAGTTTGAGACAACACCTGTGGGCCACACAAGGGCCATTTTGATTAGATTTTAGGAGAGATGTTGAAGAAAAACCAACAAGAGAAAATTGAAAAAGGTGGGTCACTTAGCTGCATTTCTCCTAGTCAATGATTTAATGAAAAACCAAGCATCTGCCAACTGGGAGACAGTGGGAGTTACAAATTCAGTTTACTGAACCATTAACTCCAACAATTCCTCCCTCCCCCTTTTGTAAATTTTAGGACTTGGTATAACTAGTTTTAAAAGAGTAAAAAAGCATGTAATGCGTTATTATGCAAAAGATTGAGAGAAATGTTCTTGGAACAATATTTAGGGTTTGGGGTTTTTTTTGTTTTTTTATTCAGGTGAAAGAAACAAATCTCTCTGTGTAGCTAGCTGGTTGGTCTGTAGTTTCATCTGAAACCTGACCTAAGTGCAAAAAACCTCAGTAAGATAAATTGAGTGGCTAGAGAGGTTATGGATGGATCGGGGATTGTAGAGAACTGTTAGAAATAGAGTGGTTATACACAAGGAAAGAACAAAGATGGTCTGGAAGTATGACCTTGAGAAAGTCTGAGATGTATTTTTTGGGTCAAGTGTTGGCTGAAAAAAAAGTAATATCTGTGGGCAAATAACTGGCTCATACCCAAGTTCTTTTGGGACTTCAGATATGCTCTATAGTAAACAGGATTTGATCTAAGAAACAACTGGACAGAATCAGTGCCTCCTTCTGTCACAGCAAACTGAAAATCTCCTAAATTTGGCTAGCTGTTCACATCAAAGACAGGCAACAGTATGGTTATAAGTGGAAAAGCACCTTAATTTCGATTTTTTTTCTATCTATCTGTACATAAGATTAGTCAGACTGAAATGTTTATTTTACTGTTAATATATTTAATTAGTGGAACATGGCAGTTTCTGCCTTATTCAAACAATTCATTTCACTCCATGTCATTTTTCTCAATGAGGAAAATGATTTGTGAATGTATGAGGAATTTTATAGAAGGTAATGAAAAGTGTCCCAAATTGTCCTTAGCCTCTATTAGTGCATACAAAGATGACTCAAACGCACCATGAAGTGATCACTGAACTTTGAACATCCCTGTAATACCTTCAGCTGCTTCAGGCAGCTTGCTAGGGTGGGACTTTTCTTTTTTCCAGACAGTTTGATGGCCTGATTTTACCCTTAATGTGACTCAACAGAAAAGTGGCAGTGAACTAAGAGTCTTGAAAAAAGTACATGCTCATCAGAGTCATTCTGGTAAACAAATTGTGGCAGGTCTTTTAATCATGTCAGTTTTATGCTCCCTTCTTACTTCCTTCCCCCCATTCAGTCTAGTTGTCACATGCCATGTTTGCCATCTGTCAGCACAAGCATATTGGAATGAAGACAGAAAAACCGACACAGAACTAGTACATTATTTCAGTAATTTACCTGAACCACACACCCTGTATGGCTTATGGTTGCTAAGCCAAACTCTTACATACCAGTGAATGAGGACTGAGACATTTTTTCTACTAATTTGATTAAAAAAAATTAAACAATTACCATTAGTTTTATTCCTGAGCTGGTTTAGAAGCTACGTGCTAAGCTGTAGCTTAAGTCTACATAGAGTGTTCTGCAACTATGTGCAGAAGTTATGATTTTATTTTATGCCTGCAAATTTGCATCACTATGTAAGCAAATAATTTTGCACATGTAAACAGAGTTCCCATAAAATCTTACTGTTTGTGCACACAGAAGCATTTGTGGGAAATTGCACGCTCATTTTACAGTCTACACTCCTATTTTGAAATTAGCTATGTGACAGTAAGATTGTTTCCAGATCTGTAAGTTTTTCATTTTTATAAGAATACTGTGACCAAAATCAGAAAATAAATCCTAGGATATTTTTTTTTTTTTTTTTGTACGCATTCACATTTTTCTGTTTTGCTGTCAAAACAAAACAAAAATGCCTTAAATAGAAATTCTGGGAGAAACCCCACATGTATAACCATCTGTTTTCTTGCTAGCTATTTTCTCCTAGCAGTTAGGGTGGCTTCTTTAGCTTTTACCATTTGCCAGGCTCAGGTCTTCCACCCTGAGGATTTACACACCTTGCAGACAGATGTGGGGATGTAACAATCAGAATGACTCTCCCTCCTTTCTTCCTTCCCTCCCTCCCTCACTTTCCTACACATGCTCACATCCCCATGCACAAGCGTTTACAAGGAGAAGCCTTGTATGACTTTTTAACTTTGCCCCATTAGGGACAGCGTACGAGCTTTTGGTGTAGCACAGCAAAGAGCAATTTCACCAGGCAGTGATCTTATGAACTATGGAAATGAACCTTTCTGAGCAGTGGCTCAAACATTAATAATTCAATGGCTGTAGAATTGTAAGCAGCAAAGCATATTTCACCTCATGCAGAAACTTGTGAGCTCCTTTAGGATGCAGGTAAGTATGCAAGAGTTGACAATAAATTGAACATTGCGCAACTGCTGTTTGACCTCCATGTGTTTTGGCACATCAAGAAGTCTTCTACTGTGTATTAGTGGGTGGCAGGCACAAATCTTATTTCCTTTTGATAACATGACTCTCTTGGATTAAATAGCAAAGTTTATGAGTATTTAAATGGAGAAAAGGCTCTAACCTACAAGTAATGTTGATTTCAGAATGACACTGCCTATCTTTTTAAACATTTAGAGCACAGATCTTGTTTGTGGTAGAGGTTTTCCACTTCCTCTCTTGGTGTCTTAAGTGAATGTTGGCTTTGATATAAGTAGTGATACATATGGGAGCTTTAGCAAAGAGCAATACTAGCAGTTGCTGGTGTACTTGAGGCAAATGGATTCAGCACAGCTATGCAACACTTTTTGGATATTTTCTATTATAAGAATATTGCAAGGAACAATTGGAATAGCAGATTGCCAGAATGGGAAAAATAAGAAAATCGATTATGCTTACTGTTTTAATGAAAAGGACTGATACACTGGAGATATTTTTAATACATAAAATACTTTCAATACATAAGCATTAAGATACTTTAAATACATAAAAATATGTATTACTCATTCTAGCAGTGGTATGTTATCAAAATATAATTTTTTTCCATGAGAAAATGAGAAAATATGTATTTCCTTCCAAAGTTTAGCTAGAATTATAGCTGGACTAATACTTTGAACTAATGATTTTTACAGTATGCATATAAACACTTTGATATGGGAAAATCTACAGTCCAAAAAAGCAATTTGATTTTGTATTTCACCGTATTTCAAGGAAACTATGGCTACAAGAGAGCAAACACAGAAACAGGTAAAGACCTGATTCTCACTCCTGCTCAAATATTTTTATACTGCTCCAGCATTAAGTGAGAATTAGCTTGATGTGCTTCAAGGCCTGAAGAAACAAAATCATTTACAAGTTAGGTTAAAAAAAGATGCCAATTATTCTAAGGCAGGTTCTGGTTTAAGAAAGTCCAGTTGTGGTATTCATATCTACAGTATTCTGTTGCTGGGGTGTGTCTAAAGCTTTACTGCTACTGTCAGCTGTGATACTGTTGAGTAGAAGTTAATGGCTGAATAACAGTTCAAAAGCTAATGCAGCTGGCGTTAATCAGTTTACTGATTCAAATCTATACAAAAGTAACCAATTAATATTAGAAAAGACCTGACTGGAAAAACAGTTTATTGGAGCATGCTGCTGCCCTTTGCAATAGTGCAAATCTAGCCAGCAAAATGGGTTAAATTTCTTTATTTATTGATTACGGAGCATTTACAGTATTAATTTATCTGCACCTTTTTTTTTAAGCAACAGAAGATTAGCAAAATGTCAGTTACCAGGATCTGTTTTATAATATTTCATCTGTCATTCTTAAGATAGGAAATATGATGCATACACAACATATAAATTCCTCAAGGACTAAACCCACTGGTCATCCTGTGCCTCAAATAAAGGAGAGAAAATGGGACTTAGTTTATGAAATATTTAGGGTCGTAGTCTAAATTAAACATTAGGGGAATTTAAATCCCAAACACAATGAAAGTACCAGGAAAGTTTGATTCAAAACTTAGAGAGGATATTGCAACTTATATTTTAAATAAAGCAGTCATTAAGACTAACCATCCAGTTAATAGCAATACATAGCATAACATTCAAAGTCCAGAAATTCATATTAAAATGCATTTTTTTTAAACAATCCCCATTTACCTTTCTGAAGATACTATCTCTGGCAAAAAAAGTATGGCAATTATTGATAAGCAGCATGTCTGATAAGCAGAATCACTGCTTCTAGCAGTATTTCATCCAAATAAAACGCTGCCATGTTTGGAGTAAGAAGTTTGGCTTCATGGAGTATACTTGTAGATTCTGCAAACTGCTTGCTTTCGTTTTAAGGATGTGTGAGTAGCATGGGAAAATGTTTAGTGCTCAGAATTAAAATTGGCTCCAGAGAGTTACTGGCTTCTTATGTCATTGTTTAGAAACTTGTTCTAAGGCCCTTTTCTTTCTTCCAAGTTCCTCTGATTATTGGTCACTCCCACTGAAGACAAGGGTAGACATAACTCATTCTCCTGTGGACCACGCAAAGTGTGATAAAAGATGACCTCCCCACACACATGCTGGGTGGGATGGGACAACAGGCTGCCCAGCGAAGTTGTGGAATCACAGTCCCTGGAAGCGTTCACAAACCATGTAGATGAGGCCCTTAGTGGCATGATTTAGTGATGGTCTTGGCAGCCCTGGGGTAACCATCAATTTGGACTTGATGATCTTAAAGGTCTTTTCCAACCTAGTTGATTCTATGATTCTATAACCACCAAGAGGACACTCACACATCCTTTTTTTAATTTTTATTGTGTAGGAGCACAAAGAACATCAGATTGCTTTTTTAATAATAATAATGAAAGAAAGGTAGAGACTTTCATAGGCTGAAACATAAAAAAAGCTGCTAGAACATTTGGATGCTTCATGGACCAACAAATTACCAGAGCCAGATTATATTCTCCAAATGACATAAAAAAATTCTACAAATGGAATTAAGGTTTACCTGTTTTCCTTACAACTGTGAAAAGCTGCAAACCTCCTATTCAACCACTGCATCACGTAGGAGGAGAGGAGACTCTGATTTTGGAGTTATGTAGGGCCTTGTCTTTTGTGTCTCTGTGGACCTGGGAGCATCTCAGTCTCAATAGCACTGAGCAGCTTGGAGCCTAATTCCTAGCCAAGCCCCTCTGTGATTCACAAGATTCATTCCTAAGGGTCTTCGTCAGCTAAGTGTTCCCAAACCATCCATAAGGGATCAATATGTTGTGTGTGCTTTCCTCCAACGTTCAAAGTATTGCAATGGTGATTCTTCTTGCTCTTTTCTTCTGGACGGCGTCTACATTGTCTTATTAATGAACCCCACATGGTTCCCTCGGGTAGGTTCCCCAGCTTTCTGTTGTGGCCTTGACCCATGTGAATTATGAGTGGGGTGCTGGGAACTCTGAGAAGGTGGGAACCTCAGATCCGGCACTGAAGCACCCTCCTACACTCAGCTTCATGCTGTCTCAGGAAATCTCCCTCTCCCCCAGATTTCCCATTTGAGGGATGAGAAATCTGGAGTCACCACTGAGTACACACAAGAAGGCACACACTGTCAGGTCTTCTAAAAATGTCCACCGCTCAGGTAGTCTCCCTACCGGAAGAGTTAGTTTATACCTTCCTAATCTGCCTCCTATATCATGTGTCTGGATGACATGAGATAATCACAACTGTATGACAGCTATATGCCTTGACCACTTACTGTACACAGTCCTAGTAGCTGTTTGATTCCGCCCTGTCCATGGCAAAGCAGTTTTCAGCAGGTCCCAGCATCTCCCATGTGTGCAGTCAGGCAGGAAAACATATATAAGCTTTATTTGCATGTTAAAAAAACCCCAAACAAACAAACAACAGAAACCAAAACCCAAACAAACAAGAAAAATGTGTTTGCTGTAAGAATCTGTTTCAGCTTGCCCATTTCCCCATCCCGTGCTCTACAGCTGTAATGCTGGCTTGAGGAGGAGGGGAAAACTGCCTTGATACTAGAGATGTCCAGGACTCATGTAGTTTAGCCTGGAAACCCACACCTTGAACCAATTCAGGGCGATGGGGGTTATTCTAGCAAGCCACTGCTGTTTCTGACAGGAAACTCATCACTCTGCCTTTTTCTGGTGACTTACTAACTTTGGTGGCCCCCACCATGCTGAAGTATTTTTTGCCTTTCTATGTTATTTTCTCTCACTTGTGGCTTTTGCACATAGCACAGCTCACTGGGGTCCAGATTGAGGAAGGATGAGGCTGTCGGAGTAGTGCTGGAAAAAGGGCTTCTCAGGGAACCTTGAAAGCTGCAAATCCTCCCTGGGGGGTATTATTATATCCAGGACATAACCAAGATGCTATGCAGATTTGAGGTGTAATAATTTGGATATTGATTGGTGTTTCAAGGTGTTTTCTGGTATTTTCCTTCTGCCTGAAGTGCTCATGAATGATTTAGCTGGTTACCCTTTTGTATTTGGTTCACATATTTGTTTCAGAAAAGACTATCTGAGACAGCCTGAGACCATTTACAAGTCAGCTCTTGGACTCATCCTGAGATGAACTACAAGATTGGTGGGCAAAAGTGGAAGCCCAGCTTATGAAAACATCCATGAAAGATTTAGACGAATGTTTTCTTCTCTACATTTTTCCCACTAGAGGGTGAGTTGTTCTGCGTCAAACTGAGGTGTCTGAGACTTCCTCAGCTAGGCTGAAAGGACAGAATGGGTTGTGTACTTCTTGGAAATTCATTGCTAGTTCAGGCCAAAACTGTTAGTGAGGGGTCTTGTTAACTGGGGAACCATTACCCAAGATACTCATCTCAATGCAAACCATTTTTTATATCTCTGACCCCTAATAGCTGAAGCTGATTGCTGGTTTGGTGCATATTTTCAAGCAGGTCAGGAGAGAGTATCTCTCTTTTCCAACATCTTCTGTAGCTGTAGAGGATTGTAACACATTCATATCACAGGAATTTTGCCTGTTCTTTTCCTGTGTCATGTGTGGGTAAGAATAACAGGGTGCTTTACCTAGGAAAATGGTAACATGCTCATCAAAGATAAAGGGTGTAATCGTGTCTTGTCTTGCTCAGTGGTGGCAGAAATAAGCCGTGGTTTTTAAATCCTTCTTGTCTTGTGGTTAGTGGTTAGAATAGCTTGTTGGAGGAGCCCTTGCTCTATTAAATACCTAAAGACACTCTTACTTGATTTTCAGAGCTCTGCAGTAGGCTTATTAGTATAATTAATTCACTCACTCACTCACTTAGGGGCAAAGTGTTCACATATATATGAAACTGGCTAAATGCTGCTATTTCTGACACAGGCAAAGACTCCAGAAGCAAGCTCTTGGTTCAGGTACAGTGTTTGATATGTAGGGCACTGAAGTTGTTCCTTCATGTAGGTAATACCAGGACCTATGTGATAGAGGGCATTGAATTAGCAGCTGTATTTTTGCGCTCACAATCACTTGTGAGACTATGCTACCAGCCTTGTGTAACTACTTTTATGAGTAGAACATCCAAAGCTATTGCTCTTTATTTATTAACAGTGTAGGAAAAAAGCACAATTAGAAAGGTGGCAAATACAAAAATTTGAATTAATCTAGTAGTGCTTAGACTAATCAAGATTTTATAAGAATTGTAAAAAGCAGAGAGAAAAGTAAGCACAGTACTAGTTTAACTGCTCCTAAATGCTGAGATGGAACAGTCTGAACAAATTCTGCCAATTTTAAATTCAGTGCTGGCATTAAGGGAAATAAAACTTGGCATCACTGAATTTGCCTCAGTGTCACTCTCAATGTCATTCTCAGTGTCACTCTCAGTGACACTCTCCATGACACTCTCATCTCAGTCTGCTGCTACAGTGAAACCAGTGAAGAAAATGTTACAAAAACGAAGAGAAAAATTCTCACAGTTATTGTTGTGCCAATAATAGCAATGGGCAGTATGCCCTCATTTGTGTTCAATTTCAGATAAGAGATCCTATTAAAAATACTTCTGATATATATATAAAATAGTTTTGATGCATATATGAGAAATTTTGCAGCTGGAAAAGCAAAATTATTGAAGGAATGGTGAGCCTTTGAAGAGTTTGGTGAGGATAAAAATAAGAAAGCAAAGACAACATAACATTCTGATTATGAGAAAAGTGATTGTTTAAATCATTTAAAAGATGAAAAATTTCAAAAGAAAAGAAAATGTATAATCTCTTTCTGGAATTAATTGTGACAAAATACTGTTGTTTGCAAAATTCCACCATTATTTTAAAATGTTTCTATTTATTTGGACAATAAGAACTAGAATTAATCAAAAGAGGCTAAGAACAAGTATGAGAATTCTGTATCAGAATGAAAGTCAATTACTTCCTAAAAAGTTGAGGCGTTTTCTGCCATTATTAACCCTTTTCTTCACATTTCAGAGAATCTTGTGCCCTTTTGTGGAATTTCTGACACGGGCCACCACTGGATCAGGATGCAGGAGCTCTCACTTAACCCAGTCAAAGTTTCTACATTTCTAAATGAGAATTATTCTCCTAATAGTACAGCCCAATAGGTTATTGTAAAACCTTGATACAGTTTGAGAAGTCTCCATGTATGCCCGAGTTGTGGCTAACTTTTTATGGAGAATAAAAAACATACATCACAGAAAAAAATGTGAGGCTATAAATGGCACAGACAGCAGTGGCTGTTCTCTCTCCCACTAATGAGGGGCTGAGACCAAAAGCAGAAAACCTACTTGCTTAATATAGAAACCCTGTGACCCAACAGAGATCTGCATTCTCCTCTGCTGCTCTGTCCTGGGTAGACTTAGTGTGGCTTGCAGGTAGCTCTGACTTGGCTTTTTAATGCAACAGAATTGATTGCTAACTAATCTAGAGTATTTCAGCCCTTTTTTTATTTTTTTTTTCCTTCTTTTTTTCAGTGCTTTATATTTTTTTTTCGGTAGTTCTGGGTGATCCAAATAAGATTTCCTAAGCCTCTCTGACTGATCATATCTCTGATATTTAGCACATTTTTGACAGGACATTCTTTTTGTTCCAAATCTGAATTCACTTTTTAGGGAAATCTTTCGTAATACAACCAGGAAACCAACCAGAGCAAAATGCCCTTTTTAATAATCAAAGTTCCCATAAGAGATGCTTTCTTATTGTAGTCAACTTAATCTCAGTAAAATATGAAAATTAAACATTACTCAAGTTTTTAACGAATATTGCAGTGAAATGCCTGAAAATAGAATTGCACAGTAGCTCACAAGTTAAAATGTACTGCAATTTAAGAGTTTGTTTTACCTTGTGTTATAATGTAGATGCTGAGATTTTGGGAACTGGAAATTCTAAACAGAAAGAAAGTTTGGTTTTTTTTTTTTTTTTTTTTTTTGTGGAATAAAGTAAAAAGACAAGTGAAAAAGTGCTTTTTCATTGCTATTCCACTTTTATGCTGACTGATTGGCAGGCATAATGTTATGCTTAATCATATGACGATTTTAAAAGTAAGAAGATAAATTTTCCTTAGGAGAGAAAAAAAAAAAAGCTAGCAAATGGTAAAAATGGTAAAAAATGTTGCCACCTGAAGTGATCAAAGTATGCCCTTTAAGCTCTCTTGTTTTCTACCATCTGTGTAATTTGGATCAGACACCAGGACAGTGGGTGCTTGAATAGCAGAAAAGTGCCAACAAGGCTCAGGAAGAAAGTTCTGTAAACTGTTAGCTCACCTCTGAGCTCTGGTGTGGATTACAGCATCACAAGTCATTACAATGCATGCTTTGTTTGCTGTTGTATGAATGAAAACTAAGTTTACTGAGCAGAATGTTTGGTGGTTGGATTTTCAGACATGGAATCGAACAGGCTTGTTCATATTTCTGAGAGACATTTTCAGGGAGGTCGAATTTGTTTGGAAGTATCTATCTCCATATTTGTGGGTTTGTAAATTTAGATCCTCACTAATACACTAGTGGATATGGGTAATTTAATCATAACTGTCATTCCCTGAGCAGAGGCCAGGCAAAAATGCAAGCATTTCCATTTCCAGTGCCTGTGCAAGACTTCAGAGTTAGATGTACTTTTCTGGAAAAATTTCTGATAAGAGTAATTCTCAAAATCTCTCAGTATTGTGCTGACTATTCTCATCCTTGAATTAGTTTTAAAAAAACCAGACCAATCCATAATACTTCAAAAGCTCATTCTAAGAGTCCAGTAGGTGTTAAACAGTGACACATTGATGTCCAGGCTGCACTAAGAATTATCTCCCCAATTCCAAATCAAGCCACATGCATGACTTACTGGTACCTTCAAAGCACCAGTTAGGGATGATGGGAGTGAAGATATTTATAGCTATTCAAATGATGAATGCACATGTTGAAATAATGGAAATAATAAGTTCTGGAAGAAAAAGTTCGCATCTGGAAAAAAATGCATATGGACAAAAGAATACAAAATAAAGCAAACAGAAGTGCTCAAAAGCAGGTTTGGGAATTTTTCTGATCCTTACAGCAACAGTGAAACTTTCCTGACTTTAACTCTTGATGAAATGTGAACCTGTAAAACCTCTTGTGAACCAATTAGAAAAAGAGAAATCAAATACAATCAGTAATTACAGCAATCCTTAAAAAAAATACCTCAACGAGAGAGGGATTTTCATGTAAAAAGCAAAGCTTTTATTTTGATGATATTTCTAAAAAGAAACTTTTAGACAGCTTGGAACCCATATTTTTTGCAAGCTAATTTGTTAGAAAAAAATACCCTTCTGATCAGAATAGTTTGATTAATGCTTTTTAAGCCCCCAAAGTGTTGTGGTGTCATAACATTTCTGACCAGGTGATACAGAAGCATTTGGACAGAGGATGACTTGGGTCAAAGCTCATTAGCTTTCCTAATCATTCTAGCATGAGATCTATGAGCAACCAGCTCTATTAGTACAGCTTAGCATCACGGGTTAATAGGTATGTGTCACATAGGGAATGCAGTGGCTATTAGAACCAGGTAGCTAGATGGTAGCCTTTTTTTTCTGCTATGAAGCACAGATCTAGTGTAGACAGAAATTTAGCTGATAGGGTCAAACTTTTTTTGGGGGGGAAAAAAGAGAAGTCCTTTGTTTCTTCATTCACAATAAGATCCCCCCCCTCCACTTTTTACATAATTTTGATGCTTACGAATCTCTCTATAGCTGAGGTATCTGAGTAGGAAAACCAGTATCACAAAAGCAGGGAGATTTAGAGCACAGACTGTTAATTTATAAGGTAAATGCATAATTAACAGAGATTAATACCTCTAGGCCATGATTCTGCTCTTAAGAGACTTTGAATAATTTTTTTCTCTTTCTTAATTGACCCCAGAAGAAAATTCAGAGTATGCATGCCTAGTCTAAACATATTAGTTCAAATGAATTAAAGCTGAGCAGGATGACGGGTCCGAATATCCAGAATATGAAGTAGAAAAGCCTTTGAAAGCAGTGTGTTCTAACTGCAGGTGCTTCTTAAATGAGCTCTGAAACAATTTTTCTTTGTTTTCTGCGCTCTGCATGCTGCGTGTGGGGTTTGTTATAGTTTCCTGTGCACTGACTACTGCTACAAGACAATATAGTCTAAAAACTAAAAGCAAACAAACAGCATTCTTTCGGATATCTGAAAGTAAAAACTCTTCTTGTTTCATCAGAAACAGCTTAATATATTTCTGTTTGGGAACATCTCTGAGTAAATTCTTTTGTTTTTGGACTACCACTGCAAATTGTATTATTTGCACATAAAACAGCTCTGGGCCACCACAACTGGTTTAAATCAGTGGGATTACTTGAGCAACGACTTACTGCTGAGCCCTAAGACACAAATAGTAGGACCTGAATTCCTAGACCTCTTTTAGAAAAGACCTCCCTTCATCTTTAGTTATGAGAGAGGCAATCATCTTCTATCGCTAAGATAATTTTCTTTTTCTAAAGAGACATGCCTGTGTAAGGCACACAACAGTTATGGTCTAAGGCTAGTGAGGAAGTAAATTCTGTCTTCTTTTCGCTAGAGGGAAGAGTGACTGAAAAGCTCGTATAATTGGAGTCCCAGAGAAACAAGGGAACAAATAATCAAAAATATTCTGTGTAAGCACCTTGAAGATAACAACCTGTTAAGTAACAACTAACATAAATTGTCAAACCAGCCTAATACTTCCTCACACTAGAGTCTTTTGACATAGAAGCAGGGGCTCCCCTGGTTTTGTGTTGTTTCATGAAGATGGATCTTCACCTGGCTGGCAGTTCTGCAGAAAATAGCCCAGGAATTAGAAAGGACCCCAAACCAAGCACGTATTCTCAATGTTAAACTTCTGCCAAAAATATTTTTAAAAAAGCAAACACTGTATTAGGATGTATAAACATGAATATTATATGTAAACCAGCTGCTCTGTTGAATACTGGCCTCAGCTGGAGCTTTATTGCATCCAATTAGAGACACCATATTTCCAGAAGTCTGTGGACCAAAAGAAGGAGAGAGCAAAGCAGAGCAAAAAGATTGATCAGAAACCTAGAAAATGTGGCTTTAAAGAAAGAATTGGGATTGTGGAATACAAGGAACAGAAGACTGAGGGGGAGATTTGATTCTTCAAATATGTAAAAGGCTGCTGCAAAGGTTCTCAAAGTGTTCTCAAAGCATTATTTAGAACATTGATCCATTGATCTTTAGGGTGAGAAATAGCATGCTAAGATGCAGCTAGGAAGATTTAGGTTAGACATGAGAAAAGATTTTTTATCAGTAAGGATAATTACACAGTGGAAGAGACTTCTGAGGGGAGCTAAGGAATCTCAGTTGCTGCAGGTTTTTAAGAAAACATTAGACAAACATGTGCCAGGAATGGTTTAGGTATAGTCAATTCCACCTTCAGACTAGTTGACCTCCCTACTAACTCTGTGATCATGACTGTTTATCCTGAGTGATTTGTAAGATACTGGTTTAAAGGTGATAAGGTCAAATGTGGTGGATATATTGATTTCCCACTGTCACTGACTAAGCTGGGTGCTGGTTGGGGAAATGATGAGCTAAATTTACCAGCCGTCAGAAAGGACAGTGGAAGAGAGCAGAGTCTGAGATGAGTACTAGGCGTAATTTCCTTTTCCTCTCTTGACCTCCAGTTTGAACTTAGCTGATGGACTTGCCATCTGTACCTGCTTGTTAAAGGAGCATGTTGTAAGAAATGGCATTTCCAAGTTCAGAACTGATCATTTCAAGTGGAGAAAACAGTAGGGTAAGGAAGCATTTAAGTAAGAATGTGGCAGGGAAATAGCTGTTACATCCTAAATTTGGTAAGACAGAAGAGAGAGACAGAAAGCGGTAGTTCACTAGCAAAGCAATTTAAGTTACAGCAAAAGGTCATTTGAACCTTGATGGAAGCGGGAACAAGCTGAATTTTGGATCTGCAGCCAAAAAGACAAAGCTGGCATCTTACCATCCTAATTATGAGACATTGTACCATATGGTCAAACCGTATTCTTAAAGTGTCCTCATAGCCCAAATTTAAGAACCCTCCAGTAATGCATTAAGTGGGGTGATTTATATCTGCCAGAGGGGTTTGTTCTTTTGATCATTCCTTTTCCTGAGGGGCGCTATATTGTTCTGGTTTAGGAGATTTTTAAATGGTATGACTGATTAAAAAAATATTCCCCAACACATGACTTTGATACTCATGTTTCATTCCCAGGAAATCTTTAGGATTTATCAGTCCAGCCGTGTGAAGCTAGTGAATTTTTACTTGGCTAGGTTTTATTTATTTATTTAATTATTTAATTTTATTTGGAATGATTCTGCGACTACAGAGTCTACCTTAAAACCAAAAGTCACAGTTTTGGGAGTCAGAAATGTGGAGATTCCTACTTTTAAACACTTAATGAGCACCAGTACTTACTAGCTAGTGTAGTATCTAAACAGGGGAAAACTTTAAGAAAGGTAGAAAAATAGCTTTCCTTTTGTTAGGATGTTGAGAACTTTTTTTTTTTTTTTAACATATAAAAACCACACATTTTTCCCCACTCATCCGTTAAAGAAACAATGCTGATATTCTGTAGCTCATGGGTTGTCTCTGTACATGGCAAATGAACAGTTTCTCTGGAGCTGTGAAAGCTGGCATCAGCTAATATCTTTTAATATACGACCAGAGAAGTTCAGTCATTTCTGGACTTCAAGTCCTTTCTAGACAAAGGACTTCAAAACTGGGTCTTTCAAGAATGTGGGGTGCTACTGAATTCACATGGAATTAACCTCTTCCTTAATAACAACCAAAGATTGGATTCTATTTACTTTATTCTATTAAAAGACTTCAATTACTATTTAGAGTAAAAAATTCAGGAGGTCTTTCATATCAGGTCTAAATATTAAGTAGCAGGCATCGGGGAAAGTAAAATTTTGTCATCTTTCTATCAGTGACAGCACGATTAATTATTTCTGGCATGTTTTAGGTCCATCTCAAGATGCTTACAAATGCTGCTTTTCACGCATCATTCAAACTTTACTTTTGTCAAAAGCAAATTAGCTGAAATAGCTACCTTTACCTATTTCCCTTTGCTTCATACAGACACCACTCATCATTTCTAAAGACTTTTTATTCTTCCTCAGGTTTTCAGAATTCATATACTTGGATTCTGATGCTCCTGCTGGTTTAAAGAAGAAATGTAACACTAATAAATTATAATAAATTGTCAGTCTCAACGAGTCTGTGACCTTCAATCAGTAGGGGGTTATGTGCAACACTTCATTCCCCCTCTCCTAGCTCCGGCTGTTTCCCTTACTGTTAGGCAGTGTCCTTGATTTATGGGTGGGCCACCAGCAGGGTATCTCACCTGCAAAAATAGTTCACACTGTGTTGTTTATTGTACTAAGTAGGCTTCACGCTGGCTGAGGGTTTTTACAAGGGAAAGGATCTTCTGTCAGTCTTTCCATCATTTGAGCAAAGCTGGCTCCAAAGTTCTCTCAAATTTCTACATGTAGTCTAGGAGCAAAAGCCAGAGTAATCTATTGGTCCTTCTTCAGTGTGTCAGTCTCTTTTGGCTTTTTTGACTAGAAGTTCCACAGAAGATGAGAACAAAACTAATGAAAAACAGGGATAGTTTTTTTTCTATTTTTTTAAATCTACTCTTAATTTAAAATGAATATTTAATGCTGCCCGCATAATTTTAAATATCTGATTTTCCCCCATGTTAAATTATTACCTGCTGTGTGACACATTGCTATTTCTTGTGATTAAAACAAAAGGTTTTGATTTGTTGAAGGGAAAAAAAAAGCCTTAATTGTCCCAGTTCTGCAATTTTACTGCACATACAGGACAGAAACATTAGTCACACGTTTAGCTTCCAAAATATGAAGTAGGAGACAAGAAAAGCAACCAGTAAGTCAGTAGAGTTACCTGCTTGTTATACTTTTTCTGACTTCATATTTATGAGATATTAGAAGAGAATATTCTATGTTTCACCAAGGCAACTTTAAATATAAGAAATGAAGTAAAGACACTGGGAATATCTACTGATTTTGCATGTATTTACATTGCCATGTTCTGTAATAGGACTTCCTAAAAGAAGACCATCCACTGTATCACTTCAAAATTGGTTAAAAGTTCCAGAGATTATCAACACTTTTAGAGAGATGCTTGCTATTGATGGCAAATAAATAATCATATGTATTCCAGAAATATCCCTTTTCCACTCTGCTCCTCTTTAGATGCTTTGTGGTGCTGTGGTGAGAAGTCACTGGGTGGACATTGCCTGGCATGGTCAGTTTTGCTGTATCATCAAGGCTGGACTGTTACAATGCTTATTACAGAACGTTTATCAGCCACTTACCTAAACAAGACTGAATTCTTGGTTGAGCCAGTAGGAAATACACAACTGTGTAGTTGCTTTCTGAGTATCGCCACAAGTGGAGTTAGGATATGGCGTCATGATAGCCCATTTTGTTGCCATTCACCATTTATTCATTTTTTTACAAGTCTCCAAATGTTTTCAGTCTCTCTGATAAATCTTGCTGCTACATTCCTGGTTCTGTGTTTGGCTGCATATAATTGCATAAAAAATTATTGTAGACGCTTTCATTTTTTATGTGTATGGGCATTTCATTTTTTGAGAGTATAATTACTGTTCAAATGAACAACTGGCACAACAGAGAGAAAAGAATTTCTTCCCAGCCCATCAAAAAAGTTGGCTGGGTTATGGAGCATCCTAAGAAGACATTGTACATGAAATCATGCTGCTTACCTCATTAAACTAGGATGAATTGGCATATTAGCAAACAGGCTGTGATGCAACTAGACATTTCTGAAGTTAAAAGTAACATCAGATCCACAAACCCTAAAGATGAACAAGTTAGGACTACACATGTATGCTGTAGGCACTCTGAAGGAAATGAGTAATGATATCCTGCTTTAGTAGTTCATAATGGTTTTGTATACCTCCTCATTTGAAAAATGAGTAATTGTCCACTTGACAAATTATTAAGACATAACTGTCTCTGTTCCTAAAGAAGCCTAAATAATAGTAACTTACAAATAAAATTGTGCTGGTTTAGGTCCCTGCACTGAAGCAAAGACTGTCTGTGATGTATTTTGTTGAATGTAAATTAAACATAAAGTGAAATAAATCTTTAAGCCTATGCTTTCTGGGTTAGTCTGGAAGAATAAATATGTCCTGCACTGCATAGACTTCAGTTTCAAGGGATCTGACTCAATATCAGGGTTCATGGTTTGTAAACAAGCAACAATACATTTGCTGACCTGATCTTGAATGCCAAGTGATTTTTCACTTCACATAATCTCCTTGCAGCTTGTCATGCTCTGCCTAGCCTGGGATACATTGGTAAAGACACATGGGGAGAAATTGCGTTCCCTGCATGCATTATGCCTGCCTCTGCCATGTAATGGCTACAGCTACACTACTGTCGCTTTTTTAAGTTGATGATTTGAATATACACAGTCAAAATATCCGAAGAAATTGATAGTCCTATCCACTTCTGCTCTTGATCATCTCCATGGCTAATACCATGGTGCTGGTCACACAAGTTTTCTTCCATAAATAAATCTGGAAAGCTGCTAACCTGCTTTCACTTAAATCCCTTTCTGATGATCTCTGGATGCTACAAGTAATCAGCCAGGGATGAGAGACAGACAGAACTGCGGTTGTGGATTGTTCATTTCTTTTTGAAAACAAGAAAGTGTCCTCTCATATGTCCTCTTCCTCACTTTCCTTGAACCTGTATGGGCTCACAATGTGTATTTTGAATTTGATTCATATGATATAAATGACAACAAGAAAAAAAATCACTTTAACCAACTGTATAAATAAAATTAATATTAAGCTGTGAGTTGATTTGCCTGCAAACTTCTTATATTTCGGTTTTCATATTTGTTGTTCACTGTTCAAATGCAAGACATTTCATCCCAGTGATAGTTACCTATCCTTGTCTGACACTGTTCACAAGGACAAGGGAAACTAATAAAATGGCATTGGCATAGCTGAACTTTCCATCAAGATCCCTATGATGGTTTATTCTGCATGCCAGTGAGAGCATGAGCCTGATTTGTGTAACTCCAAAAGCTGTATATATGATATGAAAAGAAGAAACACTAAACAATCTGGTTAGTAATTAACACTTCACTTTCATCACCTCTGAAACTCAGTGGTTTTAATTCTTTGGAAATTTGACTGAAATTGGCTTCCTTTATGTTTGTAATTTGTGCTGAATAGTCAGTTTTGTAAGAATTCTGAATTTTTTTTTTTTTTTTTAATTGTTAAAGATACTTGTCACTTTTGAGCTATGTATTCCAAACTATTTTGGAAAGGAAGTTAATATTATTACCCTTATTGAGAAGCATTTTCTTTTGGCTGTCTCTCCTCCATGCCCTCTGAAGAATATTTGGCTCATAATGTTTAATATTTTACATAATAATTTACTTGTTTTCCTCTTGGCACTGAAACAACAGAGTCAAGTGGGAAATCTGGAATATGTTCCACATTTTTTCCTTCTGTCTGTGATCAGTAAGCTGCAAGAGATGAAAGGGATTGTGACTTGAATGCTTCCTTTCTGTATTTTTTGAACCCTGAAAATAGTTCTGTACTCTTTTCCATTCATTCATTTTTCTGCTATCAGCATAAATAAAACTGATTGGAAAAAATGGAAGTTGTCTTCCAAAAAATTTAATCACTGCTTTAGTGATAAAAAAAAAAAAAAAAAAAAGGACACTAATTCACAGGAAAAAGCAAAATTAATATTTTCACAGAGGTCTAATAGGTATGGTATTTTTGACAGTGTATAAATGTGAGCTGCATATCCTGTGTGTCATAATATTACACATGTATCTTAGGAGCGTGCAGAGCCAAATTCTGTTTCTTCTTCAATTTTGCTTGAATTCTTCCCTCCCGTGTTCAGATTTATATATTGCTGTGGCTAATTAAGTAAATGAATACAAAATACACACACTGACTGCAAATATTAATATCTGTTAAAGTACGATTATCCTGTCCGCTTGTAACTATCAACAAAAAAATGACACAGATTTGAAGAATTATAATTTAAGTAAGTTTCATGTTGCCTAGTTGTAGCTATATGGCAAGTACCAAACTGTGATCAGACAACTGTGTACATAAATCAGCTAAATGGCTGAATTTACAGAGACCTTACTAAACATATATCATGAGTTATATGGAAGTGGTTTGGAAATCACTTTTTTATTTCAAGCAAAAAACGCTTGCTTCGGAAATGTAAAATACACTGGAATTCAAATATACTTCATACAAAAATTTAAAAATATGACTGAAGCCTGGAGAAGGAACACTAAATACACAACACATATAGAGCAAACCAAATAAATTTAATTACCTTTCCTATTTTTCACAGAGTATGATACTGAATTTTCTTGTTTTGTTTTGGTTTGGTTTTTTTTGGCTTGGTTTTTTTTCCATTCGCTTTCCTTATTTGCATATGAAATAAAACAGGAAAATATAGTTCAAAAGTTTTTTTCCATTGTCTTACAGTTGAAACTGCAAGAACTCCATTATACTCTCCCCCCTCTTCCCAGTCTTACTTTAGAATAAACATAACATTTCCCTAAAATTGCTCAGAGATGACACCATGTGTATCTGCAGCCTGCCTGGCAATGTGCCACCTCCAGCACAGCGCTGTACAAAGGTCTGCATTGGTATTTGTCAGTCATTTCTTGGCGATTTATAACCAAGCTGAAGTCCTTCCTCCACCCATCCCCCATGCCCACTACTGCAGGAATTTGTGATGAATAGGATGGAAAATCCACAACATGTGTATTAGTTAACAGGAGGCTGTGACTACAGTTTAAATCTGAACAGAAATCGAGAGGCCTCAGAGGAATTAAAGGGGTTTTAATTCATTTAAACTGACCAGCTCTGGTTTAACTACTCTACGATTGTGAGCCTTTATCATCTAGGGTATCTATTACGCTCTACGAAGCATGAGAAAATATACATATTTTTCTTCTTTACAGCAAAATGATTAGCCTCCTTATTCACTTACATGTCAGGCCCTTTGGAGTTACAAAAGCTGCAACTACATAATTCATCTGAGGTTTAAAGTATAAAACATCTATTGGATATTTTATTGGATATTTGGATATATGGAAAGTTGTTATGAAGGTACTGTGAAATATCCTGACTTTGTCTGACCAAAGAGTCAAAATTAAACATTATGTAAAGTGAGTCCTATAACACTTGGACCGCATTTGGTCTCATGCTGAGTGCTTTCCTTTAAGCCAAAGACGTTTTCAGTGGAAGACTGTCTGGATGTCTAGATGGTGGAGCAGGTGCATTTGGTGGTGCAAAGTGCCCTCCCTGTTCTTCAGATGTTCAGCTCTAAGGTGGTGATTTACTTTGTGGCTCCTTCCCAGGGAAAATGGAGAGATGCCGTGTTTCTAGATCTACCTCTCAGCTAGGGGAAAAGTATAAGAAGCAAAGCCAGGAGGTCCTCCTGACTGACACCATGCCAACAATACTGAAAGAGGCAAAATACAGTTTGGTGAGCCTACAACTAGACATGTGTCTTTCACTGTAGCTTATAAAATTTAATCTAGAACCAGCTTAATAAAATCCACAAACCAACATGACTTAAGGTTTGAAAAGCTTTCTAGGCATTATGTGTTGTGACACAGAAAATAAAGTTTGGCAAAGACAACAGACAAAACACAAATGAGAAAAACAAAGATTAGCACCAACTACTCTTTCAAGGCCATGTTTTCTTCAGCCCTGTGTGTGGATAATAGCCAGGTCATCTGCAGTCCCTTAGTGGTTGGCTCTCAAATGCCTCAGTCTAGAATTGAAATAACAACGATTATATGAAACAACTTCATCATACAATTATGATGAAGTATGCAAAGCTCAGAAAGTATAGTCCTGCATGTATTTGGCTAAGTGAATCTTTAACCCTTTTCATGGTTTAAAGAAAACAAATGTTAAGGGTATTTCTAGTTTTTGGCAAGTCTGTTAGAGTCTCGCCTCTGGACGATTAAGTCATTTGGTCTGTTATCACAACTAGAGCATCACAGAGGTCTGTTTCACTGCTTTCAGGAGCAAGATCTAACTGCAAATATCAAACCAAATCAATACAGGCTGTCAGGTTCTGCACCAGTGACAGATGACTCCTGACTGATGGTATTCACAAGTGTATTTTTTCTTCAGGCTAGGCTGTTTTAGTTCTATATTTCGCAAAGCTATGGGGTATTTTATATCCCTTTGCAGCTTGCAGCAAGTCAAATAAATATCCTGAATTGGAGGTTGACCAAGTTCCTTGATTATTCTACAGTGAGGAAAGGAGCTTTCAAGCTATCTAATTTAACTAGCTAATATATGTCTAAAGTACATCTCACACTCAGTATTTCTGTTGAACTGGCAGTTGACCAACTTCCCTAAATATGTCTTTGCACCAAATAAAAAACCAAAACAAAACAAAACAAAAAACAAAAGAAAAAACGACTTAACTTCATTATGCCCAAGGATTTAAATGTTATTATTTGCTAAGTACTAAAAAAGCTGAAGATCTATTAACAGCCCTAGTACCAGAGAGAGCAGCTCTGTCACATGAGAGTACAACTCTACTTGCACATTTCATCATTGTGCTGAATGTAGCAGAGCTACCCATGCAAACTTTGTTAATATCATAATATAAGCCTACAGGAATGTGCAAAATCTCTTCTCACTGGGAATATAAGGGTATATGCTGTGGCAAATCTTTGACTGCAGTTTCTTCACTAGTGTTATTTGGTCCTCAGTGTGTGCAAAGCAACAGTAACTCAAGGGGCAGTGTCTCCAACCCACTTCTCATTGCCACTGGTTTCAGCATCAGTGAATGCTCACTTAACTAAAAATACTAAGTATTAAATGCACATCTGTCTCTACTCACCTGTCCTTAGAATTTATTCTGTCCGGGACGAATCTCACACAAAAAGATGAAGAAAATTAAAGCAAAGACAAGTCTTGTGAGTGAAATAGTATCTACAGCATTTTTGTAGCCCTGCACATCTAAATATGTGGAATAGCATGTTTTCAAGTAGTAGGATTAGAAAGATCAGTCAGGGCTATCTATTGCCATCCTTGAGAACATCTTTTGTTTCTTCTATATGTAATATTTATTGTGAATATTAGGAAGATCATTCAGGCAAATTTATTAGCATATTTCTTAATAATCTGTACCACTTTATTCAGACACAATAAGAGACTATGTATTATCTGTTTGCACCTGATCTTTATAACTGATATTTATAGAAAATACACATAATAGTAGAGATCATATATAGAACTATTAGCATAGGTTTTCCCTAGGGGTTTACGCATGTGGAAAGCATAGTATACAAAACCTAAACCAAGAAGATGAATTCAAAAATAAGAGAACATGAAGTCCTTTAACCACTTCCTAGGAATGCAATGTCAAGAAACAGTTATGCAGTATCATCTGTTCAAAAATATATGATCAGTGTTACAGTTGGATGAAAGGTATAAAAATTTTTAAGAATAGCAGTCAGTCTTTAAATGATTTAGTTTTGTTTGTTTTGCCTTGCTGAATATTACTGTAAATGACCCTGTCAAATCCGTAGAGAGGGATGTTTGTAAATCATTTAACTACTTACTCCAATCAGTACTCTAGGTATTATCTGTTGTATTTCTGAAGATGGACATCATAAGAAAACTCTAAATTGCATATGGACATTCTGTTGCAAGATAATTTTCAAATTATGTGAATCCAACTGCAATTATTTGGACATTATAAATACAGTAACAACTGTTTCATAGCAAAAGTTTGAAAGGGTCACAGCATTACAGCACTTCTGTGACTAATAATCACTCTTAGCTGGAGTGAAATTCCATTAAATCAGTGGTAAAATCATTGTAATAGAAAACATACATTTTCATTTGAATCAGTGTGAACATGATTAGGAGGCTCAAGTCAGTATTAGTTTATACTTACTTGCATGTCAAATCAGAGCATTACATAATTACTTTCTTATGCTTTTTTGTGCATGTTTGCCTACACAGACAGTAAATTTACTCTGCTTTCTCTTATAATAAATTCAACCTTGTTGTATTAAGTTCTCTGGGAAACAAAAATAGATTAGATTTATATCTATTCCCTTTACAAGGCAATACAAAAATTCCTAAAAATGCCGTCTTCTTGAAAACTGGACACTGGAAATTTATGTCAGAACTGTTATGTGAAGTTGTTTTTTTTTAATTATAATTTTTACTGAAAAGTTTGAGTTTTATAGAAATGCTTCTTTTTCGCTGAAAAAAACAAATCACAGAACCATAGAATCACAGAAGGGCTGAGGTTGGTAGGAATCTCTGGAGATCTCTAGTCCAAGCTCCAAGCTCAAAACACGCTCAAAACAGCAGGTTGCCCTGAGCTGTGTTCAGTCAGGTTTTGACCAACACCAAGGATGGGGACTCCACAAGCTCTTTGGACAACCTGTGCCAGTGCTTGGTCATCTCCACTGTAAAAAACCATATTAATGTTTACATGAATTCCAGTTTGTGCTCATGCCTCTTCTCCTGTCACTGGGCTACACTAGGGAGATTTTGGCTCCGTCTTTCTCATCTCCCACCTCTATAAACATACATAGGCTGTGTAGCCTGACTCTTGTCCTGATATTCTTTGTGATGTTTGTCAAAAACACGGGTTTATAAGCTGAAAGCATGATTTGAGAGGTAGCAAAACTATGAACCTAGATGTAGCAAGACTATGAACCTATTCTACTTTTTGGCAGAAAAAGACAATAATTTTCCATTTAGCTCAAGGTAAGAATAC
Organism: Strigops habroptila; assembly: GCF_004027225.2. Taxonomy (NCBI): domain Eukaryota; kingdom Metazoa; phylum Chordata; class Aves; order Psittaciformes; family Psittacidae; genus Strigops; species Strigops habroptila. The sequence continues at coordinate 20,250,421 of NC_044282.2, forward strand.
AAAGACAACATATTTGAGAAACAGCAACAATAACTGGCCATAAAGCAAGTAAATTTTAAACAGGAAAGTGTGGAAGAAAGTAGCGGTTTTCATGAAAAAGACGGAAAGAGAAGACATATCATGCTACAGATTGCCAAGGGATGGTCATAACATTGGTTGTGGGAAAAGCTAATGAGGCCAACTTGGTTGACACAATCAGATTGAGTTAAAATGTCTTAAGAACTTTCATAATGAAATACAAAGCCGGTTAAATGGAATAGATCTGCCCAAGCTCCAGTTCTGGAAGAACAATTTCCCAAATCTGGGGCCAAAGTTTTCTGCTCTGTGCCTTGGCCCAGGGATGTGACACAGGGCACTGAGACAGGAGGCATCAGCACTAAGGGAGAATATTTCTCAGGTAAAAAGCTGCGGTTCATGTTTGGGCAATCATCCGCTCACAGAATGCCAAATTATACCCGGCAACAGATGTCCACAGAAATCTCCTGCAAAGAAGTGTTTGTCCAAAGCTTACTGAGGCCAGTGAAAGCTTATCTGCACTTAAGTTCTTATCTAAAAACATGCAGTTCCTATCTTAACTCACCCCAGTCTTGTGATCAGTAGCAGCCATATGTAATTCTCTGTGTTTTTTCCCATGTTTCCTGCAATGTATGGGTAATTTTTAACACATTTGTTTACAAACCCATCACCTTCTGCTCTTACAAATGCTTTCTCAACACACCAAAGTGAATTTAAGAGTGAGAAAAGAAAACCCACAAACCCAACATTGCTGGCCTTAGCATTTTCTACTAGGTCCAATCTTCTGTATATATGAGTCAGAGCGTAGAGGCAGGGAACATCTTTATTTGGGTATTGTATTAAGTAGGGACACTCTTAGCATTAAAAAACTTATAGACAATAATATGAAGAGATCACTTTTACATCTGTCCATTTTCTACATTGTATAATGTTGACAGCCTCTTTCTCTTCAAAATACAATGGTCTCCTGTAGTTCATACATGGTTGGTTGCGTTTTTTGGGGTTTTTTTCTGTGCTACAAAATGGTTACCACTTTTTTGCTTCTTGCTGAGCCTTAGTATGGTTTCTTTAATTCAAATCAAATGTGCAGGCTGCATTTTTCAACACAATTAAAGACTAGCTCCTGATAGAAAAATAGCATTAAAATGAATTAATTGTTGGTACTGGTTTGATACCAGATACAAGGAATCTGTTTTTAATTAAGTGTCCCTCTGGTGAAAATGCTGTGTTATAAAAATGACAACTCAGCATGCATATGAATACTGCATTATAACTTCGATGTCATGTTTGCATAGTTTACTGTTTTATGAAATGTATTGCTGTGCTCTGCCCTACTGGAATTGAATTAAATTATGAAACTCAAGCTGGCACAGAAATAATGGACTGAGGATACATACAACATTAGATTCTTCCCACTATTCCTAATAACAAATAAACCAAAATGTCATCTGTTTTCATTTTTTTTTTATTTGGAGGAAGTGGAGTGGTATAGAGAAGTCAGGAGCGGTGCTTTCATAGTTTTTAACACTTGCATTGCAAGATGATGTAAAATTCTGAAAGAACTTTTACCTGGCTGGAGGAATATTCAGAGGAAAATACTTCAAACATAATGAACAAAATCTCTTTGTTATGATTTTATTCTTAGAAAAAAATATACTGTGGAACTGTCAATGCAGCTGTGACAGTATAATTCAGGACAGAAAACATTGGCAATATATCTCTCCTTCAAAACTGAGACTGAACTCTTAAGATCAGTAAAGCTCCGAGATGTATCACAGCTGCAATGCTTTAGTTTAGGGTGTCCCAGTTATTTCGAAGGAGGAGTTTTCTGCTTACCTGCTGTCCTTCCTCATCTCTCCTAGCCAATATATTCTGCTTTTCCTTTCATCAGCCTCTGCACATGAAATGATTTTTGAACTTCTCAACATAGTTTTGGATTCCTGCTCTGATTTAGGCAAGGAAAGAAGACCTAATTGAAAACTTATAGTTTATTGTGTGACTATGTGATGTTTAACAGCCATTTCTGAGGTATTTAATAGTGAGTGGAGTGTTTCACTTATCTGACTAGGCTTTTGGAACCTCAAAGTGTTTTGAAGTGTCTGGGAAATACTGAAATAAAGGTGCTTAAGATGCCTGTATATTTTTCTATTTTTTCCTAAAATAACCCTACTCATAAGTTTCCTGGAAGCATTTGGTCTATATTTTGAGTGATGTAAAAGATAAGCAGTGTTGCATGTCAGTTTTAAATTGCTTAGCAAAGCCATATGACTTTTCAGAAATATTTATGTTACTTCTAAATAAAATATTTCTTTTAATCATTGATTGTTTTGTGGTTGACTAAATTGTATTAAAATTATCATTCACCCATGTAGGAAATTTGTTAAAACAGGCGTAAATACAATTTGGGTCTTTTTTTTCCTTTGGAGAAACAATACAACTGTGAAAGAATCACAGGGAGAAGAAACTTCCTTAGCATTCCCTTGAAAGGTTATCCCATATTTCCATCATCAGAATGAACACCTACAGGACTTGATGAGAAATCCATGGATTGTTCCTCAGTCATCCCTTGAAAAGTTGGCTGTCTTCCCTTTCAGGTGAGAATCTGCGTCTCTAACCCAAACTCCATCCTAACAATACCTGGGAGATGCTATTAAAAGAAGAGAATATCTAAAATGTACTACTTGACTTGTAGAAAAATAAACATATGGTCCCTACACATACTTGTAGCATTCAAAGTCTAATTGCACACACTGAGAGCATGCATGTAGAAGGGTAAAGCAAAAAAGAGTAAAGGAAGGCAACAGTAATAAGATTTGAGATCCTTAGTCACTGGTTTGGTTTTTTTTCTTAAAGTTGCAGAAGGAGCAGAAGTCAAAGGGAGGCTTGAGTGGACAGGTACCAATGGCTAGAGTTAGTGAAGTAAAACTAAAGAATTTAAAGATTACAGCAGAAGAAAATATTGAGATAGTCATAACAGATGGGACTTATGCTTCCAGACTATGACTGTCTTAAAGTTCATCATCCAGGCTAAACTTGTCCGGTTTCCATCTGTGGAGGTTGCTAGGAGGCCTAGCATGACGCTATCTGAGGCTGATATAAAAAGTGCATGGTATAAATAAGTTAATATACTTATTCTCTGTTGACTATAAAGGGAGTTAAGACAACCTAACCTTTCTGTGGCCACAGTTAGGGGAGATGAATCCAGTCGGTATGATGAGCAAAAGTGAGAAAGAAAGAGGAGTATTGAAAAGATAGGAGAAAAACCCTCAGAGGAACTGAAAAGAAGGTGGTGTGAAGGAAGGTAATACGAAAAAAAACCCCAACAAAACAACAACAACAAAAAAACCCCAAAAAACCAGGAGGAAGAAGTGTAAGAACTTAAAAAAAGACTCAGAACATATGAAAAATATAATCATTAGTGACATGAAAAATCTAGAAGAAAGAACCTAGCTCATATCTCCATTGGTCAGAAGTCTACAGATTCAGGCTTTGAAAAGATCCAGATGCATTCTCTGGCAGCTGACTTTTCCATTATATTTATCAAGAAAAGGTCTATGAAGAATTGGAGCCTGTAAATTTGGAGCTCCATCTTTGAGTCATTAAGTCCATTATCACCTAAGATTGTGGTGAAGAACGATCTCTGGAAACATCCACTGATAGGAGAAACAAGGTAAGACTCATTAACACTATAGAGTGATAATTATTTGGATGCTTCCAAACTCTAGCAGCAGCGATACCATATTAGCTCATTGTATCCTATGATAACTTGTGTAATGACATTGAAAAATCTCTTCAGAAGCATTTGGAGTTTGATACAGCACATTTATGCATGACTAGAACTTCGAGCAGAAACAGGCGACCAGTGCCTGCAGTAAAAATATCACAGAGGTTTTGATTTTAATGTGTGACACCACATAGGCGAGTGATACCTAATATTCACAGATAAGGATTCCACTTGGATAAATAAAATAAAATAAAATAAAATAAAATAAAATAAAATAAAATAAAATAAAATAGATTTAACAGGAGATTAAATGATCAAACAGCAAGTAAAGCACTCGATAGGAACAATAAGCTAAATCCTTGATTACTTAGATATTTTTCATCTTGGAGGAAAGGTTGTTCAATATTTATCTAAATGGAAGCAAAAAAATTCTTGTCAGCTGATTAGTTTTCCCTCAAGGAACAGTGCCAAATCACCTTCACATTTAATTCAAATAGACAACCATTTGCAAGTAACCACACCTGTTCAGATTCCTCATCTTTTCTTTGTAGGGATTCTACTGGGTTTAGGATGTTATTTATTCCTGGGTTGCATTCTTCATTTTATAAATTTTTATATGAATAGCAGGTTGGATCCTGAAAAAGGAGATGCTAAACCATAAATGAAGAAGGATTTTTTTTAAGTTTTAAATCCTGTTTAGACATAAAGCAAGACAATAGTTGTTGTTAATGTTACAAGTTATTCAAAGAAGCAGCTCAACATTTCTTTACATAAGGAAAAGAGGTAATCAGTAAAAAAAGAAATTAATTACTGAAAATCAAAGAGATATTGATGACTTAGAATGACTGGTCCAAAAGGGCAAAAATTTTCAGGGTCACCATTGCAGCCTGGGTATTGTTGCATGAAGCTATAGTAACTGATTTTCTGGATTAGTTGTAAATTAAGCCATTTTACAGATTGTCTGAAGATTCATCTTCTTTAATTTAGGTGTTAAAAGTTGTTTAAATTCAGGTTAGTATCCCTAGGGACCATGTATAGTCAATGATAAGCAAGCAATTCATTTCATCCTAAACTGGTTGTATTAAGATGGGCAACATTAATTGTTTTCTGAAGTTACATCTCCTTAAATGAGACCAGGGTGACTTGGGCTATTAAAATGAGGAATCTTAGATTACAGCAGATGATTCCCAATCTGGGTGTATTTCTACAAATCGATTGGTATTTGAGTCTGTCAGCTTTATTTCCCTGTTTTGGTGTGAGGGGAAAAACAGAGCCTTGCAACAGAATTAAAAAATAATATTCTGTTATTTGTATAGTGCATGTTTAGAATTTTTATATAGAACTTCAGCAGCAGAATATTTTTATTATTTCAGACATTCCTTACATTCTGATAATTAGCAAAAGATGGCAGAGGTAACAAATGAAATAAATATTTCAAATGAAATAAATATTTCAAAACTAGATTGAGGCTTGCTGTCAGTATTTGAATAACATCAATTATTGCTGTTCTCAGAATGATAGAATTAAACACAGCCTGTTCAGTTAGAGCTTGCTTAACAGTTCCAACTGAGAAAAAGGTATAAAATACCCATGGCTGCTAAATAAGTAATAATTCCTCTTTCAGGAAGTCTTGTATCCACCTAATGATTAGCAATGCTTTTAAAACCTCAAATGTATGTTTGTATGTCCCAGATACAATTGCTGGCAATGTGGTGCTAGATATTCTTGTCACCTGATAATATTTGACTCCTCTTTAAAAGATTCTTCTTGAGAATACTAGTGACAGTATTTTTGGACAGTATAAACCAAGACCTTTAAATCTTGGTTGAATTAAACTTCCTTTTGATAATTAGGTATGAAGTCACAGATTATTGATTAGAAATGTCAATACACTTTGTATATTGTGTTTTAATTTTCTTTCTGTTTTTAAAAAGAACATGACTTAAACCACGATATTTGCAAAAAAAAGCTTTGACTTCCCTACATGGAAATCCAAATAAATGTAGTATGTGGTATTTCCACAGATGTGAGCAATTTGATTTCTCTGTACAAAAATCTAAAGCATACAAATGAGCATGAAAATTTGGAAGCATCAACACTAATTCCTTTTATATCTGTGACATTATTTAAAGACAATAATCGTTGAAGAATTTGCATAGATTTAGAGAATCAAGATGTATTTTTTAAAAAAGTGTTTGCATAGTGCCAGTTTTTTCCCTATTTACTCTAAATTACAGAAGATGCAGCTGTTGTCTTCAGAAGGTGGATTGTAAGGCATATAGTTTCAAAGCATGTTCTAATAGCATGATTTATTTAGACCCCGCTACTGATTCTCTGGGTGCAGAATATGCCCTACTGTACTTTTGGATATTGACAAATGGAAATTATTTTCCTGTACAACTAACTGTGAGTTGCTTTAATTTTTTATAAATAATCTAGCAGTTACCTCTTTTTATTTTTACAATAAGAACTGTATGTTGGTCATATAATTTTTCCTTATTCTGTATTTTTGGTTTTGTGGTTCTTCATATAGATAATTCAGATAAAATTTAATTGTATTACAGTAGCTTTCCAGACTCAAACATGAGCATCTTTGTTTATTATGTCCCTCTCATTTTATCATATTCCATTTATTTTAGAATTTAGAAGTAATTTGTTTTAATTATATGCAGGCTGAATTTGTTGCTCTGCCACGTATGCATGGAACATCACCATGTTCAACAAAATAACAATGGGATGATAAGTTCATGGCTGCATCTCTCACAGCAGTGAGTGGGAGAACGGGAAAGTGCTGAGACTTCAAGAAAGCATGACAAAAAAAACCCCAGAATAACTGGAAAATAAAAAAGAAACAACCTTTGTTTATTATTAGATCAACCTTCAAGAGGTAGGACAACCATGTATTCAGGGAGACTTTGTTTTCTTCCAGCATTGTGAAACCTCCAGACATTCATACTTTAAACCATCAAGTTATGCTTGATGCTGGCAGCATGATACTGACTTATTCATTGGCATAGCTGGAGAAAACTTTCACAGGTTGCTGATAGCTTGCAAATTTACAGAATAATTGTGCCTGAGTTGAATCATCCAGTCCTTTCCACAGCTAAAGTGTGTTAAATTTCAGATCTTTGCTGGCTGTAAAGTTTTGTAAAAAATAGTGAACAAGACAAGAATCAGAGATTCTCGGAACAGAAAAAGTAACAGCAAGATAATTCATCCAGATTTTAATGGCCCAACAAGTCTATGTAAGGCTGTCCTCTAGGATATGTAGGAAATATGATATTAAGTGAATATGCAGAAACTGTAAATGGGAGGGGGAAAAGGAACTGACATTTCATATTTTTATTGGCTGGGTGAGGGATAGTTTAGTTGCAACAGTGTTACCAAGAGAAAACACATGGCCATTTAATTTCAGTCACATATTTATTGATTAGTTATTTCCTTACACTAAGGTAACATATCAGTTTAGACACATGTTGGAGTGGTCTAAACACCACTGCAAAAATAATACCAAATATGGAATGGGATGGTCAAGTGTAGCTGATGGATATGCTGAATAAGAATTCGTTTACTTAAGAAAGGATTGTGGGTTTGTTTTTTTGTTTTTGTGGTTTTTTTTTTGTTTTTGTTTTTTTTAGTGTTGTTTGATTATTTGTTTTAATATCTTGATTGTACTAAAACTTTCTTACCTGTGTATCCACTTCCTGTCCATTTCACCATCCTACTATCAGGAATTGCTAAGACAGGTGCTGACACAGGAGAAATATTTCAGAAGACCTGGCAACAAATAGATAAGAAATAGAACCCAACATCATGATTTTGTTTCCAACATCAACCTATCAGGACACTTGGATTTTTCTTATTGTTTTTGGTAACGGTAACAGTAAGTGATTTCACTGTAGCTTCCTGGGCCCTTGTCACAGGCGATGACAGTGTTAGGCTAGGCACTGTACAGACAAAGAACAGAAATATGACTCCCATTTCAGAGCTCGTTCTCCAATTGCAAGGAAAGAAAGAGCAGATGGATAAAGTCATACAGGGTACATGAGGTAACAGTGAGGCAATCTGCAGCTTAAACAGTGTCAAGTTTATTGTTAAGCTCTCTATTTTTATTGTGGTAAAAGAGTTCCTAAAGATACTTTAAAACATGATTTCATGTACAGGTATTTACTTGAGCAGGTTTTCCTAAAATGATTTCAGCTGCCTGCTCCTTATGTCACAGTTGATGCAGAAAAACACAATGGGAATCTGTTTAATTTGAACAGACTTTATAAATATGTGGGAATTACTGGTAATAGCAAAATGAACCCTTCAGAAAAAAAAAACCCAAAATGTGTAATGAACGCCTGAGCAGGTTATCATACTTTGCAGTATAAATAAATAATAAACCAGACACACACACACACACAAATAATGGAAAGCCAGAAGTTTAAACTATGCATCTAAACATGAATTGAGGAGTACAAATTTGAGATGGTATTTTATGATACAATAACTCATCTGCATGTGATTTGCCACACTAGTTGAGCTGTTCCTATATTGTTCACTCAAGTTTCTTCTTTCCTTCTCTGGGATTCTTTCAGACAGTGAAGTAGGCAAGAGTAAAATGCCTTTGGAAAAAAGAACTGAAGTTATTCTCGTAGCAAAGGCATTGGGTAGGTAATTATAATCAGCTATTGCTGATTTTGGCTAACTTTAAGGTTGACTTTGACATTGGTTTTACATCTGTCTCATCATAAAGTAATCTTTGAATACTTGTGCAGATATATTGATTTCTTTCCAGGAAACTGACTCAGTCAGTTACAGTAAGAGGACACTGGTTTTAATAATGAAGAAATAAACAAAATGTTGGCTTTGAAGCGTCAGTGAGAAGTAACTACACTTTTCAAAAGCAATATGTCTTATTAACAAAAAAATAAATGTTTTCTACCCAAAAGACTAAAATATTCTGGGGTTTTCATTAATTTGCTGAAATAATCCAATAGGATTTACTTTATTTGTACTACATTTAAGCTAGAGACATGCTACCATCAAAACTATTTATTTATTCAGACCAGTGTGAGTTGCTGTAGCCTCTTTGACTAAAAAAATATCACTTTGTTGAAGTAACCGTATTTCATTCATGTCAATATAAGTGCAATTGCCTGAACGTTGCTACATGCTCAATCCAGCTAATGCATATTCTACTGAAGGAGGAAAGCTGTGTGTCATTGGATGGCTATTTCCCTCTCTGCAGCTTCACAGCCCCAAGTACCAGGAAGACCATCCCTGCTCCCTTTCTCAGCACAACACTCTGCTCCGGTGGCTCCTCCTATTCCTTGTGAGAAGAGCTGCCTATCTGGTTTTGGAGTTCTGGCAAAAAGCCTGAGCTCATTGATTACAGATCACTGTTAATAAAGAGCATTTGTAATGCAGCATTGGTGATACAATCTCCACACGCCAGTTCATGATGGCCCTTCAGTCTCCACAATTAAGTCGTCCAGCAGGCATGCCCCCTGTTGCAGCTGCTCTGTCAATCTCATTTTGTAGTACAAATGATCTTAGACCCGGTGTTTGACATGGGGTTTTAACACCAAAGAAGGCAATTCTGCAACTTCAAATGAGCCTAATTGGTTGTGCGCTCAGGCGTTCACTCAAGCTGCTTCAGTCCATCAGAGAGAGATTTCCAACTAATTGAACAGCTCAGAAGAAAAAGAACCGCGGAAATCACAATGCACTGGGCCGTTTGAGAGGGTTTTTCATGATAAAACCTTCATAATAAGATTTTTTTGTTCTTGTTAAATCAGCCACCTGTCAATCTAGAGAGAGGTTTCATTGATAGAGAGGCTTTTAATGAGGTATGGACTAAAAATCAGTGGCTATTAATAGTAAAGTCTACAGGTAAAGGCAATTTTTCATATTAAAAATGTTTATTTTGGATTGTCTGAAGTATTTTCTTTAGACTGGCAAGCTTTTCCTATGGTGCATAACAAGTATGTGCTAATAGACAGGCTGCAAATACAGGACATTTCTTACCCAAGGAATGCCATTCAAGATTGTCTTACTGCTAAAGTGTGTAAAGTTATTGATGTGTGAAAGTACTGAGACTGGGCCGGGTGAGATCCTGCTCACATAAATATTTGCCCTCCTTTTTTTTTTTCTTAGCACAACTGAATGTAAATTTACATGTTTGTCTGAGAAAATTAGGAATCTGGATTCTCTTCTGAATTGCACCTTTTTTACCTCTTGTTTTCACTCTACTGATTTAGATAGCTTTCCTTCAAAGGTCTATTCAGAGACTTTTGCCCTAGTGTTTACATACTGTATGCCTAATAATTCCATATCTATTCCATGAGTGATTCAAACATACAATTTATGCAATATTTGTATTCAACATTCAAGGTAGTAGTTCACATCTGAACTGATGACAACTCAGCGTCTACTTTTTTACAAAAAGGAATACAGAACAGACTTAATAATATATATTTATTTCCTTGCTGTTTAAAATAGGAAGAAATGGAAGACTTTTGCTTCAGTAAATACAAGTATAGAACTCATTTATTGAAATGAATGTATGTTCTGGGGAGGAGACGATTAAACCAGTCTGATAAAGCGCTTGAGCAACTGTTTTATTTAAAGTATGTAAGTCGTCCTCTGCTTCCAAATGCCAAGTTGTATTTGCCACTATTTAGACCACGGGAGGGGCTAAGGCCATCTTTAAGTCCCTGTTAAATGGCATGTACACTTTAGTCGGGGACAACGCTTATCCCAATGGGTATACAAATCTTCTGAAAGAAAAAAAAAGCTGTGTGCATATATACTTACATATACGTACATATATGTACATATAAAATATAAAATAATGGATCTAGCTTGTGAAAAATTCCAGAGGGTCTAAGGCTACACCTGTACTTCATTGTTTTTCAGCAGTATTTAGACAATTAGACTATAAAATAATCATATATCCCAATAAAATAAGATCTCAGTTGACCACAGGGAATGCATCACTCCATGAAGTCAATGAGTGTAGTTTTTGTTCAACAACCAGGTAATCATGCCTGCGTTTATATATTGTTGTCATCTTTAAAGCTCAGTGACAGTGAAACTAAGCCCAAAGTAGTAAATATTTTGGTTCGAGTTTCATAAACACACATATCCTAACATTTTACAGGCATGAATGCATACAAATTAACAGCAACACTCTCGTTTGACTGCAGTGAGAACAGAATCAAACACTCCAGTTTCATGATCAAAGACTAAATTCTTTCAGTAGAAATCAACAGTGAAGAATAATATCTGCATGTTCAGAATGTACTTTTGCCAATCACTTGAGGTGCTTTATTGCTCTAGTGTTGAATCGTCACTCAGAATTTTAAAATTCAAGCATATGTAAGAGAATATAAACATAACATGGTTACTTAAGTAAAATATCATTTTATTTCAGGAATATTCACTAAATTAAATTAAAACATCATGATGCTTATCTCTCTGAGGATGTATTTCAGTATGAACTATACCCCAAGAATATTTTTCTGTAAAATCTGAAGGATTGTACTATACATATGATATCAAATGCACTTGTAATCCTATAGTAAAGACAGTAATTGTTAAGTGCCTTCTAGGTCCCCTAACAGTGGGGTGGAGCTGTAGCTGCAGGAATCCTTGTTGCTGAGCTCAGCAGACAAGCTGCCCATGCAGCCAGATGTTTCTCTTTTTTTTGGGGCAGGGGACCTCCCAGGATCAGAATGCCAGCATGTCTGAGGTAGAGAAGCCACCCTTTGACACTGGAAACTCAATAGTCCTAACCCTATAGCTCTGCAAGAAATTCAGTTGGATCCTCAGGGGCAGATGGGCTAAACAGATCCATGTTGTCAACTTCCCTAGCCAATTGCATCTGCCAAAAATCTCATTTTTGCACACATACACAGAGAGTGTATTTCTAAACCAAGACAAAAAAAAAAAAAAAAGGAAGCTGAAAACGTTATGCAGAAAAACAGCTGCACTCATTTGTGCTATGAACCAGTTGAGTCAGCCCTTAAATAGAGCCCTAATTAATTTGTGCACATGGTGTAACCAACAAAGAATGGCAACAGACAGAAGAATGTACTGTGTTGAGGGGGATTAGTCTGTAGCAGAAAAGGTGCCTGAGAGAGAGACCCTGATGACAGCTAATTGCTGCCAGGACCAAAATAATGGGCAGCCTGCAAGAGAAACAGAAAATAAGGGCCTGGTGAAAACAGTCATCAGGTGTTTGCGGTGATGAAGTTCATTGCCGCTACTGTTTACTCTGGTGTTCAGCCTTAATGCCCATTTGGAACTGGCACAGTAAGAAGTCTCATTAAAATAATAAGATCTGAGCGATTAATGTATTGATGGAGTCAGAACTCCATGCAAATATCCCTTTCACAGGGGATGCTCAATCTGACTGGCACATAGGGTTCAGGCACTGAGGCTTGGAAAAAACTCAATAGCCTGATGTTTTCACATAGAAAACATCAGGCTATTAGCTTCCTCTAATGGCAACTGTTTAAGTGGGTGATTTCTAAAAAGATTTTTGCCCTTTAAGATTTATTCATTTTGTTAATGTTCTGTTTTTCACATAGGAACCACAGCATGTAACCTAAACATTACTCTGCACTATTTTGAGCCTGCCTTGCTAGAAGTGGAAGTAACTTAAACATACTTCTGTGGTTCTATTTCTTAAAATCCAAACAATGAATGTTTAATATTTGCTAAACATAGAGCATATCAGGCTACCCTTGTAGTTTCTCATGTGTGAATGTGTTAATATTGAATAAAAAAAGAAGTGCAGCACTACTACCACCCTTGAAGTTGCTATAAATTGCCAGCAGTAAGTACTACTGAAATTCAAGCCCCAGGTGTTGCAAGCTAAGCGCTGAAGACTGATGATCTGCAAAATCCTAACTCTCTGCTCTCAGAAATGTTTTCAGTATTTTGCTTTACATATCTAGTACAGCAGGACTGGCTTTATCTTGTTAGCTGAGAATTGTTGAACAATGCTTTCTGGAGGAATGGGTAGCAATTCTGATACAAAACAAAATGTTTTCTGTGATTAGAAATTCATCCCAGATAGAAAAAGACACGGGAATGTTGTATATAATGTATATGTAGAGAAGCCATGGAAATGTGCTCATGCATATATACGTATATGAATGTCTCATCAACAATAAATGTCATCAGTGACTGATAATAGACAAGGGAAGATATCAGATATTTAAAAGTCAATCCTACTGTTCACATAGTTCCAGTAAGAGAAAAGGGTAGGACAGCTATCAAAAAGAGTGCAAAAGCTATCGTCAGCTTGCAAGAATGTTAAACCACATCTAGTATAGTAAGATAACTTGAATCAACACAACTGAAAAACCTACATCTACCATACATCAAAGTTAGCTCATGAATTTCTCAGTCACTATTCTTGATTTGAAAGAAATATGGTTATACTGTCCTGATATGAAAAAAGATAGAGTGTATTTTGAGTATTCAAGCTGGCTACTCTTCTGATCAAAGCCATGGAAAAGCTCATATCATGCATAGTCAAAGAACAAATTAAAACATGCTTACGTAATCAATGCCAGCTGATGAAGTTAAACTGTATTGACATCATATATAATGTAAGTGCTCAGTACCACATTACATTCTGGTTAAAAATAATTTAATAAAAAATATTGCAGAGTCCATATGAAATAAATTAAACTGGTTTGCAAACACTAATTTCAAATGGAAAATCTACATCCAAAAAGGGGCAAAAAGTCTACTTAAGTCCTGCCCAGTCCTATTCATCAATGATATATACCCGTTTTCTTTTGTGATCTAGAAGAAAGTATAAAATCATTGTTGAGGAAATAGTGATGATGATTAAAAAAAAAAAAATTGAATCACAATAAAAATCTGATGAAAAGATTGCCTGACAATGAACTTCCTTTGCCTCAAGTGTGGAACAATCTAAGATCTCATAATTTGCCTTCATGAACTTGTACTATGAACTATGAACTTACACATTCTGCATAAAAAAATTACTTGATTATATTTAATTTAATAACTTATTTTAATATTAGTTGCTATCTTTTTACTCAAAAAACCTCTCCCGATCAGAAAAGCAAGTATCTTGCTCTCAAACTGTAAATCTCTTCGTTGCCTCTAACATTTTTCTTCCAGGATGTAACTCCAGGAAAACCTTTATGATCCTGATAGAATATTCACATGGAATGAGAGTCCATCATTTTTTCTCCAATTAGTTCTGCTAATGTAGGACTACAAAGTAGGTCATGCAACACCAGATGGGTGACATTGATCTGGACTTAGGTGACACGTAAAAGAATCCAGAGCCACAGTAATGAATCAGCATAGGTATGAATGGGGAATATCAGCTCAGGGTTAGAAGAGTGCAAAACAGGCAACATTGTTGAAAGTTGTATAATCCACTGTGCAAAAGGCAAACTGAAAAACTACAGAAATTTTAGAGCAGACACCAGAATTATTAGAAATCTGAAATGTTGTGAATATGCAGGTTATGCTAGGCCATTTCTTAAGCGTTCCTTGGATAAATAAAAAATATTAAGCTTCCAGAGGAAGACGTTCTCAGGTTGGATAGTGGCAAACATGATTACAACTTTACCTGGAGATCAAACATGGCCAGGACTAATCCCTGGCCACAACATCAAGTAGCACAGGACAGTTATGTCGATAAAGCTAACCTTATCTACACCAGCCTGCCCACAAAGCCTTGTTTTCCCTATTGGAAACAGACGACAGCCTGTGCCTCCTCCTGAATGCAGAATACTGCCAGGGCAGTACTTGGATCTGTGGGGCTAAAACTGTGCCAATAAGCACAATAACAATTGAATAATATGGAGAATTCTGGCCCTGGATAATTTTATTGGGGCTGGCAAAGTCAAGGCATTCACACAAAATTAGCCTCCGTTCTCCTTTATTTTTTTCCCTGTTCACTTGTCCTCAAAGCTGACTGACACCACCACCAAAACAGCTGAGGACAGTGTTCTACTCTGAGGTTTGTCATTAACTTAGTGCATGGCTTTGGGCTACTGAATTAAGCTGTTTTGTCGGATTGTCCCTACCTGATCTAGACGTGAAATGTGCTAGCTCTTCCCTGTATTGATCATGTTCCTCTGGCAGATACACTGCAAATCTGGGTGAGGTTCCTCACCAAAGAACATTAACTGAGTAGGATGGATGCAGACCTTTGTGCCTTAGCTAGTTTATCCATAAAAAAGACACTGACTTACCTTCCTGAAGTGATGAGAAAAATTAATTACTGTTTTCCAGTGTCAGAAAACTTGCACAGCTGCTTCTTTGAATGTTTCTTCTTTGCTAGATAGCAATAATGTACTTAGCGGTTTTGCAGCAGACCAGTTTTGTATTAGTAGATTTCAGTCAATTCAAATTATTTTCCAATGAAATTAATGCACTTAATAAAGTGTAGACAGTTTTAACACCAAACAAAGGTGCTTAAACCACAAGCAGTTATTATCCTTTTACAAAAATCGTGTCAAATCCACCCTATTCCTAAGAAATTTCTATCTTGGCAGATGATCTCCGTCACCAACCACAGTAGTATGCTCTGCCTCTATCACTGGTAAAGCTCTAAGCTCTCTCTACCTTAGAGACCCCTAATCCAAAGGTTAGGCACACCAATAACAGCTTTAGGTATTTTCTTCTGCAAAGAAACAAATTGGTTTTATGTTTGTCCTTCGGTTGCCTTGGCTTAGCTTGGATTCCCTGGGGTATACTGGGCTTGCGGGCTTGGGCAGTGAACTTCCTCCCTCTTGCCAGATAGAGGCAGCATCCAACAGTTTGCACAGCTCTAACTGCAAGATGGTCTTTTTTTGTGAGGTTGTAATGGATGAGGACTCAGGGGTAAACGGTTGACCATTTCATAACACAGACCCTGTGATATGCAAAGCTTTCATGGAACAAGGACTTTTGTTTGATTTCAACTCTGCACTCTCTGTCTGTTCTAATATCCTTTCAAATTCTGTGACAGGGTTGAGAGACACGGCAAGAGGAAAGTGCGTTAAGAGGTTTACTATAGTTCTCTTTTTTCCAGGAGCAACACTAACAAGAAAAGACCATGTTCCTGGCACAGTTCCAGAGTAGACATTAATCTCAGCCCTCTGGGATGACAAGAGAATGAGACCCTTGAAGACTTAGTGTCTTTTCTGAGAATTACTTTTAATAGTCCAGCTAAAATAACCAAACTGACCAAATCATAGACCAGTGAAACCAGAAGTGTCCTATTGAAATTGTCATTTACTATTTTTTTGCTTTCTCTATTAAGAAAAAAAGAAGTTTTGAATGCTCTCTTTCAGTTCAATCATTCTCGCATGTTTTTGTATAGTGCCTATGCAAACATTTATAAAACACTTGGTATACTTTTTTCTAATGTGACCTACTGGCAAGAGCTTATCAACATTTCTCAGGAGACTTTTGAGTTAAAAGTGCCAAGGCTTTCAGTGGAAATGCAAGCAATCATTTCTATATGTTGGCATTTTTTTCTCCATAGACCTGGAAAGCAATGTGATAATGAAAGGTTTATTTGTGATCACTAGATGAAGAAACTGCTGTTGAGTATAGGGCAAATGCTGTGTGGTTTTGCTATGTTCCTCAAGCTGCTTTTCCTTGTCTAAAGACACTAATGCTTATGCTACTTTTGGTTCTTTGGCACAGTTTTCATCTTGATATATCAGATTTTCTCATTTTCTTGGCTTTTGCCTATTTAATACATCTTTTGGTGATTAATACTGTGGACTCATCTCTTAAAAAATCCTCCAGCCAGGCATCAGTTTGAATGAAAAGCTCAGGGCTGGGCCTCTCAACCCTGATTACAGGAATAGGAAAGATTTGCAAGTTCTGGTGTTTACCTCTTTTCTTGTATAAATTTCTTGTATTCGTTTCTAAAAGGAAAAATCAAGTTGTCTGGTTACTGGGAGCATAACACACAACAGAAATTAATTTAAAGGACAATGTAACTATGGAAAAATCAACAAAAATATATTCACAGAATATAGCCCATGGATTCTGCATAAACTCAGAATGATGTATGATCACCTGTCATATGCATCCTTCTTTTTATAATGGTAATATCCCAAAGTCTCTTTATATCCCACTGGTAAAACAAGTTTGGCTATTCACTTTATTATCCAAAATGGAAGAGAGTCTCAGATTTCATTCATAAAGTGCAACTATTCAAATCAACATAAACTGTGACATGCACTGAATAGAAGCCAACCTGTTATGCAGGTATCATCAACGTGTGCATACTTTAGGCAGGTAACTGTATTTGCAAGTACTTTCTGGCACATATAAAAGCTAGTTTAAATATTAAAATGTTGTTTTTCCTCTAAGCAAAGATAGTACATCATACAAGAGATATTATAATTACTCATTAGAATTTATGGAGGATTAACACATTGTTATGAAGCCAAATACTATTTTTACATACTCAGATAACTCAGTGTTATTTCATTTCTGATATTGAAAAGGTTCTGGTTTGATACTCATTTTGATTATTATGTGTTATGATACATGATGGGACTTGAATAAAAGTGATATGTGAATGTATGATATTATAAAGGGTTTTATAATTGACAGATAAAACCAATAAATGAATTTAAGTTGTTGGACAGATCCTTGGGTTTTTATCCTTTCATTATTTTAGTTTTGGTTTTATTATATTTCTTTTGCTTATGTGTCTTGCTAACTATGTAGTTTCTATAGCAACATCCACTGACTGTTGAAATAATGAAAGCCACAGCAACTGTCCTGCAGTGAAATCCCTCATGCTGACAAGCACAACTCCTATTTTCTTTGTCCAGTGTTGCCCATTACTTATGCAACCGACTCTTTTGTCAACATACTCAAGTTATTTGCTAACTACTTCTGAATCTGGCAAATGCAGACAAGACATCTAAACTTTCATGTACATGCAAACTAATGTTGTGACAAAGAATTAAAATAGGGATTCTTTCTGTGTGCTGGAAAAATATTTTCATAACTGTGGAAGGATTTCAAATATGTATTTGTGACATTGAGAAGAAATAACTACTTGAATTTTGAAAAACAAAATTAATTGGACAAATTTAGTTTCTTTAACTTAATTCTGAGGGTTTTTTAAGGCTACCTCTCTGGACTGCTACATTTTATGGCTCTTGAATTTGATTCCAAATTAGCAGCAAACAGGATCAATGGGTGGATGCTATACCTAAGGGAAGGACAGAGGAGGAGCAGAAAGTGCTTCTGGTCATTCGGTAGGTGACATTTAAGCTTTGTATCTCACTGAATCAATGGTTCATTGTGAAGTTAGCGGGCCCTTTACTGTTAGAGGCGCCATCTTCCAGCTGAAATAAAGAACTAACCACTGATGCTAACTAAAGAGCCCATAGCACTTACTGTGTTAAACCAATGATGCTGACCATTGTGCCATGTAAGTAATTGTATTTTCCTAATTAAATTCTCCAAATGGTATGAAGCAGAAGTGACCTGTTCATTGCTTTTAGCCAAATGGATGTCTTCCTCTATTAAAGTGAAGCTTCCAGACTGCATACTACTCGTAAAATGGAGAATGGAGGCCACATACCCTAGACTCTTGGTTATGTGGGTAAGCAAACCTGTGGAAGCTTCTGCCTTGCCGTCCTCTGTCTCACCCTGGAACCCTCTAGACAGAGAAACAATGAAATCTTTGGAGAGCAACTGTGGTCTCTTGCCTATGGACCACTTTCCAAAACTTTTATTTTCCTTAGCTCTCCAATCTGTGTGGCTGTTGGCAGTATCAGTGCATTGGTATGAGACTATGAAGAGCGATAATGATTACTGTTTCTGATAGACAGCGATGGTCTCTATCCTGCTTAGCTTCTTCTTTTAAAGTGGTATGCTTTCTTGCTGTACACTATTAGTTACTATATGTACTTTGGAGATGGATGTAGAACTTACCTACTTCTGTAAGATTTTATGCTGATGAACTGATTTCAAATGCTGGTGTGTTAAGTTGAGCATTAATCAAAAGAAAATCATGAGTCCTAGTAAATTGTAAAGCCATGTAACATTTTTCAGTGACTTTTCTCCCTTTTAAAGAGATGATTGATTTGAAACCAATCCAGAGACCACAAAAATTATTTAGTGTGTCCTTTAGGATTTGCCTCAACAATGCAAAATATGACTTTTGGGAGCTTTATTTGATTGCTGGCAGGATTTAATTCTTTTTTAAAATAGCAATGTAAAGGAAAACATAGGAACAGGGGTAAAACCTAAAAGAGTCAAAAGACATTAAGAATTTAAATATTCATATAATACTTTGACTGAACACAGTTTCTTGTTTTGTTTTGCAGAACAGCGACACAAAAAGCAATGTGGATGAGCTATACTGTCAGCCTGGTCAGCACAATGCAGAGAAAGACAAGTAAAGAAAACGTAACTGAGAGGTTACTCCGCTAGAGGAGATTAAGTTCTGCAGAGGGTTAATTGCTGTTCTTTTTAAGACTACATGAAATGGGAAGGCTTTTTTTTTTTTTTCCTGGTCTAGGACTTGCCTTTATTTATAGAAAAGATAAAATACAAGCAGCAAAACAAACGTGGTGATATTGAAAAGGTAGCATTTTATTTGGTCATAGCTGGTTTAGTAATTAGTTCTGTTTAATCTTCCAGCTGGGTTCATGAAACAAGTAATTTGACTTGGCTTTTTTTTTATACAGAAGAGCTTTAACTGAAACTGGCCAGCTCTGAACTTCATAGCTCTTCAGCTCAGCAGTGGACATAGCTGATGAGGAACTGAGTCATACAGGGAAAACCAGAGAATTCTCTAATAGGGCAACTCCTGGCTTGCATAGGACATCACAGGGCACAGAAGAACTTAGCAGGAACTGAGAGTGCTTGTGAGTCTAGGAATGGCTGACATTAGTCTCCCACAAGGTCTCCTAGCTCCCACGAAGTTGGGACCATATTCTTGTACTGCCTTCTAGCACTAATCACTGGATGCAGACAGGTTTGAATCAGCCTCTTGTGGGCTAAATAAGCCTAAATTCCCAAAGTTATTTGGGATGTTGAAATACTTACTGGATTTCAAAAGGAAAATTCTGATCAGCTCCAATTTTTAAATAGAAAACATGGGTACTTTAGGCATGTGGTGTATTAGGAAGGAGTTATTTGCTGGTTTTGATCATCTCACTGTTATATAGCAATGGGCTTGAATTCCTAAAGTTTCATGTAGGTCCTCAACTTCATGCATTTAACCCAATAGCAGATAGATCAGAAAAATATGCTTGAGTGCATATGAGATCAGGTTAACACCTATATTGGTGTGAGGTTAAAAG
Organism: Strigops habroptila; assembly: GCF_004027225.2. Classification (NCBI taxonomy): domain Eukaryota; kingdom Metazoa; phylum Chordata; class Aves; order Psittaciformes; family Psittacidae; genus Strigops; species Strigops habroptila. Next base: position 20,270,482 of record NC_044282.2, read on the forward strand.
AGAAAAGGCTAAAATATTCTGTCATGCATTTGGCTGAAAGTAAATAACTTTATGTGTTTCTTTGGAGGTGTTCTGAATAGCTGCGTCCAAACCCAGCATTTCAAGCATTATCTTCAAGATGAAATAACGTCTTAGATTTTTCTTGCTTGAATATTTAAACTTTTATTTTAACTTTAATAAATTTAAAGATATTTCTGCTTTTACATAGGCCAGCAAAAGGTGTATGCACTACCTTGACTATTGGATAAAGTAGCTGGGATCTGAAGTTCTTTGTCTGGATTCATGGAAAATAATTTGTTGTGACCATCTGAAGAAAATTTCAGATAAGCGTTTCCCAAGGGAAAAACAGGGGCTTCAATAAACTGCTTAGTATTGCTTTAATGCAATTGATTTTTGTGTTACTGTGTGGTAAGCTCTTAAGAATTTAAAACCCATCAGGTGTTTAACATACAAATGTTCAACACAGCTTTGCAGCAGCTTTCATCTGAACTAAACCAACAGAAGTAAGTAGGATTGCACAAATGTAATTCACCAAAGAGTGTGATCTAACTGGTTTGCTTTTCCTATCACACCAAACACACTCCTTAGGGCAAGTCACTTAATTTCAAGTTCAGTGGTGAAAATTGAGTAAATTTATTAGCGACATGGATTCTTCTCAAGGTTCATGCCATAATAGCCAAAATCAGCTACAGTCTCTTCAGCTTAATAATGTCATATTTGGACAGATGATTGTTCACCTCAATATTTTGAAATAGGAGTCAGTTGCTGTGCAGAATCTGTTCAATCAATTTCATGGCTTGGATATGTTGTCCTTAGCTAATGGGTATCAGCTTAATTGCTGCATGGAAATGTTCCTCTACTGTACAATTCTTGCCATGGTGGTATGCTGTTTTCAGTAATCATCTCTCAGGAGCAGGTTGATGCTAATTTATATATTTAAATTCATTCATAACTAGCTGACCATTTACTAGGGCATGAAAATCAAGAATTTAATTTTATTTTTTTCAAATGAGCTTGTCCAATCTATTTATTGCATAGTACAATTTTAGGGGCATAAATGTCTAGATTTACAGATTACCTACACTGGTAGACCTCTGAGACAAAAAAAAAAAAATCAGTACATGTTTTGCATAGTCAGCCTTGATTGATACAATCTGCTGAATCTCTTACTGGAGGAAAAGACAAACAACACAACAGCATACTGTTTAGTGTAGCATTTTCACATCACTTTTACATTCATTTTAGTTCAGTTTCAAAATAAGTATCAATCATTAGGAACATCTGATAATAAAAAAATTAAGCTGAACTTTGTCTTTAAGTTCATGTCTCTCCTTTTTATAGATTAATGTAATATATTCTGTATAATATTACCAATTCAACCTTTAAATTTATATTTTCACTAAAACACATCTGTGTTGAATCTCCCGCAGTTGTGCATCTGAAAGTGTTCATAAAGCTGTAGTATATTAAGTTGATACACAGACTACTTCAAAATTGTTCAAAATCCTTTATTAGATGACGCTTATGTGTTCTTCTCAATACATAAGGATGATTGTCTCCACTTATTAGACATTTTTATTTTACAGTAGAAAGAGCTGCCAGACAAGACACTGAACACAGATGCAGCCTCAATTGCTCATACAGATTGAGCACCTAACTTCCTTGTGGGTGAACCTCAGTTATATGAACTACTTGTTATAAAATGAACAGGGTATCTATTGGCTGTTGCATTTTGAACATGGAGGGAAGGTTTTCTTGTTCCAAACAGGGTGAATGTTTTCATACCACTCCAGAGCCAGGGTGGTAGGAAAAAAGAGGACTGTTCTGTTAGTAAAGCACATAGCCCGAAAGCATAGCCCCTGTGCTCCACTCCTGGTTTTATCTCACACCATAGCCAAGTCACACCATTTCTCTAGCATCTCTGTTTTCCTTCCCTTTCCATAAAATGTGGGCAGCAACACTACCCTGCAGTAAACCACAGATATGTAAGAGTGTATTAAGCTTCTTGTATGACAGTTCTCATGCAAGTGCTAAATATTCTGTTGTGTAATATAGATGTTCTTGCATGTGGTTGCCTTTTGATGTAAAGGAAAGACTGAAGTAGTTTAAATAGAGCACAGATTTACACATGGGTGATATGGAGATGAATGATGAGGCAGTCCATCTGCTGCCCTCAGTGAAAACATTTTCAGTTTCAGGCAATTTATATTTTAATACAGATAGTTTACATACAGGATAAGATTTTCTGCCATTCTGTATGACAAATTGGATCCAAAAGAAAATGCCCTGCATTTCCATCCATAAAATGGCTTGTTTCTGGATTATGTACAAGATAACCAGTTCAACGACACTGGTAGAAGACAAAGATGCTCTTGAGAGATCTAAGTAGTCCATTCACCAGTACACTCTGGCCCATACCCAGCCATGAACCAGCTTTCCTCTTGTCAGAGTTTTTATGACAACCAACTAAATCAATATGACTGTCGAGACATATGGCAACAATAACTCTCTGAGTTTCTGCCCATTACCACTCCAGCAGGAAACCAAGAACACACAGTATTTGTTATTGCTTATTGCAGGGATTCACTGAAGAATATCTCCTTAAATAAAAGATTCACTGTGACTGTGTCAACGGCAATCAATACTGTGGAGGCTATCTGTGGAGCTGCTAACATATCAGTGTGCAGAAGGAGTTCTGCTTTTCTTTTGTCTGGAGCCATATTCAGAAAAGGTTGCTGAAATCTTAATACAGATCTTTTCTTGCCAAGATATATTTGAAAATATAAGATATTAATCTTCCTACAGAGAACCCTATGACACAAGCTTACACTAGTGTTTCTGGGGTTTCTGCTTCATGGATGGCTAGACATTTGAGTGCTGCAGACTGTGGTGAGAATTCACTAAACAGAACTTCTTTCAGTGAGCACATTGGAGCAGTGATTTGCAGCCTTTATCAGCCATGAATTTATCTTGGAAAATATGTATTTTGCTCGCTGTATTTCTAGGTCCTGACAAATTTTTCTTCAGATGATGTCATGTTGGTAGATCTCAGCATGGAATTTTAATACAAGGCAGTTTCAGGAGAAGGTTTGACTCTGAAATTTCCATTTCTGCTTGGTTCAGTGTGTAAAGTGGACATGGTCCAAACTCTCTGAGTTTTCTGATTCATTATTCTTAAGTAGGGATAATGACCAAAGAGACCGTTTGGGGATTCCCACTGCCTCTGTTTTTTTTGGCAGGAGTTATTGTTTTGTTGCTGTGTTGGGAAGAAAGAGATCTATTTTTCACTGTAAATGTGATTTGTATGATATAATGCATATACTCACAAGGTGGAACAAATGTAGACATATTTAAGAGGAAGAAAACTCATGGGACTGCACTGCATAAGATGACCATGAAGCTTAGGCATGAGAAATGTGCTTATATTAGATCCAGAGCTGACCGTATGGTACTGCAACTAAATGTCTGCTGGTACCTTGGCTGGCTAGCTTCTGTATTTGTATCCTAATTTTAGAATAATATGTAGATATCCAAAGAAGCTGTCCTATGCCAATGACTGACATGGATTTTTTTGATGTTCCTTCTAATTCTTAAATTGTTATTAATCTGAATCACATAGAGGCATAAATTTGTGCATTAGTGTGTGATTACAACTTCCTTTGTGTATGTAATCACAAATGGTTTTAATTTAGGAAATACACACTTGGAAACTACTGTGTAGTAGATCTATATAGAGGACAAAGAACATGAAGATTTTTAATTCTGAAAGTAAGTTTTCAGATTGTTTTAATATTTTACTACAATTTAAGCCTGCAATCTTTGAAGTTGGAACTAAAAGTCTTCAAGAAGATGTGTAAGTTTATAGATTTCACTTAAAGAGAAGCAACAATTTGAAATGTACTTAGCCCTTCCTATTGCAATAATCTACTGGTTCTTACATCAGATGAATCTATGAGTAGAAAAAGGAGAACACTTTTTAAAAGTTTACAAGGAAGTGTGAGACCACATTAAGGAACCATGCTTGTTTTCTTTTTTTTTCTGTTTTTGTTTTTTTGGGATTTTTTGGCTTTTTAAATAAAATAAGAATAATAAACAACCCAGCCATTAAATTTCAGTACACAATGAATTCTAAAATTTTGGCTTGGTTGTTCCCATTGATTTTTGTGGGAGTTTGTGTGATTAGGAGTGAACAAACCCCTTTGGATAGAGCCAGCCATTCATCCTTTTAATCTATGTCAAGTGTCAGCTTCCTTCAAGGCTTACTGAACTGATGATAATAGAATTAGTTATGGAATAAATTATTTTTCGACATCAAAAAACCCCATTATCTTCTGATCCAAAATAAAAACCTGCACATTAGGCTTTAAACACACATAAAAGGTAAGATAAATCTTGCAAAATCAACTCACATTGGGGCTTTTGCATAGTGCTGGAACCTAAACCATTGGAGTGATTTAGAGAGATTATCCACAGCATTAGGTTCCTCTAGAGAGACCTAGCACTCTAGATATCTTGCTGGTGGTCTTGAAATTTTGCTAGATGTCTTAAGTTCACATTTCGCACATACACATAAATGTTTTGACTTGAGCAACCGGGTGACCCAATTCTCCCTGAATTCAATCATGATCCAGCTGGAAAACAGAAATGAATACTTTAGCCCTGAGAAACACTAGACCCTAAGCTGGTAACAATGAGTCTAGCACAGAGAGCACAAAATCTGTGTGTTACAAAAGACTAACAACAAAGGGAACATTGTTAAAGGGGAAAGGCAGAGGGTTAAAATGGTTTCAGCAACTGCCTAGGAAGGCAGAAAATGAGTTTCAGTTCCCTTCATTATCTGAGAACATAAATATTTCTTACATTCTCTACTTGACAAGTATGTGTTGCACTCAATCCAGACAGTGGTTCAGAGACACCTTTCTCTTGTCCAATTGACACTGGCCACCATGGAGTGTATCAGTTTTGGAATCAGAAGAACAAATCAGGAGGAACAAGGCTTGTATTTGGTGATGGTGTGATGGCTAGTATATTCAGACCAGCCAGTAGATGTCTTAATCCTGGCTTGCGCCCTGAGCACTGTTTCTGTAGAGTGTAATTGACTAAAATAGAAATTCCACTTAAGTTCATATTAATTCCATAGAACAAATGTAGGTCTAGATTTTGAGAATAGTGTACTTCTGCACAGGTCCAGAAGGAAAGATGAAGAAAAGCACATCAGAAGTTTTTTAAGATGTCTTCTGTGTCATAATTATTAAGAAGGTAGTGAAATTGCTTCACCATACACCTTTAGGCTTTCTTGAGCTGTTTTTCTTGGACTAGCAAGTCTGAAGCCTGTCTTTTTCAAAGTCTTAAAATGTAAGTTGAGTGTCTAATGTGAACATTTTGGATTTTTCAGTGACATTTAGTTAATGTGTTTTCTGAAGGTATTCCACTCTCTTCGGTTTGCTAACTCTATTAGAGAATTCTGGTAGCTAATTTAATGTGTTTGGATGATAGTTTTAAAACAGCATGTTACTCTGTAAACTGAATATTATCTCTGTTAAAAAAAAAGAATATTTAAAAGTTATTTTAAAATACATTAATGTTTTTAAAATATTGTGGATAAGAAGCAGAGTAGTGACTAATTCTATACATTTTACTGATTTCTTTCATAATAGTATTGAAAGAATAGAGATTTTCATAGCTATATAAATGGTTATTTTTAGCTGTTAATGCACAGACTTATTTTTAGGAAGTTCTTTCATACATAGTGTGTTTTCAAATATGCATTTCAAAAGCAGCACATGTAAATCAACATTGCAGATTTTCATACTAACATTTCCATATCTTTAATTTTTACCTCTATCAGATCACGTGAAGGGAAGGCTTTGTATTTGGAATCATCATTTCTCTGAACCTTCTTGACATTCTAGAGACATCAGCCTCCCCTGGAGTACATCTCTGATAGTCCATCTAATGCCTTTTTTTCACAAGAAAACTGAGCTGAGCATGGCTTTGTGGTTTTTTGTTCTTGAAACACTGTAAAGAAATAGATAATGACTGCATGCAGTGTTCTATACCAAATGTTGATGGCTACTCAGATCAAAGCAGACAATTGCTTTCTTATCCACCGCTTTAGAGAAACATTCATCTAAATTGTTTGGGGAAAAAGGGCATTTTCATTCCTTCTTGCTACACATGCCTGCCTTGTTGTATTTGACCAAGCTTAACATTGTTGCCAGTTTTCATAAGAAAATGAGAAATAAATATTGTCACTTCTGCTTATGTTTCTAACATAATATTTATATTATTTAATTAAATTTGTCATTCCAGTCTCATTATCACTGTCATTCCATCATGAAAATGCTAACATACTGATTTTCTTTTTTCTGCATTTTCCACAATGCTTGGCCTTGCAATGTGTAGCCAATTAGCCCTTGTATTGACAGAATTAAGCTGCTTTATGATGATGATAGAACTTCAGAATAGATTGCATCAAAGCTGAAGAAATAACAAAGAAGAGCAATGCAAATTCAAGTAATGATAAAATATATGGCTAAAAAATTATGCTAAAACCTGGTTCCAGGTATCTTAGAAGGGCCCTCATTTGCATCAAAAAGTTTCAGTACTTTGAAGAAAGTAGTGCCAGTTATTTGCCAGGAAGCCAAGAAAACCCTCTCCCAATCAAGTGTTAAAGCAGTGCACTGGGTGAATCCATATGAAAAGCATCATATTTAGATGTTGGATCTTTATTTCTATTGATTCAGTCCCTTTCTATGAAAATCTTATGGTAGAAAACAATGCTTATAATATTTGATTTTCATTTTCTCTAACTTAAAATGTCTAATTATATATACATAGTATATAGACTAGTGGAGTGCACCTAAAATTATAGAACTAGCTAGAGAACAAAGCAGGTGTTCACAACAGGTTGCAAGAAGACAAAGTCAAACCAATTTATGTTTTAGTTTCCCCAGCTACAGGAAACCAGCTATTATTTGTTACACATACCTGTATATTTTCTGTAAAAAGATATAATATGAAATGTACACTTCTAATAAATTATTTTCCCAAGAGGCACAGAAGGGCTCTTAAGAGCATAAAATGCTGTCCAAATTAAGTTGCTGTGAAAGGAGGAATGAAATGTCATTTGGAAAAAAACCCAACAATAATGAAACCTTTCTTTCCCAGTGCCTTAGCAATGATTTCATATGAGTAGTTCCAATAACTATTTAGGATGTTACCAGCTGAGTAAAGAGGAAAAGATGGAGAGCTACTACTGTCATAAGCACACTTCTATGGTTAATTTACAGTATTTTTGCCAGATGCCTACAAGAGTTTCACCTCAAAGTGAAAAATATTAGTGGTCTCTTCCCACTTTTCGATACTTCAGAGAGCTGTACAGCAAGAAAATGTGATTAACAAAAAGTGTAGCAAGTTGGTTGGTTGTTGATTGAGGATATTCTGGGGTTTGATTAGGAAAGTATTGGGGAAAAATCTTAGAAAGAAGTCTTTCTTTTTAGATTTTGAGAAAGATGTGGAATCTAGAAACTCTCCACGCTCCAGACTACTAAATCTCTCCCATTTTTGCCCCCACATGTAGATGAGTCTTTTTGCAATTAGACTGAGGGGCTTGATTACACCTCCAGAGTTAACCAAAGAATAAACATGTACTAATGAAAACCTTAACAGTTACTGATTTGAGAGCGCAATAGTGCAAGGAGATGATGTGATACAGAATTTGGGCATTGCCTTCCTTCTTTTAGAGATGCCAATTAGAAAATATTTTTTAAAAGAAGGAAAACTTTACTTTTCAAAAACAGTTTAAATAACCATTTGAACAACAAACCAAGCTAAGTAATCCAATTATATATGAGATCAACTTTTCAATTAAATTGTAAGATGAATAGAACAGAATGGAACAGAACAGAACGGAATGGAACGCATCTTGCCACTGAATACCAGGGAGAAGAGGTCATCACCTCCCTCTCCCTTGGCCTCCTCAGGAAGCTGTAGAGAGCAATAAAGGCACCCCTCAGCCTCCTTTTCTCCAAACTACACAAGCCCAAAGTCCTTAGCTGTTCCTCATATGGCAATCCTTCCAGGCTGGTCACCAGCTTTGTTTCGCTCCTCCGGATGCATTTGGGTACCTTAATAGGAAGTGTGCTCACATTTTGTGTCATATCTTTCTAACTTTGTCTGTTACCTTTAGCTGCTTGCAAAATTGGAGTATTTGTACAAATGTAATCATGCAGATGATCAATAGGTGATTTAGCTGAAAGCAGAGCTGCAGCACTAGGTTACTGTTTGCATTAGCAAATGTAACACTTACTTAGAGAAACTTTGTCATATCATCAATTTTGCAGGCTACTGGCTTGACCCTTGACTCATTCAAGCAGTTCTTACACACTTGGCCTGAACTCAGATTGCATGTATACTACTCTAAGTCAATTGACTTAGTGGAGTTTCTCCTAATTTAAGGTTGCATAAGGAAGATGCAGATCAGCTTGATGGTGCTGGCTGAGCAGCCACAGGCATCCCACTCAGGGAGCAATCCCTTGTCTCCAAATTAAAAGGAATAAGGTGACTCCTAACTGTGCACAGCTAGTTTTTTCTTGAGCAGAGTGAATAACATACTGAGCATGCGTCCTACACTATCATCTAGCCCTGCTGTGGTGTTCCCATAGGTTCAGGTGCTATTTTTGGGAGGTGTGACTTTTTCAATAAAAATGCCTTAACCAATATGAGGAGTGCTACAGCCACCAGATCACTGGTTTTTTGCAGCATGAAGTTGCAGGTACATGTTTGAGAAGGTGAGCCCTGTCAAGGTTGAAGGTGGACACTGTCCATACCCAGTTTGGTTTTCTCACAGTCTTTTCAGGAATGCTGCCAGTGTTAAACCATCCTGGAAAGCACATGTGGCTTAAACCTGGAGGAATTGTCTGAATCACTCCAAAGGAAAGCCTGAGAATAAGTGTAGACAGTGAGACAATAAAAGGGTGACACACTGAGGTGAAGCACAGAGGTAAAGTATTTTTCAGTGGAGACTGACCTCCTAAGACTTACTAATGGCAAGTCTTGTCATGTAAATGAAAGTCCTCTTACCTAAGGTCCAGCCTCATCAGTAAAGATTTTTACTGCAGGTTATTAAAAGGATTGCACAGAAATAGAAATTGGAAACTTGCAAAATAAAGAATCACAAGATGTACTTGTTTTCATCTCACATCACAAAAGTCTGTCAAGCAAATATTTTTGTAAGGCATGGTTGTGAGTAATTCAACAGAAAAATTCTGAAAAGATATCACCAATGTTTCTAGCTGAACTGCTCTTTCCTCAGGCAAGTAATCAGATTTTGGTAATGGTTTTAAATTGCATGTTTGCATGTTACAAATGCTTTTAAAGATTTTAAATCTGTACCTGGTTTATATTCAGATTGTGTCTCTTTGTAATTTAAATCTGGTACAGTAATGAGGAAAATAGTAAGCACAGTAATCAAAACAAGATCATAGAATAAAAGTGATTAAAGTGAAAATACAACCTAGCTGTATAAAATAGTGTAATAGTAATAGCTGAAGCAATGATACTTAAGATCTAAGGATCTTGCATTCTTTTTTTATGATCTAATAGAAGCTACTATTACAGCACTATTGTTTTGCTGACTAAATGGAAAAATGTTCCTTCCAAAGAACTTTCTTCAGACACTTAATAAGCCGATTTAGCTGAAAAGACATCTGATAAAAATTACAAAATTCTTGCAAGAAGTAAAAGTTAACCTCTTCTAAAAAATCTCTCTTTTCCCTTCTCTCTTTCTTTTCTTCCCTGAGTAACTGTAAATCCACTGTGGTCACATTCACATACTGCATGGTAAGAAACTGGGAACTGTTATAAGTTAAAGAACTAGTATTTGGCACTAGACATTATTAGGCGTGTAACTGAAATACTGTTTCTTCCTGCATAATTTGGGTGTGCTTTTCATCAAGAATCTGTGTCTATAGCATGAAATTCCATTAGCTGATACTGAAATCGCCTTAATGCAATAGCAGCGGTATGAAAAGGCTCATGTCTAATTCTTTGCAGCACCCCCAAACCTTCCCCCACCTCCATGTATGAAGACATGATGCTCCTGCAAAAGAATGCTCCATAGGCCTTCCTCCAGAATATGGCTCTCTGGGGTGAAATATGGGACAAGTTCATTTTTTTTGTAGACTTCAGGTACCCCTGATCTCTTGATCTTTTGTATGTCTCTATTTTTTTGGCTTGACAGACCACATGCCAACGTGCAGCCCAGAATTCCTCACCCGTGTGATTTATTGTTTACAGCTGTTTGAGTGTTTCAGACATGGCAGCTGCTTTTCAGATGTCCTCAAATTATAATGAAAGTCTTAGAGGTCTTAATGCAAACCTGTATGCTTGCAAAAAGAAAGGGGAAAAGCTGATGAAAAAATCATCTGAATTTTGCTCTAAAAGCTCTCCATTGATCTTAGGCTTCAGGGCAAAGGAAAATGTTTGGTTTATTTCATAAGCTCATTAGGTGTGGGAGAGCCTATTTGGCATTTGCTATTGACTGGGCCTGAGTGAAAAGTGATCACTGGCAGGATGTTCAATAAGAGATCAATAACAAGCGTGTGATTGGATTAGCTACTTGATCAATGCTTTGTGCTAATATATTAACAAGCAAATTACCAGGCAGCCCATAAGAGCAGAGTGCTGACTATAATTGTATTACAAACTGTCGTGATCTAATGACCCTTGAAGTGCAAAAGGTTATTTATACAGTCAAAAGGCCTAAAAGTACTTTGAGTGATGCTGCATTATTTCAGAAAGAAAGTCTTTCCCTCAATTAGCTAGCATTCAATCATGTCATTAAAATAGGCACATGTATTTTACATTCTTCCAAAATTTTCAGATCCGTTTTAGCTCTGCTGTTGAGATGGAAGAGGGAGAATGAGTGACAATATTTCAGTGGGCAATTAGGGTGAATTAGGGCAAAAACACTTCCACAAGAGCTGGGAAATGAGCAGAGGGGAGAATGAGGAAGGGAGTGGTTCCTGGGGGCAGGAGAGTATTACAAAGCAGCACCTGGGACTGAGTGGGAAGACTGGTGGGCAGCAGAAGGAATTGCTTGAAGGCATCTAAGCTTGCAGATAGGGCTGTGCAAATACTTAAATTTAAATCTGAAAATTCTGGTGAAATTCAGAAGTGATACGTAAGGTATTGTAAAAACAGAGATCTCTCACTTTTTACAGAGTCTATGTTTATTTCATTTGTCTACCATGAGACCAGAATAAGATGTCTGTTGCTTGAAGTTACACTGCCTGGGTTCTTAGCATGTGAACTGTATCTTTTAGGTTTCTGAAAGGAGCATGTTTAGAAGCAAGATCACTCTAGTTGTTGAGAAAAGAGGACAAGCTTGTGTTCTGAATTTGCTCCTCACAGTTAAATGAAAATTAGGAAAAATAACAGTAAAACCCACAAACACTTCTATTCAGTTTCTAGTTAATTACCTTCTTTCCATTTTATAGTGCAAAACGCTAACTAGATTTCTGTTCTTTATAGAATCATAGAATGGTTTGGGTTGGAAAGGACCTTAAGATCATCTAGTTCCAACCCCCCTGCCATGGGCAGGGACACCTCACACTAGACCATTTTGTTCAAGGCTCTGTCCAACCTGGCCTTGAACACTGCCAGGGATGGAGCATTTACCACTTCCTTGGGCCTGTTCCAGATGGATCATTTACCACTTCCTTTACCTATTTCAGTGCCTCACCACCCTCACAATGAAGAGCTTCTTCCTTATATCTAACCTGAACTTCCCCTGTTTAAGTTTAAACCCATTACCCCTTGTTCTATCACTACAGTCACTGATGAAGAGTCCCTCTCTGGCCCCTTTCAGATACTGGAAGGCTGCTGTGAGGTCTCCACGCAGCTTTCTCTTCTCCAGACCGAACAGTCCCAATTTTGCCATCCTGTCATCTCAGCCTCCCCAGGGCTGCTCTGAATCACTTCTCTGCCCAGTCTGTAGCTGTGCCCGGAATTGCCCCGAACCAGGTGCAGGACCTTACACTTGGCTTGGTCGAATTTCATGAGGTTGACATTGGCCCTCCTCACAAGCGTGTCAAGATCCCTCTGGATGGCATCCCTTCCCTCCAGCGTATCAACCGAACCACACAGCTTGGTGTCATCGGCAAACTTGCTGAGGGCGCACTCAATCCCACTGCCCATGTCACCAACAAAGATGTTGAACAGGATCGATCTCAACACCAGCCCCTGAAGGACACCATTCGTTACTGGTCTCCAGTTGGACATCGAGCCATTGACCACAACTCTTTGTGTGCAGCCACCTAGCCAATTCTTTATCCACTGAGTGGTCCACCTATCAAATTGATGTCTCTCCAATTTAGAGACAAGGATGTTGTACAGGACATTGTCAAACGCTTTGTGTGAGTCCAGATAGAAGGAGTCAGCTACTCTGCCCCTATTTATCAGTTCTGTAACCCCATCACAGAAGGCCACCAAATTGGTCAGGCATGATTTGCCCTTAGTGAAGCCATGTTGGCTACCACCAACCACCTCATTGTTTTTCATGTGCCTTAGCATGCTTTCCAGGAGAATCTGCTCCAAGATTTTGCCAGGCACAGAGGTGAGACTGACTGGTCTGTAGTTCCCCGGGTCTTCCATTTTCTCCTTTCCCCTTCTATAATGTGGGTTATATTTCCTTTTTTCCAGTCGTCGGGAACTTCACCTAACTGCCAGGATTTTTCAAATATGATGGACAGTGGCTTAGCAACTTCATTTGCCAGCTCCTTCAGGACCTGTAGATGGATTTCATCAGGTCCCATGGGCTTGTGCACATTCAGGTTCTTAAGATGGTCTCGAACCTGATCCTCTCCTACAGTGGGCCTAAGGTCTTCATTCTCACAGTCCCTGCATCTGCCTTCCAAGACATGGGTGATGTATTCAGAACATTTGCCAGTGAAGACTGAGGCAAAGATGTCATTGAGAACCTCAGTCTTCTCCAAATCCAGGGTAGCCAGTTCTCCCATTTCCTTCTGGAAATGGCCAACATTATACCTAGTCTGTCTTTTTTTTGTAACATAGCAATAGAAGCCCTTCCTGTTATCTTTGACATCCCTGGCCAGACTCAATTCTAACTGGGCCTTAGTTTTCCTGACTTGATCCCTAACTTCCTGGACAATGTCTCTGTATTCTTCCCAGGCTATACAGCAGGAACAAGCCAGATAACCACGCAAGTGTTCAAAAAAAGTAATCAGCCACAAAGTCCTAGACTTCACATTCATCCGGACAAGTGTTTTAGCTACAAATTCAGATTTCCAGGGCTTTGTCATTGCCCTTCCCCTGCTCTCTGCCTTTCCTCCCTTCTGAGGGGGGCTGGAATGACCGCAATGAGATGTTATTTGGGGCTGGTCAGGGGGCTCTGCTGTGGCGCAGGGGCCAAGGAGTGCATGGGCTGTGGCCACCAGTGGAGGACAAGGCCTGGGCCAGGCTCCCCGCAGTGCACAGGGTCCCTGCCCACGCTGGCTGTGGATGTCCACAGCTGACAAAACAAGCTGCCAGGCTGCTACCCTTGGGGTCTCAGCGGAAGAGGAAACACTGTCAATCAAAGAACACACACGTACAGTGGGAAACATGATCGCTGATGAAGGAGCTTCAGTTTTTGATGGGTGCTTGTCAGTTGTTTCTGACTTCTCAGGCAAGTGGATGTGACCAGGCGAGTTACCTGCATCATCAGCATGGGCTGGTTCTCCATGTGTGTGTGCGTACAAATAAAAGGAGCATGTTTGCCCATTTTACTTCACCTTCTGCCTTTTCTTTTCTTTTTTCTTATTTCTTTATTTCATTATTTCTTTTTTAATTATTTTACAGAAGGAGCTTCCCACAGATGTCACGATGACATGGATGTCTCTGATGATGATGGTTTCAAATCATGTGTGATTCATTTGACATCTCTTTTCTTTCCCATTTTAGAATTCCAAAGTGACCGTCTGGAAGTAAATGCTTTCACAGCAACCTTTATTAATGATTTCAAAGTAAACCATTTCCTTTTCAAAGCAACATGGTAGGACTTGTAAAAATATCTTCAGTAATCAATTTTGAGCAGGTTTGGAGGAATTAAAAATTAGATATATCTTCTTAACTCAACTACAGGTCTTAGTTATTTACCTCAAAAATGTACAGGCTCCAGACAATAAAATAAAACTAACTATCTCTGGCAGAACAGCTCAGCCAACGGGTCTTTGAGCCATTAGGTCGCTTAGTAATTCCAGCACATACGTTGTATGTTATACCTCCATGAGGAAATTACTCAGAGGAATATTTTGCCATCCACACCTCTAACCAAGTACATCCAAAATCTTGTGTTGCAATTTTGGACCTCAGTTTGAAGATGAGGATAGCAAAGAAGTTAAAGGATGGCCATAATTTCAGAACGGTGTCGAGGCACTGAATCAGCTATCATTTTTATTTTAGTTGGTTATGGCTCCATAAGTTAAAAAGATATACACAGTCCTAACACCTGCAGTATGAGGGAAAGGAAGTGGTTGCATTTAGCTTGTAGTTTAGCTAGTCCTTATCCATTCTAAACTGACGGTTTAAATCTCCTTGGGAAACTTTGTAAGGAAATAGCTATATGCCCTTTAAATTACTATTTTTTGGTGTATTTTCGCACAGTCATTCTGACTACTACACTTGATAAAACTAATTACTTCTCAGATTTAGAGTTTTCCACAAGTTATTATAGACTAAGAAGTCTGATAGTTGGGAATACTCTTCACTTTATGCAGCTTGAACATATCCTAGCAGCTTAGAATAAATATTAACTTTTTTCCCTTTAGAAAATCCTCTCTCCTCACAGGCAACAGGTTCCTTTCCAATAATAACAATGATGAGGAAAATTGTAGCTCCTGACTAAGATAAAGTTTGCCAAGATTGGATCTAGAGCATTTTTAACAGTAATTTATAAATCATTGTCCACTGTACACCAACATTGTTATGTTACAATCTGCTATATAAAACAAGGTCAGAAAGTGGAGTTAATCGTTATGTCTTCAGTGGAGAATAATGCTTCTTTACTAAACAGTAAAATCCCATCTAATTCTTAAGCTTTTGTAACTCATCCACAGGTTTATCAAATGCTTAAAACGAATTGTTAATGAAAATCCTACATCTTAGCAAAGTTGCATAAAGCTATTAGCTCTTCTTGTGAAGCTGTAAGTTAATACTGCTCTCCTTTGCACACAATATGTTGTTAATTATACTTCTAGGAATATCTGCTAGAGATGTTTCTTTCTAGAAGGCCCCATCTTCTCCAGTGAGGGCCATCTGATGAAATCTTTAGTGAAAAAGTATTGACCCTACTCTGTGTCTTGTGATGGTTATTTGGTGAGAGAGGAGTAGGCAGCTGTATTTGAGGAAGAAAGGGAGAGAGAGGAAAAATAATGTGAAGTTTCTTAACTGTAGGCCAAGCTGGCAGTACAGTATGAGAGGCTGGGAGGATAATAATGTACTTCAAGGCCATTTCAGTGATGCCACTAAGTGGATAAGTTAAAAGAAAAAATTAATTGGAACCTTCTGACTGGTTTATACATTTACTTACACAATGACAGCCTTTAAAGCACAATCTATTATGTTTTAGACATCCAGCTAGATAAAACAGTAGAGTTCCAAACACATACTTTTCAAACCTGTAACTTCACTCCAGCATCATGGCTTTGGTTTGTATCTGGAGTGATAATAACTGTGTGCCTCAAGATGAGCATATCTCCTTTCTTCTAAGAGCAGAAACAGCCACCATGCCCTAGGAAACTGTGGAAACAGTTCTGTCCATATGGGAAAGGAAAAGATTCATATCATGTTTATTTCAACACATTCAGAGCCATCTTCTTTTCTTTACCTGACACCATGTCATTCTTCACTGCCAGTGGTCTTTAGAGTAAAATCCTACCGAGCTGCAAGAGATAGCTTTCTTCTTGTAGAGTTTCTGTCTAGGTTTGCTTTAAAACCCAGACAGGCATCCCTGTGTTGGTTATAGTTGACTAAAATTTCAACCCTTCCTTAAAAATGCAGAGAGTGAGAAGATGAGATTTCTTTTGAAATGAAAACTGAGATTGAGACATAACCATATGAAGCCAGGAATTTAGGCTGTAGGCTAGGCATAAAGTACCTGTGCTTTAATCAAGCCTATCCCTAAGTCCATTTTATGACCATTTCATCCTGGTTCTTTGATGAGACCATTTCAGCATTTCACTCACATTAAGTGTAGATTTATACTTAGAGAAGTTAAGCATTGGCACTGAGAACCAGTAATGTTGTGACTGAACAAGAATGGGTAGGTCATTTACACATGCTGGTACCTTGTTCGTCTGGCTGATAGCTTTGTTTCCCAAAAAGGGGAGAAGACAGAGCCAACGTTTCCACACCCTTTTCTTCTCACATAAAAACAATACAGGCTTCTCCAAAGACAAGGTGGTTTAATGATCCGGCAGCATGGTAGATCTGCTGCTTTGAGAGATGTGATCTATCTGGGACCCTTCCTTACTCAACAGCATGGTTCAAACAGACAGGTTTGCAAGAAGAGCTGCAACACCACCATTCAGTTTCCCCTGTCCAAGTATGTAAGGGGAGGAATGGGCACCCCTGTTGCTTTCTCCTTCAGTGCAAAGGGCTCTCAGAGAAAAGAAAACCTCTCTACAAGTGAAGGAGATCAAGTTAATCAGGCTAAGAGATTCACGTGGGCAGCACAACTCCGAACTAGCAACAGTAGGGTAAGGTGATCATTCTTTCTTCCTTGACTGACTCCCCCAGTGGTTTGGAAATTGATAAGGAAGGAGCGAGTGCTGCAGGGTGAATCCAAAGAGTATGTAGATAAGCATTATGGAAAAGCTTTACCAAGGCAGACATCCAGTATCCAACAACCGAGATCAGAGTTCTCCGTGTGCTCTTTTTTCAAGCAACAAATGCAAATGCTTTTTGGTAATAAACCAAATAAAAATACCTTCTCTATGTGACTGACGCCCTTGTGAATCTCTTGAGTTGTTAATACAGTTTTTTTGTTGTATTGCTTTTCCTGTAGCTCGTTAGAGCTGTTGCTCAGGGATTTCTAAGCTGCCACTCATCCAGCTCACAGACATGAATCATCTGAGTCTTCTATGGCCCAGCTGAGTGCTCTGGGTGCTATTGTTATTGAGATATGTTCTCTCTCCATGTATTCTAATTAAAAATATGATTTCGCTAGCTCAGGATCTTGAACACTGTTCTGCTCAGTCTGAGATCACAGCATAGGTCCTCATACTTTTTCAGTGTCTCCAAGTGAAATGATTTCCAAACTTTTCCTATGCACTACAGCATCTTTTTGGATCAGGACCTCTGAGTTGTAAAGTAGCGATGATAATGATTATATTGTTGTTATATTGTCCATATAATGAATTGTAAAGATACAATACTAAAAGCAATTCTATAAAAATATTTTGTATATACTGTGTGCAGGAAAAAGGGGAAAATAATCAGCTGTTAACACAGAACAGGTTTTATTCTTTTTCTTTACTGCCTGCAACATTATACGTGCAACTTCCAAAAATACTTGTAAAATTGACACATATCCAAAGGTAGAGAAACTTGTTTTCTCTGTGTGACAGTGATGATGTGTAATTTTTGTCTTTCTTTTCTCCCTTGCTCATCACTAAACAGTTAAATGCAAGATATCTGTGCCCAGTCAGCATGGGTTTATGAAAGACAGGTAAGTCCTGCTTGATTCACCTGATCTCCTTTTGCGACAAGGTGCCCCACTTAGGGGATGAGGGAAAGGCTGTGGATGTTGTCAACCTAGACATTATTAAAGCCTTCAACACTATTTCTGAAAGCATTCCCCTGGAGAAACTGGCTGCTCCTAGCTTGGACAGGTGTTATCTTCATTGGGTGAAAAACTGTCTGGATAGCTAGGCCCAAAGAGTGGTGGTGAATGGAGTTAAATCCAGCTGGAGGCTGGTCACAAGTGATGTTCCCTAGCACTCAGGGTTGGGGCCAGTTCTATTTAATCTTTAACAATGATCTGGACAAAGAGATTGAGTGCACCCTCAGTAAAGTTGCAGGCGACACCAAAAGGGTCATCAAGCATTGTAATGGGCTGCCTAGGGGAGTGGTTTAGTCACCATTCCTGGAGTTATTTAAAAGACGTGTAGATGTGGCACTTAGGGACATGGTTTAGTGGTGGTCTTGGCAGTGATAGGTTAACGATTGGACTCGATGATCTTAAAGGTCTTTTCCAACCTAAATGATTCTGTGATTCTATATGCATCTTTTAAGGGGTGCACATCTGCAAAAGTACTATAGCACAGGTATTTCTGAAAGTCAGTGGCATTTCTTACTTTTATTAGTACTTCATTAAAAAAGAAATTTAATGGAATTAAACATCAAAGTGTTTAGAATATCCTTGCACATATATCAACATACCAAACAACTTTCCAATGTTGTTAACTGCAGAAAAATCATCGCAGAGATTTACCAACTCTATACACTTCAAAACAGCTCACTTAAAATCCCCCCTTCCTTTGATCAAATACCTGGAAAATATGCCTTAATGCATTGACAGTCTGAAATAATCATGCTTTGGTCATTCTAATGTATAGTTAGCGTTCAAAATCACATACAGGTTTTTGAGATAAAACAACTTTCCTCTTTTTTTTTTTTTCTTTTTCTGTTGGCATTGTATTGAGCTAAGGCAAAAGTTCAGTTGCTTTGCAAATTTGCAGGAAAGGTTCTCACACTTCACATTCAGAAATTGTTTTGCTTCTGATATGGTTATCCTCCATTGTGGTCAGCACTGTATCAAGGTTGTCTTGATGAACCTAGATGTACAAGTGCATATATAAGCCTTACATTCAGACATCTATTTTCTTACTTTCTACATGGTGTGGGGTGTCCTACAAAAACTAGTTATTGGGGAGGAAGTAGTTATTTAATAAGAGGAAGCAATGTCCTACAGCCCTTGCACACCCCAAACTGTCTTTATTTCATAGGAATATTACAACATGAGCCATTATTTTCCACTGTGCCTTACTGTCGCCAGTTAATGTAATCTCACCACACATCTACAACATCAGCAATTATTATTATTAGCTCAATTTCTTATGCAGAAAAACAGACATTGAACATCTGTGCAATTTGTTCAAAGACTTACCTCAGCTAAATGGGAAAGCAATGAAGAACATCCAGATCTATCCTTAACCACATGACAATCCTGCCAGATCTAAAAAAGCATATTGAATTCTACTTAATCACTTCTTGGAGCATGATAAAACACTCACCAATAAACTTTGATGAAATAGACACTTTCAAAGTATTAACGATTGGCCACTACCATTACTTTCTAAGTAATTAATTACATTATAAAAATGGAATTGTCCTTGCCATCTGCTATATGGATTTCTCTATGTGTCATGCCTGCATTTCTTTACTAAGGCACTTCTGTGTGCATGTCACTTCTAAAGATAAATTTGATATTCTGAACACTAAAAAACTAGTTGCTATCTTTCAGGCATTTCATTCATGTTAACTTTTCTTTTTAAAAAAATTGAATACCAGTACATATTGGCTTAACAGTTACAGTAAACTGTTGAACTATTCTTATTATTCCTAGTAGATGAATTGATTAAATAATTCATTCTGAGCACATTAGTCATCCTGCAAACTTTCCAGTGGTCCTTGGTGGAGCCTGCATTTGTATGAACACAAGTTTTATACGCAAATCATTTTCATGGGTCTTTCAGCACCCTGTCACTTTTGAGCAAAATCAATAGAATGTGCACACATCAAACCTCACTTAGATGTGAAAATAGCTTTCATACCCATAATGAGAGGCCATTTTGGAAAACACAGGGTTGATTTTTTTTTCCTTCTCAAGTCAAATTTGTCTTCTGAGATCACCTAGGCAGGGTTATGAACTGACTCTAAAAGTATCCCATTATTCCATGTTACGCTTTTTTTACAATGGATGTCCGTATTTATTAATTTTTTTAATACAATGCCTTTCAATGTGTGCAAATATATGTGTTGATCTGATAGTGCTGTAGTATTTAAAAACGTTCTTTGCATTTCTGAAAACTTTAACTTGTTTTTTACATTATACATTGCCATTGTCCTACCTGCATTATTTATGAAGAAGTACATCAGTAAACAAACTTTAGTGATTGTAGAGGGTCTGTGTATTTGTAAATACAACAGTCAAGTAGCATTTAATTTCTATTTTATATTTGTGGAACATTATATCAAAATAATATACACAGTATTATGAATTTTGAGAAAGGGTTTCTTGCCTATTACATGAACTATAAATCCACTCTGTGTTTCATTAAGTTTGTTTGCTTGTTTCTGAATAGGGAATGCTACTGATACTTAGAAAATTGTACTGTATAATGGAATTTGATTTAATTTTTCATCTTTCTCCTTAGAAACATTTAGAACTCAGTTAAAAAATGTTAGAGTGTTAAAGTTGGAAAGTGAAGAAACCAAAATTTGAAAGGACCAAACTGGAAGTAGTGAACACAATCTTGACATTATCCTCTGTGCACAAATATGGTAAAGATTTTGAAGCTCTGATGATTGATCAGGTCTCTGGTTTCATCCAGCTCACAGGTACATGGAAAATTATGTAAGAATGTGGCAGCTCAGAAATCCTCTGCTTCCCTCCTTCACTGGCAAATTGTGTGCAGGGGTCAAAATATGAGAGATTTCTTGAACGGAACAATGAAAAATTTAGTGACGCATTACTGCTTCATCCCTCTTCTCCTTCTAGAATGGGAAGGCATAACATAGAAATTATATGCACTGTTTTATGTAAATGTCTGTCTCATCTTAAAAGTTGTAGACCCATATTGGAGCTATACCACTATAAAGCTGAAAT
Source organism: Strigops habroptila (assembly GCF_004027225.2). Classification (NCBI taxonomy): domain Eukaryota; kingdom Metazoa; phylum Chordata; class Aves; order Psittaciformes; family Psittacidae; genus Strigops; species Strigops habroptila. Next base: position 20,291,375 of record NC_044282.2, read on the forward strand.
TATAATGTGGATGAAGACTGGCTGGTAACGCACATATACAGAGGGCAGAGTGAGAAACACTGTCTGCATTTGTCTTTAAAAGCCATACTATTATTTCAGTGTACTTTTTATAGAATTTTATGCAGACATGCATTCATAGAGATAACTTTCACTGAGATACTTTCAGTGCAAAAGGCTAGGAATGAAGAGTGAATAGTCAGTTTGATGTCAATGCATTATGCTCTGTTTTGCTTTGTAGAAGTTTCTGAGTCTTACAAGAATTTCCACTAAGGAAAGACCAAGTAACATCTTTGGAATGCATTTGCAAAGCAATTTGTAAAGTAGTATGCATTGACATCCTTAAAAATTGGGAAAAATATGGTTGGTATGACCCTCCAAATTGGCTGGTATATTCCATGTCTCATTTAATTCATTCAAGTGGCTCCTTTGAAAAAAAAACAAACCAAAGAAGAGGATCTGTGATGAAAACTAGGGACATGGCCTAAATAATGATACTGCTCCATTAACATGCTGGTTTAGGACAGTGAATAGTAAACTGTAAATCTGATGTTCACTCTTGTACACACATATATATTTTTTAACCAATTAATAAAATTTAAGGAAATCTGAAACAAAAGGAGAAGTTTATTATTTCATTTTATGGCCAGGTAGTAAGAGTATCAACCAATTTTGCTACAGTTGACAGCACATAGTAGTAAATTAAGATCTTGTCCAACATTCATTTTTAAACACTAAAAGAAAATAGTTCTACTCATGGAAATACTATTCAACCTTTTAAATTGAGTTCATACATTACTGGCTTTTTATATTTTTATTTACTTATTTGGGTGTTTTAGAAAAAATTCTTCATTGCATTAACCACATTAAAATCCTTCTTTGGAAGAAGATCAACATCCAAGGCTAAATTTAAACCTCAGGAAAGGTAAAAGAATCTTTAATTTATGAAACCGAACAAGTAGACTTATCTGAACATCTCTAGGGCTTTAATGGGGATATCTATAATTCTCTGAATTGTATTCCTTTCACAGTGATATTTTGTAATTCCATTCTATTACCCTTGCTTAACATTAATGAGATAAAAAGATCACATTATGGCGATTGATGTTTTTCAAATTAAATGCACGTTTCCATGTACAAAGCTGTCTGCTAATTTAAAAAACATAGCATGTAACATAGAATCATGACCATGGTCATCACTCAGCTGGGATCAGATAGCATTTTTTATCTATTCATTGGATTTAACAAGGCATGAGATGGAAGCAGAATACAAAGTGTGGGTAGATTATCCCATATCCCCCCTTTGGCCACTTCTTGGCAATCTCGGCAAGGAAACTGAGGCTTCATGTTGCCATGGAAATAAACCTCAAGGTCAAAGGGGCATATGGAAGGTCAGGCAATGACAAAGGAACATCTGAGAGGCCATCTGGATGAGTGACCTGACATAATTAGTCATTAATCCCACTCTTGGGAACAATAGAGTTAGCTGAGAATGTGTTTGGACTTTGATAGTGGTCAGGGTGATCTCATGGGGAAAAGGGAAGAAAGCTCTACTTGGTAACTAAGCAGATTATCCTGGCATGCTGTTAACTAAAGAAGAGTAGTCAGAAGAGGCCAGTGGGATATGCATTTTACATATGCTGTGCTTTCCCTTTAGTTACTACAGGCCTCACTAGAGCCATGTGGCTTTAGGATTAGCTTTGGGGTAGTGATTTTATTTTTTTCCCTTTTTTTTTTTTTTTACAGTTCTCAATGAAAAGAGAGCAAGTGTCCCAAAATACTTCACTTAAAATTCCCAGGCAACAGATGGGAAGAGAGCTGAAGAGCCGAAGGCACCAGCCAGCTTGGTTTACAGGTGTCAATATTTACTAAGAAGAGTTGGCCAGGGTGCCTTTCAGGAAAAAAGAAAGAGAATGGTTAATCAGTAAAACAACAACAATCATCCCTGTTATCTGTTTTACACTGAATGGTTAGAATTGTAAGATGACCGAGTGTGCAGCAAAAGCTCCCCATCAGCATCTGTCTTTCCATTTCCACTCCTTTCCCTTGCATGTCATTTTTTCATTATTGAGATCGGTAACTTGATGAGAAGATATTCGTCATGTGTATCTGAGATTCTTCTATTTGAATAGTTGATGATATTTGATGATTGCTTGTCTACAATGTTGTGGGGTATGAATGTGATAATGAACTACAATAAACGCACGCAACTCAGGACAAGCAGAAATTCATTTTTCCTCTGGATAAAAAAATTATGCTTTTAACTGTGCCTTCAAGGGAAGTAATAAATGAAATAGACTAAGGAGACTGTAGAGTAAGAATAGAGGGAGATTTCAGAGATTTATTTTTTTCTTTAAATAAAGTGAAATGCAACATGTAATATGCTCATTTTGAACTAGAGTATATTTGTTAAATATTTTCCTCATAAAAGAAGATCTTTGTTCCATCATATTGTACAATCTCGTCTTAAATATATTGTCTTTGCCTGTGACAAAGGCATTTTCCTAGGCTAAGAGCAAAAACTAAGCCACTGATACTTTGCTATATGTACAAGTAAGCATCCAGGAACCTCCATAGAGAAGGTCAGATATGACATCAACAACTGCAATCCTTTGCTGTAACAGTGTTCCAGTGTAATCCCAATGTAACTGTTGTGTATAATTTCTGCCACCAACAGGCTCCGTGTCTTAAATTAAGTCTTTAATTTAAACCCAGGCGAAATATGTGCCACTTCTCTATAATTAGTACTTGATTTAATAATGCATAGAGGAAACTCAATATGATTTCTTTTATTGTTGTGATTTTGACACCAAAGGCCACTATTTTTTTCCCCTGATCAAGTCATTAATCTGTTTTTTTAATAAACAGTAGTTGTAACCCATGGAAGCATAATATTTGTCAGCACAAATCAGCAAAATCCTTGGAAACTGTAGGTTTGTCACTCTCTTTTCTTCATTCCCTTTAAAATTACCAGTGAAAGACTGACAAAACTGTATTAGTTTGTATTTTAAGAGACGTATATGGTGGTTATAGTATGGACATCTAAAACCTTTATCCAACAAAAAAATTAATATTACTTTTGTATTTCTTCGTTCATAACAACTTATAATGGATTACGAGAAATGGCTGATGGCTCTCCAGAAATGAAGATGTATTATATCTGAGGAAAAGTTGTCATTCCTTGAAGAACTTAGAAGTGCTAGAAGTATCCTAACTGTCATTAATGGATTAGACCTTACTGAATAGACTTTGTGTCAATAAACACAAACCAAATCTTTTCAGCTTCATAAGAACATGGAGGCAATTTTGGCAAAATTTCAGCATTGCTCTGGAAGGAATAATCCAGCCCACGTGATCAGTGGTGCTCACACAATGGTAAAATTCAAAACTATAAAGGATGAAGCAGACATTTGGAACAATATGTGAGCAACAAATAGCCTCTTTATTTTTTGTGAAATCATCTTGTTTTCATTTGAGAGAATCATGCTATGCCCATTTTATTAGGGGAAAAAGATTTCCACATCGTCTCATTTTCTTTTTCTTTATTTTTTTAAGAAAGAATAAGAGTGGAGAACAGGGGGGGATTATGTAACATGTTGCCCATTGTGCATTACTTCAGTGCACAATTATATTCTTCCTACAACAACATATTCAAACACAAACACTTGACTTCTGTAACAGTATTTTAGCCTTCACATATAATAGATGCTAGCATAGAGCCACTTGAGACAATCATTGTATTGACAGAGATGACCTTGCAAATCTATAGATTCTTTTGTTTCCTTTATAGTAAGAATATGACATATTCATAGGACTCTACAGACTTCATGTACCATGTTGTCCGTGAGTAAGTCAGAACAGAAGAGCTAAATGGGATATAAACAGGCCATTGTTTAATACCATTGTTGGATTGCTTAAGGTTTGACTTGGAGTTGTTAAGATATTTTATTTCAGAATGACTCATCCCAGTGCCAGTGGTAACAAGCTGCATTTCGTTTCATTTATCAGTACTGTTAAATAAATTCAACTTCCATGTCCCTACTGCTGCCTAATACCTAGACAATACTCAAAGGACAAACTGTTTTCCCTGTGGAGTTTGATTTAGCAACTCTGTGTCATGCAGGGATGTGTGGGTTTCGTACTCTTCAGTTTGTATAGTTCTTGGTTGTGTATAGTTTTGAAGATAAGACCTTCACCTCCTTGTTTTAATTAATATTTGGGGAGATTTGAAAGTGTTTAATCCTTTTTGTCATCTGCCTCAGGCAGGATCATGTTATCTGTTGCATCAGTGAGAAATTTCTGCCCTTGATGCAATAAGTAAGAATGACACTACAGTCTATTCCCAACTATGCCAAGGATTCTTATACCCCTTTTCAGAATTGCTAAAGCTTTTCATGCAAGAAATCTAGGACCTAATTAACCAATTCATTGCATGTGCCAAAACCTAACTGATGACAGCTGGGTGAGGTGGCATTTTAGGTTAGATCCTGAGATCCTGGGTTTCTAGTGTCCAGCTGTGCTCAAGTACTTCATCTCATGGAGTGAGGAAGAGGACAGAAACTGCTGAAAACAACAAAGCATTTTTTTCTTCAGCTTTCACCAACTGCATCTGTCCAAGGGCTCCTTATTTGTTCCAGTGCTCCCCTTTTTCCTGAAGCCAATGAAGCTCATGGGGAAATTAAAACAAAACAAAACAAATCAAAACAAAACAACTTTCTCTTAGCTTTTAGCCTTGGCTTTCTAGCCTGAATTCTATATGGCTTGGTGGTGTTCTGGCTCACAAAAAAAAAAGCCTTGGTGCTTTGTGGTGGCCAGGTGCTGACTGGTACTGTCACTGGGTGATCAGGACCCAAATCTGGGGATTGCACTGCTTGGGCTGTGCTTCAGCTTGGGCACTGAATTAACTTGTTATGGAGGCATGAGTGATTTCACACAGCAAAGCTGCAGGACTGGAGTGTTCATTTCCACCTACCTCTCACAATTTTTCTCTCACCCTATTTATTTTCACAATACTTGATTGAAAACTGGCTTAGAAATACTGAGAAAATTCTGGCGATAATTGAAATATTGATTGAGTACTGCTATTGATATTCTACCTTGGAAGATTCGTAGCACTCTGAGGTTATTTCCAATCCTGTTATTTATTTTCACAAAATGGAAGCCAGAGGTTATGAGCTGATTTCTTATGACCTAGAAACATTTCAGATATAAAAAAAGAAGTCGCAATAAGTTTACTGTTTCTTCCAAATTTGTCATTGCATATATATAAAAAAGAAAAACAAAAATACCTGAATTCAGTTTTTACTACTAATCTGTAAAGACTGACAAATTTATACAAATATTCTTAAAAAGAGTTCGGAAGCAAGTTTTTCCAGTAGTAACATTTTATTTTAAAATCTAATTAATAAATAAGGAGAATTCAAATACTATAAATTTAACATGAAAAACGCCTACAGCCTGGATGCCCTGGGCTCAAATTTATCATCTAAAAGTAGAAAGGAGGGATTGATCTTTGGTCATTTGCATGAGCATACCTACTACTGAGCTATCGCATCTGCATGTGTAGGGAAACTCTCTCTTCCTCTATCATTCTTTAAATTGTCAAGTTTTAGCTTCAAAACCAAAAAGACTTAATTCCAAAAGAGTTCAAAATTATTCGACACTTCTAATAGTTTCTTTTTTGCTTAAAACTATTCGTAAGACATGACTTAAATTCCCAAATAAGTTTGGATTTACTAAAACTAGTTTTTCATTTGAGTGTGAAAAATTCCAAATAGCTATCAATTTGTTTATGGTGAAATTCAATATATTTACACAGATGTAGCACTTGGCAAAATTAGATTTGTGTTTATAAAACTGTAACAGAGTTTTATGTATCAGAATATAATCAGGGTAGATATACGAGCCTGGCCAAAAGAAGAATTCTGTAGAACCAGCATTAGGAGACACTTCAATATACTATGAAGAAAAGAAGTTTCCAGAAGCAGAACACCTGCCTCAAGAGGTACTGCCGGAAACATTAATAGAAAAGTGTAAAATGCTAAGTAAACTGAAAAGTTATTGAGCTTGCTATAATGCTTTTTGAAATGAAAATTTAACTCAGTGTCACTACAGCAGCTTTAGCTATTGAGGTTAGACACCACAAGGCTACAGTAAGTGCCTTCCATCCTTACAAGGCAAACAAAAAAAACTAGAGCTGAAAGAAGAGGGTGCATGCTCAGAAACAAAACCACCTACACCAAGAATCCCTAGAAGAAATCTTGAAGGACAGTTGTCTGGCAGTCTGTTCTGTCTAATTGACCACATCAGTAAACCACTAAGCTTATCCTTTCAGTTAGCCATCTTCAGCACCCAAAATGAAAATGCTTCAGGGATGGAGTGCAGAGCAGAGTCTGGAGGAAACATAAAAGTGCTCAAGCTCTGAAACTGGGCTTAATCATTTTTACTGTAAAGTGCAAAGTGAGGGGACTTCTGTGCTATTTTTTGAGACTAACATGTAGCAGGTTGGTCTTTATTACTTCTCAGATTTACATTACTGGTTTCTGAAACAGCTATTCTCTGTTTCAGAGCAAAGTTAAAGATGCAAGTTTAAATCACTAAGAGTCATGGCTTTCAGTCTTCACCTGTTTGATTTTGCTTTCAAAGGGACTGCATGCATTCTCACAGTCAGTTACAAGGTCTTAACTGAGAGCCAGGATCAAACAGCTGAGAGATGATAGAAAACAGGTCCATAAACTACTTCTCACTTATTCCCAAACATATGAGCAGTTCCAACCTGCTTGTTTGATTTTGGCATGAGGTAAGTTCAATTTCAGTTTTAGTCTGATTTTATTAGCTTGACTCTGCCTTGAAAAGGAAATGCTCATAGAGGTATTGCTGGGAAGCAGTTCAGGAAGCTGCTCCTTGCTGCCTCTCAGCTGTACACTAATGGCTTCCAGCTGAACTAACTCCATTCATGCTTCTCCCCCAGCCTGTCCCCCTGAAAACCGCTGCTGGCAACAGACACAAGGCTAATCAGATGCCTTAGGTATCAGAGCTGCGAGCCACTGTTTCTTAACTGTAACTTTACTGCTTTTCTGCCTATCTCCTAGATCCTGTCTTCAGCTTTGCTCCTTCACTGGTCTTCAGCGAAACAGGGTTAGCACTCCCCTAGGCAGTGTCTATGCTTCATCTGGAAGCCATTAACTGACAGCTTGTGAAATGGCAAGGAACAATTTCCTAATTGCCTGTCAGCTGTAGCTGCCTGAGGAACTCTTCCAGAATGTGTCACAGCAAAGTCAAGCAGGTTATTTTGGTTATTTCAAACAACCCCCAGCAGAGATTTAGGCTACTCTGGTTTCATTTTTTTATGATGGGATTGTTAGGAGCGCTTCCAAAAGCCGGTAGTGGAGGAAGCCATTCATCCTTAAAAACTCTTCATTTTCAGTTATTTCCTCTTACTCCAGACACAGCTCTCCAAGGTCACATAGTGACACTTTGTTCACGTGAGAAACAGTTAGGAAGCCCCTGTGACTGCACCGGGGATGGAGACTACACATGAAACCATGAAGGTTTGCCAGCAGGCTGGAGTATACCCTGGACAGAAGCACAGGCATCGCTGCTTTATGTACAACTAGCATGCTGCTTTATTGGGAAGGTGGTGGAAAGAGAATTTAGTGTGCCTTTTTCATGGCAGCTTACTAACAGAAGAGTTCATGGATTCATGCAGGAGAGACATCTATGTTAACTGCGCCAGCCTCAGTTCAAATGGCTTTTAAAGCCACATCTCGCATGAGGCTGTTCTACCTGCCAGGGTGCAGAGTAGTATGGACTGGAGGATGCTGTACCATTACCCTTAAAGCTGAACATCAGCACAGCCAAGAGATGAGGGCCTTCAGGCTGGAAGAAGAGGAGAGAACAAGTGAATCTATGTGTCTGTAGCCTATTTGTTAGAGCTATGAGGTGTTAGACTGGGCTTATGTTCCTATTTCCTGAATGGGTTGTGTGTTTTATCTTAGGCAGTTTTATATATTGTTGCCCCAGGAGCTGAGCAAGTGGTAGTTATACTGCATTTAATTTAGTTTTCACCTGCACAAGCTCCATAATTAGGGATCTTCCAGTAACAGTAGTCCATCTGGAGAGGAGCAGAAAGAGCAACTGAAATACCCCAGCTTTACCTCGCTGAGGGCAGTATACAGACAAATGAGGACTCAGAGCCAGAATTTTGCAAGTTATGAACTCAAAAATCTGAATTACATTTTTTATATCAAGAGCCAGATGTGCTCTGATGGTTCTGGATAAACATAAGAGACTGACTTTCTGGAGGTGAAAGAGCATGATTGCTTTCAATAGATCTGCAGCTAAGAAATGTGCATAGTATCCTTGTGTTAAAAATTAAAAGCAGCCTTTCTAACTGTTGTCAGCCTGTGAAAGCCTGATTTTTTATTTCAGAAACCTCTTTGTTTCAGAAATTGCTTACACTGAATGGGTGGAGATTAAACAAATTGACAGGCAGTATGGAATCAAGCACCTGTGCAGAGTTGAATCAGGCAGGGATCAGGCCCTCGCTTAAAGTCCAGCAGGTCTCCAGGCTGGCACCCTAGTTGACCTGAAGTCACCAGGCATAGCTATTTTGGAGATATAGTTGTTCAGTTTCATACATAAGATCAGCAGATAGTTTAAAACTCACCCCACCTCACTAACAGGTACCTCTCCGTAGCAGTCTTACAAACAGTCTAAGAACTGAACCTCACAACCCAGTGCATGTATGTTGCACTGCAAGCTATAAATTAAAACCCCAGATGGCTTTGTGCTTCATACTACAAAAAGACTTCTCTGATATGTTAGCATATGTTGGACTTAAGTGACCAAATCAGCAAATGAAACCAGCTGTATTAGGTAATGAAAATGTGCCTCGTTCAGGGAGCAAACCACCCATGGCCTTCTGAAGTCCCAGAGTTGCACTGTTCTGCCATTGAAAAACTTGACTGCTGGGGAAGATACAGCATTCTTAAATTCTTATCTCAATCAAAAGGGCTTATGTATTTTTTTGAAGATGTTTTTGAGCAAAACCTAGTCCTGCTGGAAAAGGAAAGAAGCTGAGGCTGCTCATGTGGCTCCCCTAATTGACACAAAATAATTAAGAGCTTTCAGCTGTGCCTGTATTGCTCCATTGTTTACTTGGCTTGTTCACACTCAGCTGTAGGTGTCTCTCTCAAACATTCTAGTGCTTATTACTTTTGTCCCTGGTTTCAGTACGGTTTTTGAGGAGATACAATATTGACAAACATGTCAAACTTAACTTTCACACCTTGTCCTGTAAACAAATGGCTTGAAAACTTGTGGATGATCACTATAAGGGAATGTAGAATGCAGAGGTGAGTAGTTGGAAGGAATAGTCACCCTTGAAACTCCAAATCTGTAGCTGTTTTCAACACAGATTGAGTGGCTTCTTTCAGGACTGGGGTGTAATTCCAAACATCAAATGCCTGTTACTTTTTAGAATATTCTTACAATATACATAAAGTCCTTGTAGCAACCGAATTATAATTAGAAAAGATTTACTGTGTTTCTATTTTAAGGTACCTCAGGTGAAGTTTTGAGAAGTTTCATTTATGGACTGAACTTTCCCTAACTGGTTCCTTCCCAAACAAAAATTTATGAAATGTGTAGTAAAAATCCAGCTATCCTATGCTTCTGAAGCTGATGGTAAGCCCGTGTTTAATTAATTTCAGTTACATTATGCCTTTATATAAATCAAAAATCTTTTGAAAAATTGTGAAACACTTAGGTTGTGTGATATGACTAGTGAATACTTGCAGCCAATTTTGATTTATCAGCTCCAACTTTACTCATTCAGAAGGTAATGAGTAAATATAGAAGATATAACAGAAGAATAATAGGCTTTCTACACTCATTTTCCTAAATGGAGAAAAGTAACTACATAGTTATACATTCCATTTGAATTATCTTAGTTTGAGTGTGAGCAAGTCACAGTCATATTACTGAAACTGTATTCACTTTTAGGAGAAGCTACTCCTGGAAGCAAATCTGAAGGACTCTTTCTTTCCTTATAAATGGATAGAGATCTTCTCAGTCTTTTTTAATTTTATAGGGGCAGCACTATGTAGAAGGGACCACAGATCAGTCAGTGTTTGAAAAAGTCCATGTTCTGACTGTAAATTTGGATAAATGGACTAAAGGTAGTAGAAAATGGACTGTTCTGGCACCTGCACTGTGAGCACCTTAAGAGTAAGCACATGGGAACAGAAGTATTTCGTAAAAAATTACTTTTATAAGGAGGAGCCCTGACAGGGAACATGAAATAATGTTGCAGTTCAGGTTTTGAGGCTACAGGCACACCCAAGACAGCTCTACATTAGCTAACCTGTCTGCTGCTGGCACTACAACCCAAGGGTTTGGTCAAGCTAATTCACCCTGTTTCCTATTTAACAATAATCCTCATGTTACTACTGAGGCCTATCAAGCTAAGATATACCCTCAGTCTCTTAGTGAGACTGGGAGGGGGGAAAAGAACAAAAGCTTAATGGGATGACAGTTCCCATTGTTCTCAAATTGCAGCCAGATACAGTGGAAGCATTCCACTGCTGCAGCATGTGTTCAGTGGTTACAGTCATGGACAACAGTAGAAAAGGCTATGACAAATAGATGTTGATCGCTTTTGAAAATCTCAACCTTGGTTTTTGCTGAACACTTCTATAAGGAGGCTCCTGTATGCTCTGCAGTGCTGTATTCAGTGCAGGAACACAATAGGAATGCAGTATGTATAACATTTATATATCATTATCATCATCATCATTATCATGATGTGTTTGTTATCTGTCTGGCAATTTGCTTGCAATATGAATGACAATTCTTCATATTGGTCATGCTTTTCCATGGAGCAGATAATTATTGCTGGCAGAGGAAGGCAGCCTGGGTTTAAGAAGACACCAGATGTTGCTAAAACTGCTTTTAAACTCTTTGTTGCTTCCCGGAGCTTGTAGCATACAGAGAAATTGCAGCAAAGTACTGCTTCACCAGAACTGGTAGCCTAATGGCTTCATCTGTTTCTGTTATGTTTTAGCACCAGTTTCTGCATTGTGGACACCCAAGGATGCCAGTAAATCTAGTCCAGGTAGTCAATATTGTCTACTGGTATCAATTAAAGATATTCATGGCAGCTAGTATCTACCTTGTTGAGAACAACCATGACTGGGACCCATACCAAAGTATAGCTCAGCTTGAGGTAAAGAACCATCAAAGTTTACTTGGAAGCTAAATGTCTTTCCTTTCAGAAAAATATTTTGCAGTGAGTTTTGGCAGCACAGTGCCAGCATTTGGCAGCAGAGTGAAACTGACACTGAGTGTCAGTTTCAGCATCAGCTATTTGAGAACATACATATTTGAAACTGGACAGCAGCTTCAGAGTTTCCTACTGAAGAGTCTACTTCCACTTGCCCAAGACCTGTATTTTCCATGGGTTTCTCCTAAGGTCCACATCGTGTAGCTGCAGTTTGTTTCTTGAATGCTCCTGAACAGAGATACCATCAAACATAATTTTATTATAGGTTAATGTAAAGGAGTTGGGAATAGAGCTAAGGAAGGAAATCAACTGGACTGAACCTTTTGCGTGAGTCTATTATGTCTGGCAAGAACCATTATCAACACACGTTATTACATATACAATATGGATCTCAAGATGTACATATTTTCAATTATTTTTTCTAGTTTTATAATGCTTTGTTTTCTTATTTTTCCTTTTATTTTTTCTATTTTTGTCAGCTTTCTAGCTTCCAAAAAAAAAAAAATGACGACATCAGTTATCTTCTCTGGGAAAAAAGGTAGTCTTCAGTTAGGTAAAGGACTTTCTGTAAAGTTTTAAAGAAAATTATAGATGGCTTAAAATCACAATAAGTTTCTTTTACAGATTTCTTGGGTCTGATTCTCTCTTTACAGACACTAAATTACACAAGTGATTACTTTTGTAATATTTCACTGGAGATGCCTCTGATCCTACAGCTGTAAAGCAACAAAGAATCAAGCACCTCACGTCGATTTCAAATTCTCCAGATTATCCTGTGGTGTACTGCAAAAAGTGCAGCGAGAGAAACATCTTAAAAATAAGCCAATTCATTTTAACCTCATCAAACAACAAAGTTCTTCAAAGAAATCATATCATCAAACATTTGTTTGCATTGATAAAATATAGAGCTATCCACTTGAAATTATTTTGATTATCTTTCTGGATAGTCGTTTGTGTCCGAGATACATTTATGAATCTAATCTTCAGCCAAGAGAGATCAAACTACCTTCATTTCCTGTATCATTATCTACCTGTAAGTGGAGAAAAGTTTAGTGAAAATAGTAGTTGGAATGTTAAAAGTATTAGCATTTCATTATTTTCATTAATAAAGATGTCACATAAAATGTCTCATATTTAGATGCCATGATCTCCTTTTCTAAAATGTTATGTGTAAAAGACAAAGCCAAAGGTTAAAATTAAATGCAATTGTGTTCCCCAGGTATAAAATGGATATACATTAAAAGTATAGTTATTCTGTAAATTCATTTAAGTTTTTAAAAATTACAAAGGAATATATAAAATGCAAATTAAAGAAGAAAATCTTATTTATCTCCCCTGTTTGTATGGTAATTGGCTGCTTTTAATTAATTAATCTCATGCGCAGGCTCCTGCTAAATTAGACTACCTATAATTTACTGTCTTCAAGTAACTTCACATTCTCATTATGGCTTCCCTAATTTCTAAAATAAAATTAATATAATTAGGGAACAAATCAATACATATTGATCTTGAGTTACTTCAATGGAACAAAAGAATAACAGATTAAAAGGAGGTGATTTTTGTTAGCATTGATTTTGTTAGCATGCTGAAACAAGTGTTGAAGAATTAAGTCTTAAAATATTTTCCTTCCCTGAGTGATATCCTCTGGTCATTTTATACTGTCTGTGAAGCAAACATTATTGCATGGCTGTGTTTGAAAGAAATGAAAAAAGAATAATCTTTTCACCCTTTATATCTGGGCAACTGTTTTCTTATGGCATAGTTTTCTTATGGCAAAAGACATTGAGTGTATTTTCTTTTCATGGAGATCAATTTCAGGCTGCAAATTACTTCGTCAACCTATATTTCTTTTTCCGAGCGTAAATTAAAGGTGGATGCATGCTGGCAAACACTACCTGAATAAATAACTGGTAGTATACTGGGATATAATCAAGCATATGCAGTGAAGAACTTGAGGTTCATAATGAGAAATAATGGCAGCATTCACAGAAATAAAAGCAGCAATGCTTTTCTTCATACCCACCAGCTTATTTCATGTGGCAGAAAATGATACTTTGTAGCAGAGGAGAGTAAGTTCTTTTTATTGTGTTCAGGAAGACATATTGCTATATAATGGCTTTAGACTGACGTTTATTAGTTAGGTGTGAAGGAAAAATTATAATGTGTTACCTCAGCAGCTGAAGTCCATATTCTAAAAGTTTCCACTGGGAATGGAAATGTCTCAGGTGGTTCTAGACAGAGCCTTGTGCTGCTCCACATTCCTCTGCAGCCTCCACAGAGCACCAGGCTGCTGCTGCAGGTAGACTTTACCCAAACTCTTAAGAGCATGTTGATTGAAGTCAGGGGCAGTTAATTTGCTTTTCACATCTTAAAGTCTCTACAGAGAGTAAAGCTTTTTTCCTAACTGATATTTCATTTCTGTATTTCACAGAAGCTTTATAATATGTCAACAAATTCCCTTGCTGCATGTGATAAATCTAAATTGCTTTGTTTAAAAAGGTAATTAATTTAGAATTTTTCTTTCAATTTTCACACCATATGAACACGAATAAAGCTTTCCATGGTTTATAAATTTATGTACAGTGATTACCCAAATGAATGGCAGAAACAGCTGCACCTTAAATCTTTACACTGAATATTCTGATTTACTTGACGATAAATTGCAGATTCTGGTTGCATTTCACACATTCATTTAAACATAATTTTAGGGAAACAATAGCAGTACATATGAGAGATGTTATAAATACTAGAGGAAGAAGAGCTTTTATGTTTTATTTGCAAACATACAAAAGGTTTTGCACTATATAATCTTGTTTACTAAAAATGGGGCTTTGATGCTGATAAGGTTATTTGACTGTTTAATAGTATTCCACACTGTTATGTCTTGATGCAATTCTAATTCAATGAATTGTGCAGCAATCTGAAAGTAAAACATACCTGGCCTTCTACGTAATGGGTGAGAAAACTATTACTTAATATTATATTTTGTCATTGAAAAAACAAGAATACCTTTAACAGAGAATCAGTGAAAACAACATAGATGTAATATAGAGGCTGCCATCACTGTATTAAGATGCAGCTCCATTCTAAGTTGACAAAGCAGATAATAATGGCATTTAAAATATTTTTTAAATTGATAATTCAGGAAAAAAATTATCTGTTACTATAAATAGAACATCTACAGTTGTGAAAAAGTATGACATTACCAGGAAAACTGGAGACTTCCTCTCGTCTTCTCATAGAGTAATATTTACTTTAGCTCTTCTTTTTCTTTATTGATTACACTCTTTCTGCATCAAGATATATTAGTATCCCTTGTTTAATAACAATTTTCAGATGTTCTTGACCTTGGACTGTATTTGAACAAATGAAGACCTGATGGCAGAAAATTTTGACTTGAGGCAAAGTCTGGGCATCTCTGTTGGAACAAAATAATCTCATCCAGCCTTGTTGAATGACACTTACTTTTATTTCAGTTTCATAGGGAACCTCAAGAAAAAGTATCAGGGGAAAAAGCAACATTGTCAGGAACAGACTGATCCTGAGCTTAACAAATAAATGTTGGTGTCCATGAAAAAGAAATTGAATTTTTGGACAACCCCTGAATAGCAATATTCCAGGTCAAGGATACCCTATTAGTATCTGAGATCCTCTTTGGATCTCAAGTTCATGTCCACTTGAGCTGAAGTGAAATACATGGAGAAATATCTTTCTGTGACTTCACTGACATGTAAGCAGAGTTATAGAGGAGTGAGGATTTTTGTATTTGAGTCCTTTTAAGAGAATCTTCTTTTAGGATCTTAATGGCAAATTATTTTTCTTTTTGTTCCTTCTTTCTTCATTACTTTTTTCCTTCTTTTTTCCTTCTCTTTTCCTTCTCTTTCCGTTTCTTCCTCTCTCCTCTCTCTCCACTCTCTTCTCCTTTCTTCCTTTTTCCCTTTTCCCTTTTTCCTTTTTATTTTTTTCCTTTTTCCCTGTGTTCATTTTTTAATTTTTCCATTTTTTTCATTTTTTTCCCATTTTCCCCTTTTTTTCCTTTATTCCTTTTTTCTCTTTCTCTCCTTTTTCCATATTTTCCTGTTTTTTCCATTATCTTTTCTTCCTTTTTTGACTTTTCTTTGCCAATCATTG
The DNA here is from genome assembly GCF_004027225.2 of Strigops habroptila. NCBI lineage: Eukaryota > Metazoa > Chordata > Aves > Psittaciformes > Psittacidae > Strigops > Strigops habroptila. The sequence goes on from NC_044282.2 coordinate 20,306,787, forward strand.
ATAAGCTTCTCTGGTTTTTTTGACATCCTATAAAGATTCCCATACCAAGATCAAGAAAGAGGAAAGCAAGTCTTATTGTTAGAAGTAGAGAACTGTCCTTTGTGGGCAAAGTTAATGTGCAGCATGTTATGCAAATACCTAAAAAGAAAAAGAGGTAGAGATACCAGAGAAACAATAGGTTCAATTAAAAGAAAAAACCAAACAAACAAAAAACAAATAAATAAACAAACAAAAAAAGCCCCAAAACCAAACCAAACCAAACAAAAAAAAAAAATCACTCATGATGCTAAAGTTGTCTAAAGCTGCTGGCTCCAAAAGTGTTCATTCATGTTTGTGCTAGGTTAGAACAAGTCTTAGTAGTCAATGCTAAGTTCATTTTTGCAACCCAAAGATGAACTCCTAATTTAAAGAAGCCTTATTTTTTCCTTTAACTGGAAGAGACTGGCCAAATTCACATTTGGCTAAATCAATTAGAACACTATCATGGAAATAAGGAAAAATGTGTCTTTGTGTCTTTTTTGTGATCAATTCTGCTCCTTATTTTTAAGCTATAGCAAATATATTACCTGGCCAGATAGGCAGGCAAAATAGTCAGTTGTCAAGACTCTGAGAATAAATTATAAACCCCTCAAAGATCAAATACATCTTGAAGATGGAAAGCATAGCAGAAGAAAGCTGCTAATTAAAGTAAAAAAAAAAAAAATTCTAAAAATTATGAAATTAAAAAACAAAATTTGAAACTTACAGAAATTCTTTTTTAAATGAAAACTACAAAAAAGCCACTGTACTGTAAAAAGAACCAAGGAATTACATAACATACAAGAAAGAGACAAGCTAGAGCTCAGGAGAAATTAATTTGAAGGAAGGCCATTTAACATACGAGGGTAGGCACAGAGAAGATTAAATGGAGAAGCAAAATTGAAGCAAAGGGACAAAAAATTGGAAAGATAAATAGGGTCCTCCTGGTGCCTGCTTCCTGAGACAAAAAGGTCTGTGTTTTGAAGACATAGGAATATGAATATCCATCCTGTGAATGAAGTCTTGAAGACCACTGGAAAGACTGCACTGGGAAGATTTGCTGGGAGCAAATATTTGCGCCTCAATAGCCATTCAAATCGGATAGAAAACACTATAGCCAGAGTCCTGTGAGACCTTTCTTAGCGAAATTTCTGGGGATATATTCTCCCCTTAGAAGGAGATAATCTGTGTCACATAAGATTTGCTGAAGTAAGATTTATGGAATGAAATTGACATTTTAGGAAAAGAGAGGTAATCATCCTCATTTACATACCCACACCTGGATATATTTCCCTCTCAGAGAACTGTTGAGAAGATATTGATGAGTAAGTTAATTTTAGTTTAAGTATAACAATGAGCTGGACTTATGTTTACTTTTGATTTCAATAGTTTTCTAACTTGCTTATGACATCTCTCACAGGATCCAGTGAGATTTTTTTTAGTCATTGATTAGCCTTGCTAGTCCATTGACATAAACCTTGTAACTGCCACCACCTCATGGAGTGGTAAAGATACCCTTTAAAAATATTGAATTAGAAAATGGGACAGAGAATATGCCAGGATATGGTGAGAACTGAATTAGGGAATCCGAAATGAATCTCAGACATGAGATAGATTAAGTTCAGTGGATTTGGAGAACCTTATTACAGCCACTTATGCACAGATTATTTTAAACACAGGCTGAGAAGGAATTTTTTGAATTTTATTGCTACATTAGGTGGGAAATAAATCAGATCCCCAAAACTTCATCTTTTCTGGGAAACACCAGCATTTTTTACAGAAACATGTCATCTATTGCTAAAGACCATGGAGGAAGGTGTTACAGCAAAGGGTGCCTGGAGACAGATAAAGACCTCCCGAGCAAGAATAGCAAGAGCTGTCAGGGACATTTCATGTTTAAATGCTGTTAGGATTCTCAGACTAAGAGTTTTCTGATGTATCCCAACATAACCTGGTACAATAATTAGCAATTACCTTACTCATATCATTCCATATGGAATATATTGGAGTAGTGTCAGCCATACCCTCATCCTGGCAATCTTGCCAACATAACTTTAATACTGAGTAAATATGAGGGTAATCAGTAAATTCACATGGCAGGAATCTACAGAAAGAAGGTGGGGTACACCATAAAATAAACTCACAAATAGCTTCAGGAAGGACAGCTTCATTTCAAAGTTAATTTATGCTTTAAATGAAAGTTACTTTTATAAAAGAGGGGCTAATTAGCTAAATTTCGTAAGAGTAGCCCTTTATGCCTTGTATGCACAGTACCTCATACAAGCCTGTGCAGCCTGTCCAGCATTCAACATCATTTCCCTGAAGGTAATGGGAGCCCTGGATATCTATTGGCTTAAATTATTCCTCACTTTGATTGTACATGACTAGGTTCCCCTTGGGTGCCATAATAGCATTTGAGTACGGCCCTAACGTATTTGGTAAAGGAATTAATAATTATTTCTTCTGTAATTCCTGGATGCCCAGATTATAAAGATTGGTAATGTCTCACATGTTGAGTGTAAAGACAAGTGTAATTTGAAACTGCTGTTTGAAATAGCTATAATGCAGAAATTTAAAACTTACATTAAAAACCAAAGTTTAAGGCAAGATCTGAATTCCCCTAGGGAAAATTTACTCTTTGCCAAAACTGTGATTTTTTGTTGTGAAAAGTATTCTTCATTTTATCAGTTCTAATGTATACCTTTCAAAATGGGACCTTATCATTGCATTTCCAATCATTCTGTAGTCTGTCTGAAGTTTCATCTAGATCCTCTGATGGTAAAAATTCTAAATTCTCATTTAAAATTCCTTTACCAAAGCAGGCTTATAGTCATTGTGGAAAAAATACAAATGAGCTGTTGTTGCTTTGCTTTATAGCCCACATAAGCTGTTCTAGAAGGACAAAAAAAGCAAATGAGCATGAAGCTTGCTTTCCCTCTTTCCCATGCCTTTTTTTTCTTTAACGGTATAGGAACTTTAAAATAAAAAACTCAATAAAAACAATAAAGAAAACACTGGAGCAGGCTGTCCTCCCAAACATCTTCAAAATGAAAATGAATTTAAATACAGAACATCAAGTTTATATAAGAAAAGTCAAGAAAAGTCAAGCAATCCAGAAAGTTTTCAACAATTACAGAATACATTCCATAAATACTTCGTTTGTAACCGTTTCCTTGTTAAATGTGAAGCTTAATAGATTATTGATTATGCTGTAAAATCTCCGCCATAAATTATACAAGATATGTGCAGTGGTAACATTGAGATTGCTCTTGTAGCATTAACTTTTATGTTTCCCGACTCTCTGTATTTTAGCTACAACCTTAAGTGTTACATCTTTGTACTAACAGTTCATGTAGCTCTTAGTAAAATAAACTGCACCTACCCTTAGTATTTATTAACAGACTAGAAAAGTAGGACAATGGTCTTTTTATTCAAAATTTGTTGTGAAAGTCATTATGAACATACGAATAGTAAGAGTCTTGCAAGCAGGACGATTATCTGTTTTACTAGTTCAGAAAGGTCTGATTGATGTGAAAGACCAAGGTCTCTCTAAAGATAATTTAGCCATTTCCATACAGTTTACGCTTGTGTTAGCTGTATCCTGCAAAGGGACTCCCATGGGGCTTTTCTCTGACCTTCCCTCTAAAAGGTAACGCATAAGAGATTCCTAAAGGAACCATCATCTAACAAGACTAATGATAGCTTCCATGCCTATTATCATTCAGTGAGAGTGAAAGAGACTTTAAAAATGCAGTACCACATTCCTCCCTTGATGTTTCTCATGATCTATTAAGGTATTAGATGCCAGATAAATTAATCATTAAAAACTTATAGTTAAGTCTTTACAAATAATAACCAGGTGTACTTTGATTATTTTTTATCTTACTATATATATTTATATATTTCTGTCACTAAGCACAAGTGATACAAGACAATTCTTTTATTAATGACTGATGGTTAACTAAAGTTCACAAAAAGACCTATATTCTTCAGCCTTTCAGTGCATTAGAAAGTTAGGAGGATTACAGAAAATCATCCATTCTTCATTTCTCAAATAGCTCATGGTTTGTCATTCAGCTACCCTTTCATGCTATTTTAAGGAGTGTGAGCTCTCGTGATGACTGTTTATTAGTGCATATAACCTACCACTTGATTTACTTTTTCCTGATCAGTAGTACTTTGCTTAAAAGTTCCTCCAGTATAGAGTTACTACAGAAAATTTGCTTGGGAACTATTTTTTATTGAAGTAGTTTTTCTTCCTTATCTTGGATTTTTAGCATGAAAGAGGTGATCTACATTTCTTTTTAAACCCTTGTCACCAAAATATGATTATTGTTATCCAATGTATATTTTTCATTGTTATCCAATGTATATTTTTAATAAAGAAAAATAAAACATCACTTCAGGGTAGTGATGTTGAATTTCACTGTTGTCATAAAGATCTATCTTTTTTCTTCAGGTTTTGCATTCAGTTGGTCCCATGGAGACCATGTGCCTGCATTTCTTTAGTGACCATGTTGCTTTCTACAGATTTTAAACTTTCACTTTAAAACAGAAACTGATGGACCTCTATGGCTAGAGCTTAAATTTCCTGATGTGAACTAGTTCAGCTCCATTTCTAAGATCCCTAGGTAAGACTAAATTTGCACTGAATACAGATAATTATTGATGTTTCTCCACTGGAATATAACAAATGTAGATTAATGCAATAGAGTAATTCTAGATATGTTTTTAAATGCTAAAAACTATTCTTACAATCCTATTTATAGTTTATTTTATAAGCCAGCATGTTTATATTTCTTTTTTCAGTATGATGCCTTAATATTTGTGCTAAATACACATCTATACCCAAGGTATCCTCATCTGTGACGTGACATGAGATCTAACAGTAGTTTCCTTTTCTGAAGATGACAAAACTTAAACAGAAAATAAAATGGAGACATCAAGTGGTGATGAGCAAATCAATTAATAATTAATTTAAATAACTGTAGCTTCCCCTCCCCCCCCTGCATTATTTCAGCAAGGTCTTTGCTTAACATGTTCTTTGTCAAGGTTAGTCATTATTTTTGGAGATAATCCATAACCCGCTGAACAATCAGTACAAATATCTTAGTATATTTTTGATACATGAAATCTGAAAAGTTTTGGTGGTGAAAAGTTAAAGTGATGAGAAAACCTGTGAGGGTTGGATTCTGATGTGTATGCTCGTTAATATAACGTTAGGTTTCACTTTTCCCTGTTTTTTTCAAAATATTTTGCTATTTGTTTCTAGGCCTGCAGCTTCTATCCCACAATAGGGTTCCAGTACCAGTGGGAGATTCTCAGTGTTACCATAACCATTTTCTGGAGAATATTCCTGCCATGATAGTTCATTTGTTACCATATTCATAAAAAACGAGGGAAATAAATGAAAAAAATTGAAATGTGCTGTTAGTTAGAAAACTTCATAATTTATGCAAGTCAGTGGAGAAATGTTCTGCTCCAAATGTTGTGAGCTAGTTAACATTTCTGAAACATATCTGAATGTTAACCACAATCGACTGATATGATTTAAGCCAGTTCTTACGCTAGGTGTAACTTTCTCAGAATTTTCAAAGAATTCTAAGAATCTACCAGAGTTGCTTTGTAAATATTTGTAAATATTTTTGCATGATAAATTATGAATCACTCATCTCTATCACTGGCACGTGAACAAAGAAAAGGAGATGTGATATCACTTCTTAGAAGAGCTGTCCTTGAGACTACATTTAGTGGAAGAGATAAGACTCCAACAATTGTTATGTTATTCTACAGACATTCCTCTCCTTTCTTCTAATCCATCCATTTCACCATCAAGATGGAGTACTTTTTGTGGCACTGAAAAAGTGTGTTACACAAGATGAACTGCTAATAACATTTACACATACCTCAGTGGACTTCGAGTACGTGCATGACCTACTTTCCCTAAGGGTCAGCTACCCAGTCTAATATTGGTCAATAATACAATGAAAGTATAACATATTTTATATATTGTTGAACAAAGTACTGAAAACTAGGAGTTATACAGGCATTAAACCCAAAAATTTTTGCCTTATCTGACAAATATGCGAGACAAGAAAAAACAGGTGAAAGACAAAATTGTAACTAGAATGTTGAGAGTCCCCCCAAGAAAACATTTTCACAAAAATTGTAACATTAACCAGAAGGGAAAATATTAATAATAGCATCTTCAGTTTCCTCTTTTGGACTCTTCCAAATCTGGAAACCAGCTTCATCCCATCTGTCTCTGGGCCTGATGAGGATTCTGGTCTATGGGCACCAAGGAAAACCATCAAGGACAGATGAGATTTTAGACAGGCTGAATTGCTTTTGGAGGTTCTTTCTCCACTAGGGGAAAGCCTTAAAAATAGAAGCCTTAATTTTAGAAACATTTTACTGGCCAAGAACGTAGTAAATGAAAAATAATACCCATAAAGTATTGATTTGTTAATGTCTTTCAAGCTGGATTCAGGTATGATGGTTAGCTCTAGGATGGCTTCCTCCTTATTGTGGCAGATGAGAGAAAAATTTTGACTGTTTTTCGTTCATAGAAAGGATGAAACATAGTTCTAAATGTGTCAGAGATTAAGCTTAAGTTATTACACATTGCCTGTTTGGGGTGGATATGTCAGTGAGGTGGCCCAAGAGGCAGTCATAGAGGGGTAAGTAGGGCAAAGAGAGACAGAGAAAAGCTATTGGATATTCAACATGTGTAAATGCTGAATGTTATACATTAAATAGGAGTTTGATACTGAAGACAGCACTGCACATCTGACATTTTTCCTCTTATCTCTATGTAAGTATCCTGTGCATTGATTATTTATCTTTTGGTTACCATGCTGCCCATTCTAACATTTCTCGTTTGATCTTTTATGTACTGTTGAAGACTTACATTCAAATCCTATAAATGTAGGAAAGAATGATTGTTTATAGTGTTAATAAGAAATAAAACCTCCAACATAACATTCATATAAGGCAAATATTTTATTATGGGTATTTAAAAGGTGTAGTGCTCAGAAGATGTGGAATCTAGAGTGTGGAAATGATAGAGATGCGGAACACTGTCATAGGAAAAGAATGTTATGTGAACAAAGGGCAGTGAGGAAGTGATAGAAAAGCACATCAGAGAACCATTCTTTTGCTCTGTGGCCTGGCTGTTTCTAAGCATAATAAAAATGAGAGATACGAGGATAATAAAATTCATGCTAGACACATCTCTAAAATGGGAATAAAAAAAAGAATAAAAACCTACTTTCCTCCCGTATGTTTTTAATTTCCCAGAGTGTATTCATCTCCGATAGCAAAATACAAAGGCACCAGTGGCCTCTAGCTAATTTAAGTTATGGGCAGCTCTGAAGAAAGGCAATGTACGCATGGAGCAAAAACTTCAGGGCGATTCTGAGGGTCACCTTTTCCTCCTCTGTTCATGTTACAAATGTCTGTATTGTTACAAAACACTGCGAAGAGTTTAGGAATACATTCATTTTGTATGTCTGTAGCAACTATATGTTTCAGGACTTGTAGATATTATTCTTAGCTTCATCAAAGATCAGATGACTCTTCCTTGAGTTCTTCATTTTGTAATAAATCCTAGCCCCATATGGCTGCTAAAGAAACATGCTTTAACTTCAGTTTCAATAATATAGAAAATCACTGAGTGGCAAGTGTTCAATTTACTATTTAATAGTAAATGAAGATTACACACACACACACAATCTATATATTTCTTCTCCATGTCATATTTTTTTGAAGCTTGTAACTTAATGACAGTGAGAAATACAAATGTGAATAAACTGGCTTCACAGTGTCCTTTCTGAAGAGCTCACTCACTTGTGTGTAAGCACAGGTGTATGGGACAGAGTTCTGCAACGTCTCCAACAGGTCACCTATACATAAGCCTTAGGTTTCGGCCATGCCCTGACCTGCACCTGCTGTCTCTGCTTTTGTTCCATGGGGTGCAGAAAATATATGGGGATAGCAAGAGAATTATCATGGAGATATAAAAATGGACAGAATACTTCAAACATCTTAATTAGATCATCCTGGAACCAGCAAACTGAAAATATAGTGGTTTCAGAAAGGTCAAGTTTTAGACAATATTGCCCACAACCCAGTCTTCTCCATGGAACACAGGCTTTGACCAATGCTGAGGACCTTCAGATGTGCAGCTTCACAACACCTTAGCAGTAAAAGTGTCTGAAAGTGTAACTTCTCCCTCACTCTGTCTGCTTGTTTCCATGTCTGTGTTGCAGCTTGCACCAGCTATGCTGACAGGCTTGCTTTTTAACCCTTTCACTACACGCCCAGAGGCTTGAGGTGACTAACGTGTAGTTCTTGAACCAGAAACAGTAGACAAAGGCTAAAAGTCTCAGATAAAATAGTCCTGTAGATATTGGTAATGAAAAAACATTCCCAGACTTGGAAGAAATATTTCTCCTGCCCTTGGTGTAAATCCAGCAGTTTTGAAAACAACAACAAATACTTTCAAAACCAAGAACTGATTTTTGGTGCTGAAGTTCCTGCATATTCAACACAAAACTTGTTAATGTCTGATGAGGTCATGATTTTCATGGGACAATATGCACCAACCATTTTACAGACATCAGAGTATAACGATTTGGGCATATGACAACAGAGACCACCAAAAATAATCAGTTTGTTAGAAAAAAATTGGTAAAAGAGGATTTTGAGCCAAAGTTAACAGAATTGTCAGTAACTGCAGCTCTTAGCATCTTAAATTAGATGGAAGAAGCCATTGAGTTCCTTTATTGAATACAGAGCTTAAAAGCAGTGACTGGTACTCACAGCATCTCCTCCAGTGATGCAGTCCTGTGTCATTTCACCCATATGCTGGGAACTGATCACACCGAAACAGATGTCTTTCTGTGAGAAAGAAGCAGGGGAAATGATGTGGAAGTACTAAGAGCAGTGGAGACACAGTTAACAAAGCAGACCCTGTGTGGCACTGAGTGCTAAGTGCTGACTTGAAAGGAGCCCACAGCTGCAAATACAGAAACTGTCTTCTGCTGCTTGATTCCTGCTGTCTTGAGGGAAAGAGGACTGTGTTTCTTTGGAAACAAACAGATTGGCATCCAAGACACTGATGACTCAATTTTTCTTCCCAACAAACAGCCCACAGGGTCCTGAGTATTGGCTAAATGACTAGGTAAAAACTTTTAAACTAATTAATATTAACATTGTATGATGATAATGTGTCCCATTCAAATTCCTATTTACATATATTAGACTTCTCCCCCGATGCGGAGTTAAACATTTCTCCATAAAAATATTTATTTCTCAATCTTTCTGTGGCTTTTTCTTACATGTCATTATGTTACAGATAGGATGTTCTGATACTTCTGGTGGATGGTTCAAGATGAAAGAGAATGAAATATCAGCCCATACATCTTACGATACCATGTTTTTGTCACATTTATAACAATAGATAGCAGTGGTGTCACAGCATGTGTTAACAATTAGCAGATGATTCATTTTAGTAGCAGCTTCCCTGTAAAGGCTTCAATATTTCTGAGCACAAGGACTGTGTCATTTGGCTAATCTGCTTGCCCATTCTTTGAATTTCATGTTTGCATTCAGAATCCTTTTGACTGCAGGTTTGGGAAGTACCAAATGCTTCCCCATCTGGGAAGGTCATTTTAATCCCCAAAATGGACTTGCTGACATGAAAACAACATATTTGGAATCGCTGCCAACTCTGGGCTGGCCCTTTGCAAATGGCACTTCAGGCATGGGAAATGGAATTTTATTACCCACATGTCTTATTTATAGAAATGAAAGTAGTTAGTAAAGCATATTATTCACTTGTTTTGTCTATTTATTACTGTTATTTTCCTTTTGTTTTTCACCCAGTAACTTTATATTGGCCATCAGGATCCTTAAGTAGCTGCCTGCCATCACAGCTGCTGATGTTAAGTTACATACGGCAATGCTGAGTCCAGCCTCTCCCGAAGGGAGTGATATATAGGCTCATATCTGACAACAACAGAAAATAAAAACAGGACTGTATAACCACATAGAGCAGGAGGTTGCCTCGGGCAGCAAAATATAATGGGCTGCAAAATGTTAAGAGACTGTTTACACACTGGCAGCCTATTGTGCTGTCCCAACACAAATCATTTCATCCAGATAAAATTATACTGAAATATGTAACCATATATATGTTTAGCTGTAGGGAGTATGTGAGGTGTCCTTCAGCTGCATGTCCTGCTTTTCTTATTGCAATTAACTGTGTTTGCAACTTTACCTAGGCGGCAACGCTTTCACGACTGCCTTGGGTAGAGGTATCCACATATTTTTTCCAGCTGGGGACTATGCCAATTATTTGCTGCAATCAGGAAGACCACATATAGACTGTTTAGGGTGGAGCAAATTACAGCTACTCCCAACTAATACGAGAATTCATGTTTTAAAGCCACAGCTCCCACCTCATCTTGATCCAAGCAACTCTGCTAGAATCAATACAGCATATGGAATGCTGAGATCTTACTGGAGTGGTCTTACACACCACTCTGCCCTTGGCTGTAGCTAGCACTAGTGGGTAGGACAGATTTGGGGCCTAAAGAATATCCAGTGTTTGACAGGACTGTTGATACAAATGAACAGTGTTAAATCTGAGATTAAATAATTGGTTGATGCTGACCATGTAGAAGGAACTGCTGTTAGAACAAGAGCTGTCTTAAGCTAAAAGTCTTAATAAATTGCATCCATTTGATTTGGAGATATATGCTTCCATCTTCAGGAACTATACACCCTTTGCTAGCTATAGATCTGCACCAGTACTTTAAACAATGTGTCTCATAAAGTTGCAGGGTCTTCTGGGTGTTGCAGACGATGCTTAACTTATAGAGCAGTAGCTCTCGAGATACTTACCTATAGCTTTCTGTCTTACAGTCTTCATTTTGGAGTTAAAAATTACATGAAAACCTACAGCTATCTGATTAATAGGCCCAGGGTAAAATTTTAACCTCATTCTTTTTCTTTTTTTTTTTTTTTTTTAAACCATGCTTTTCCTAAATTTGGAATTAGTTCAGCTTTCTCACTCAAATATGCTTTACATCAAAGGGTGAAAAGGTGAAAGGTAAAGTTAACTTTGTAAAGGACTAGATATCAGCTGCATAGCCAAGGTTTTATTTTCCTCTGCACATAAACCTCAACAAAATAAAAAGGCATTTCTGTAAGAATAAAACTAAGGAGAGCTTGAAGAATGAGATAAAACTTTTCTGTTAGTATTTGGTTAAAAATTTACATTATTTTATTCAGCCATGATTGTGCTTTGTGTGTGTGGTGATTTTCTGCAAACATTGAAGAAGTTGAATCTGAATGTCACAAATATAAAACCAATTTCAAAAAGATAGAGACAAACAAAAACAAACCTTTAATTTTACATACAGAAGTAGTTTGCGCTGGAAACTCTACGGGGCTCATCCAATCAGGGGAAAAAAATCTGTATTGTGCTAACTAACCAAGAGTACTGAAGTTTGGAGCACTTGCATGCATATGTATTGACATAGGAAGAATCCAGGAGTGTAAATTTCCCTGTGTAAACATACTGTTTTAATGTAAAACAGAACTGGTCCTTAATGTTTATTCTGTGGCTGAGAAAACGATCAGTTATTTAAAAGACTGGGTTCTTTCAACATCGAATTGACAAGGGAAAGGCAAAACGTAAAGGAAAAAGCATACTCAAAAGCAGCTTAAGCATAGAAGAGATGAGTACTGATATAAAATAGATGTGAAGAAACATACATCAGCTTGCTGCAGTGTTTAGCTTCAAATATATACTTGCTTTTTCTTTAATTCTAGAGGTCTAGGGATCCACAGTCACATCCTTCACTTCATATTTAGTGATCCTATAACTTTGGTTATTTTCCATTTCTTTGTCATTAATTAAACCCCTCAAGGCTCTTCCTATGAAAACTCACATCTTCCCATATTTCTGGACTCTTAGGTTTCATAAAATCTTTAAAACCTCTTGGGGCTTGTGCTCTGAGACAAGATATTATGGAAGGCATCAAATGAAAGAAAGATTTTTAAGAAAAGAAAAAGTAAAAAGAAACAATTGAAAACAAGTACATCAGCTTTCCTTTTTATCACAGGATAGACTTTTTAAATCTTGACGCATAAATATTATCCATATTGCATTATGATACAAAAGGTCTGATTTGTCTTTAAATATGTTAAAGTGTACAGTTTCACAAAGTAAAATTTAATATTCTGTAGGTTATTAAATAGGTTTTTCTTATTTAGAAACTATTTTACAAATGCTTTCAAGAATTAGGACAGAAAGGGATTTTAAGAAATGAGGAATAACAATTTAAATCAGAAAATGTCAATAAGTATATGATTATTTAATATATTAAATTAGGATATGCTATATTTCCACATTATTTTTTTCATTTTGTATAGGGACACAGAACCTTTGAACAAGGGACATCAGAAAAATAAATTAAATATTGGGTTGACGCAAAGATAACCAAGAAGATGGGTGGTAGAATGTCTGCTGAAATGAGTCTTGACTCAAATACTTCAGCTGAGCAAAATACAGTCAGATAACAGAAGAATTAGTGTCAAGATACAGAGTTGCCTTGGCAAAGGTAAAATAGTTTAATTTTTTCATAGCTTTAAGTTTTTACAGCTCAGGTAACACAATGTAATACCTCTGTTCCTAGTATAAGTAAAGGTGTCTTATCAACATTCACAGTCTTTGGCTCATACTCTAAATGTATTTTTAAAAAAGTAAAATATCTAATTACAGAGTGGTTTGAAAACTTCTGTGTCATTATCAGAAAAGTGAGTGCACCATCCCATTCTAAGTCAGTTCAACCTTTGGTTGGACCTCATTAAATAATTCCACCTGTCTTCATTATCGCACTAATAGCAACAAATGCTACTGGGAAAAATCAGCATTCATTGACATCGTTGATCTGACATATCGAATCATAACTGAAGTTACAGTTAAATTCCCTGCACATGGTCAAATGGAAATCCCATCACAAGAATAAATGTCTCAGTACTACTGAGCAGGATAAAAATGATAGGCAAGAGATACAGCTAAACTTCCCTGATATTTCTCAGTTCTCAAACATGAAAAGGTTAAAAATAACACAGTATCTTGGCTTCCACTCAGCTGCTTCTGCTCAGTTAGGCTATTCTCCTAATTCTTCACTGTTATGAGACAATGCTGATAACTATGTGTAGTTTTCCCTAAAAGTCTCGAGCAAACTGTATGAGGGCTTCCCCCCACACACTTCCTAACAGGCGTATCCTCTGAGGCTTGATGTACAATTTCATTCATTATCTGCTGTCATATTTCATTGGAAGTTACAATTTAGCTAAATAAAATATTTTCTGTGCTGTTTCATGAGACAGGAAAACTTTGAGTTTGCAAGACCTTTTGCATTTAATAAGAAATGAAGCACACATATGATTTCACTTGACTTTGGCCCTAACTCAGTGGAAATGTTTCATGTTGTGTGTTAGCCTCCCAGTGTGACAGTGATGGCCCTTCACCCTGAATGGAGTGGACCTGGGTCAGAGATGGATCTGAGAACAGCTGTTCAGAATTCACTGTTGTAAATTCACAGGCTTCAGGTGACTCCTGAGTAAATGCTCAAGCCATGTTGGAAACACTTTTTTAAATTCCTCATTGTCAAAACTTGCAAGAAAAAAGTTAATGGGAAAAACTGAATAGCTAAGAGGAGAATGAAGCTGTCCAAGGGCAACATAGCTTTACTTTTATTTTTGTTTTATTTCAAAAGAAATGTTCCCCTAAGCCCTTTAGAGGTTAATATTTAGTGACTAGATTTCCATTTTATATGTCTTTCTGAATTCTGCTTAGCTTAGAGACTCATGTAACCAAACCCATGTCCATACAAACATAAACAGAGATGCATACGAGTGCTTTTACATTTTGCTTTTAGATTACTCCAGTCCTCTGTTTTCACAGAGAATTTCCCCTTCGACCTAGCTTTGAGATAAATAAACAGTGTTAAAGATGTTCATTTTACTCATTCTAATATAACAAAAATAATAACACCTCATTATTTTCTTTGGAGATTGATAACTGGATCCAGATCACAGGCTCTGTAAGTCTTTCCCTTTGGTGATCTTTCACTTTTTCTTACTTATGCTAGCTTTTGTTTTACGTTTGCATCCTCTCCTTTTACTCCTGCCTACCATTTGCAATATGAAAAGAGCACACATCAGCTGAGCCTTTCAGGTAATAAACTTTTTCCAATTCTTTACATCAAAGCCTTTCTAATGGTTGCTTTGGATATGTATTAGAATTTCAAATCTAAATTCTTTCTGAATATTAAATTTTAAAATGCCTAAATTAAGCCCAGATGAATTATTAATTTTAATTACTAATTTATGATGGAAAATATCTACCCAAGTTTAATTTTGATATTTATTAAGGGTATAGAATTTTATGTAAAATCAATATTGGGCCAAAGTATGCCTAGGAGATATTCACTTTAAAATTTTACTTTAGTCACAGCAGGATGGGCTTAAACTCAAAAAAAGGAAAAGAAAAAAATATCCCCTTTTACTTTGGTACAGGAAAAAGAAGGAAAGTTTTGAAAAAGCATACAGTAAAAAAAGTAGGTTAGAGTAAATCAGTATGCATGACAAGCCTACTTGTCACCTAAGTCACTCCCTATGACAAGACCTTAGGGAGCAGTACAACAATGTGAAAAGCAATCACACCTAAGACAGACACCTATATCAAGATGCGGTGAACTGGCATCTCCACATGCCTCTTTTTATGTACTAACTGTAAAAGGTCCACAGATGACAACATTCTATTATATCCAGGGCCTAAATTTTAAATGGCTAAAGGCAAAGGAAATACTTGCCAATCTTGCAGTTCTTGAAGAGGAAGCTAGTATGTTCTCATACTCCAGGAAGTACACATTATATTTAAATGGCTCAAATATAGCTGGCTTTTTTTTTTTTTTTTTTTTTTTTAATAAGAATCTGATACACTCAGCTCTTGGCACTTTCATCTCCTGATAAAAACAGTGAGAGAACTTAAATTTTGGGCGTGCACAAATATTTGCCTACATTTTGGCATGTTTGTAGTTTTGCGCATGTCAAAAGGCCACTTGCATAGGAGGGAGACTGGGGGCAAGCTACTCCTGAATAAAAAATCTTGAAAACTGGAATAAATGATACAGTTAATGTTGTAGTGGGAAGCAATGGAAAATTATGCTAACTTCAATGTTTCAAAATACATCAGTGTAACAATTACTTTCATAGGCAACATAGAAAAGGGAATTTGAAAATAAACCTTAAAATTGTCATAGTGAAAAATGCATTTCAGGCAAACTAATTCAGAAGGGATAATGGTATTTAGTTTCAATTGAATGAATCTAAATAAGCAGCAGCATTACTGAGCTTCGAAACACCAATATTTACGTAAAAAATAGAAGTATTTCTACTACAAATGCAGAATAAAAATCAACTCAAAACCAAGAGTGCTCATACCCATGTACCCTACCTTAGTAACAGAACAATTTAAATTTAAAGACATCCAGCTGGAGGAAGCAAAAGCTCACCATTGTAGACTCAAACAGCCAAAGAACGCTAGAGGAAGTTCTAGTTAACTTCTATTTAATAATTGTATACAAGTGAAAAAATATACTATTAAGACAGAAAGAGTCAATGAAAGGCCAAATGTAAATCAAGAAGATGAGGACTGCAATTTAAAGCCCTGGAGATACCTCCACAACAGATTCTGCATAGAAGATGAAGGGGTAGCCCCAAACTATATCAACATATTGTTTGTTAATTGGCTGCCATGTGTGGCAAAATCTTTTTGTATTAATCCCATAGCAGATGCTGGTGAATATTCAGTGTAAAATAGAGAAGAGTTCATGTTAGCATTCCTAGAGCTGTGATTATAGTCCATAGAGTCATGGTTGTAAACGGCCTCTTGGGATAATCTGTGTATAAAAGAAGGACTCCAGATTGAGAAAATAAATCATGATCAAATATTATATAATTTACACCATTTGCTAACTAAGAGAGAACATTAGGCCATTAGTCCATGTAAATAGAAGAACAAATAAACAAACATTATAGCTAGGAACATTTGAGTATTCAGCTTAGATTTGTATTCGATGTGATCAATACTATGCAAAAATCTATCTTGACTTCTGTCTTCGGGTCCTTTTATCTAGTAATGGTGGTATGAATGCAAAAGACTACTGTATTACTAATAGTAGTTATTTGTGTGTCATGTCAGCTATTCTAGACAAGCTACAAAGCTATGCCGCTACCTCTACTCTGGCAAGCTGAGCAGCTGCCATTCTCACAGTCAACAAAAATAACTGCTGCCACAGCAGGCAACAAAAGCAATGCTGTGGCACCTGCTACCTTGGTAGGCTATCATTCAAGCCAGTGGCAACAGGGCCACATAAGGCCAAACACACACCGTTACTAGCTCAGCTGTTTTCCTATCTGGACGCAGACATGTATCTCCAGCCAGCTTCCCTCTCTCAGTTGCAGCCCTCAGGAGACATCATTCGAATATCCTTCTTCTGAAAAGCAGAAAGAAGGAGCAGGCAGGATGGTCTACCAGGACTTCAGTGAGACTCCATCAATTTTTGCTACCTGAGCACTTTGTTTCCATATCATACCATGTAGTCATGAATTAAAGACTCTGACAGGCTCTCCAGGTCCTGCCATAAGGATATAACATTTAGACATTTAGACCTGTACAGATATTTTCTTAGCAAGTTCAATGTCTCTAATACTTCTTATAGAAAGGAGTAGGGCTATAGACTGTCCTAGATTTTTTTCTATTTTTTTGTTTGTTTGTTTGTTGTCTTTAACAGAAAAAGCAGAAATGTAGACAGGATGAGCATGGTAAAATATTTTCATCTAAGGAAATGATCTGAAAAGGTGGAATGAGTAATGGCAAACTTGACATGTTGGCTTTATGTTCTCCTGAAGGAGCAGAAATTAATAAACTGAAAAGAATGGGAATAGGACTGACAATTCATGGCCCAAGTAACATTCTGAAACAAAAGCCCCAGGAATAATTTTGGGGCTGTATTTTACTTCACCCTGTATTTTATTCCAGAAGGAGTCAATCCAGAATAAATAGTATTTTCTTTATCTCTAGAATGGAATGGTACTTTTAGATGAAGCAAGTTTTCCTTAGCAAGTGGCGGTTTCTCAAAACTGGAATGTTTTGTGAACATGTGAAAGGTTTCATGAATTTCCAAAAGAACAGCAGCAGAATTCCTGCCAAGCTGAGCCTGAAGCCCAGCCAGTTTACCTGGTGTGCTATCTAAGAGGTCCCTGTCACAAAGCTGAGTGTCTGGGTACCTGAGTATCCTGGTTCTTACCCTGTGAAGTCAAGTCCTCTTTGTTCTAGGAGGGCTAGAAACTGTAACTGAGATGAAATTTTCACAACAAAGTATTTTGATTATGTAAATACTTATCACGTTTGGATTTTCTTCTCCATGGAAAATTTCCAGGGACATTCTATAACAAACTTTGGTGGAAGGGCTTTTCTTTCTTCCTAGAATATTACACTGAATAGGATTTCTGTTTTTTGACGAGGCTCTGTAAGACCTAGTTCCAAAGCATAACATGCTTAAATCAGGGTAAAGAAGCTCTAGTTTCTCTTCTTGGCACCTTTTGCCTCACCTAAGATCACTTATAATCTGAATGCCTTCTGAAGGATCCTACCTTGCTTAGCAGAATAAGTCTCTGCTACCTTTCACCCTGGAGTAATTTTTTCACAGTGCTATTCACACGGCACTATGCTATTTTTGCAGCTAAATTCACATTTTAGTTTTTGTTCTCCATGTATAGCTAGATTTCTTTTAATATTTCAGTTTCTCACCGTATTTTTTATCTATTCATTTCGGTTAATTTTTATAAATACGTAGTGAATATACCATATTAAAAAGTAAACATTTACCATTACTTGGTATAAGTACAACCCTGTGGTACACATACATTCTAAATTTAGGAAATACTGTGGTGAAGGCAATGCCACAGAAGAGTATTTTTTTACCTTTTTGAGGCATCCTAGTTATTTACGTATAATTAAGTTAGACTCTCTTTTTATAGACTTTTGTCCATCACTGGAGTATTATTGGCACTAACAAAATTAGCAACAAAACCCAAACATTTTTCACTATGATTCAGAAAGAAGTTTTCACACACACAAAGAAACAACATGACACATTCTTCATATAATGTTTCAGCTTGGGTGGATTGCTTTCACAGCTATAAAAAGGGAGATTGTGCGAAAAATAGGTAATAAGACTACAGTAAAACAAAAATAATTAGATGTATGATCAATTTATTACTAATATTTATTCTTGTGGAAAATATCACTCTGACTTTTAATTCCATATAAACTTTACAAACACTATTTGACTGTCAAATTTTCGAAAGGATGTCATGAGGCTGGTTGAATTATTTGCTTAGCAACATTTGGCTAGCAAATAATTTCCATACCAGCCATGCTCCCCGGAATAATTTTTTTTTCTCTTAAGTATTTGCCAAAATAATTTCCATTAATAATTTCAGATTTTTTTTGCAATTTTTTTTTCACAGTGCTAAATTCCTTACAAATCTTAGGTGACCTGTCATTTCAGACACATGAAACAATTTCTGACATATTTTTAAGTGTATTTTTCTCTTAATGTCTAATTGGTTTTGAGGAACTTCTTAGAAATATTAAATATTCCTGTATATTTCTGATATGAGTTTTTAGTTGGATTAAATATTTGTATTAAAAAATAGCTTTGTGATTTGGAGCATTTCAGCCCAGCAATGAAGAGACACTAAATCATCACACACCATTAGCTCAGCTGGAAGGACATAACAGTAATCCAATTAATTCAGGTTGGAAGGAAAATACCAATATTTTAAATTCTTTCTTGAATTTCTAATCACCGCTAAACTTTTCCAAGAAGCTTATCAGTTGAATAAGATTCTTATTTATAGGATTTCTTTACTATTTTAACTTGAAATGATTGACTCTTTTTGTGTCTGCGGGAAAAAAAGTAACTGAAATTTACTGAGTTTTAATACACAGATCAGCTGGTTTTATATTTTTACTCAGTTTTATTTCTCTTTAAAAGACTTGTAATAGAAATGTTACAATTTTTCCAACGAAGTTTAAAATGCAAAATATTATATTTTAACATATTTTCTCTGTTTCCAGCAAACTGTGTAACAGAACTTATTAAAATTTTCCTTCATTACACAGCTGATGAGTATAACCTCTTTTTGCTTAAAGCAATTTGTATAAGACACTACAATACCAAAATATTTCTGCCTTGGCTAGAAGATATCCATGCATGAATCCCTCCTCTTCCTGATGTACAGTTGGGTCTGAAAAAGATTTGCTGTAGCACGGGAGACTGAGTCACACATTGGGCTTGTAAATAGTGGCTCTCTACCTGCAGAAGCTGCTCTGTTGTTTAGAATCAGGCATTTATTACAATATAAAAGGACATAAGAATGAACAATTCTTCACCATGAGAGTGGTGAGGCACTGGAACAGTTTGCCCAAAGAAGTGGTAAATGCTCCATCCCTGGCAGTGTTCAAGGCCAGGTTGGACAGAGCCTTGGGCGACATAGTCTAGTGTGAGCCGTCCCTGCCCATGGCATGGGGGTTGGAACTAGATGATCTTAAGGTCCTTTTCAACCCTGACTGTTCTATGATTCTATGATTGGTAAGGGCAGACGTCCACCCAGCTTTGTGACAGTGACAAGCAAGGGACATATCAGAGAATAAGGAAAGTACAAAGCAACCTTTCCCCGATAGTCTCTCTTAGTTCCTTACCTGCAGGATTATCTGGAGTCACAAGTGGTATCAGGATCCAGACATTTAATATCCCTTAACAGAGTTTTATTCTTTGATTTTTGTCTATCTTTTTGATCTCATTTATACTTTTTGCATGTGATTTTTACTTAGGAAAAAGAACTTCCTTTGGTTTCCTTTATATGTGCTATCTAATCATTTCATTTGGTGTCTTCCACATCCTGAGCTATTTGAAACATCAAATAATTGTTTCCCATTCATCTTTTCTCTGTCATTCAGGATATTATATTCTTCTTTTATATCTATTGCCTGTTCAGTTGAGTCATTTCCAGACTGAGCTGTTCTGGTCTATTTAATTTCTTCTATCTTCTTGTCATCCCTTTCATCCTTCTCTGTACTGTTTTTACTGTATCCTGTTTGATATGTTCCAACCATAACTCCAAGAAGTGTTAAAGACTCTTTTTTTGCTTAGTTGTCTATTCCTTCTTCATAATAATAAGTCTTAGTACCCCACTTTTTTTGACCACAGAGAAGTACAGAGCTGATAAAGTCAGAATACTATCTATAGTGACCCCACTCACTTTCATGAGTGAAAGTGTCTAATTTATAGTCCATTGTCTGGTCTCTGGCTGAATGCTTACAGATATTTTTCCATTAGTGCATTATCTTGCATGCACTGACATTGAATTTAATCTGCCATTGCATCGCCTACTCACTCAATAATTTCCATCAATACACTTAGCTCTCACTGTCACACACTGATGTCGTTACTGCGGTGCGCTCCCTTTTTTTTTGGCCCATGTATGAACATACATCACATGCTGAAAAGCAGATCCTGTGGCATATTTCCTGTTATAAATGTTGACCATTTATTAAACAGTCTTCATCAAAGAAGAAAAGATAGCAGTTTAATGCTTGAAGTTGGTAGTTAGTGGGCTGACCTAACAGGCTCTGAACAATGTGTGTTTATTTATAAATAATAATTTAATTTGCATCTTGTGGTGTACCCCTAGTTAATTGATAATCTGGCGGGGAAGGCACTCTCCTGAGACATGAGCAATCTTGGTTCAAACCACGCAGGTGTGTGTTTGAAGACAGATAAGCAGTCCTTGACCTAAGTGCTCTAATCACCAAACTACTGGACTGTATTCTCCAGGGATTCTTTTTTATCCATTTGTTCCTTGGGGTTTGTGAAGGATTTTCTTTGTTAGGGTGACCTGATTTTGTTACCTGATTCCAAAACAAGGTTCAGGACAGAGAACATCAACTTTCCCTACAAATCCCAACATATCAGGTCTGGAGGAAATCATGTGAAGGTGTTTGAAGGACAAGGATTTAGTCCTTGCCAGTGCCTTTGTGTACTTTTTATTCAGAATTTCTAGCTGGATATCTTTTTAGGCAGCTCTCCTCCTTGTGTTTTTGACCCATCTCTCTTGGGTGGCACATTTTCTCCAATCACTGAGTGGAGAACTTGACTAAAAACCCTAAATTACTCCTCTGGACAGTACAGTGCTGACGAATTCAGAGTTCACTGATCTTGCTGTGAATGTAGACCCGAAGCCTTTTTTAGAAAGTGCCTTGACAGGA
This sequence comes from Strigops habroptila, assembly GCF_004027225.2. NCBI lineage: Eukaryota > Metazoa > Chordata > Aves > Psittaciformes > Psittacidae > Strigops > Strigops habroptila. The sequence continues at coordinate 20,328,226 of NC_044282.2, forward strand.
GCTATGATGGTATATTTGGCTGTATCTCCCAACTGCCAAAGACAGTTTGATTCTGGTTTGATCATGAGTTGAGTTAACAACTGATTTCTCACAATGTTAACCACCAACATGGTAATGGTAAGTGTAATTTTAGTATTTAAATAAGTGTAGTTTTATTTTTAAAATATGTTCATGGGTAAATAATATCAAAATATGGCCTTGTTTCTGATTTGGCATTTAGATTGTGGGACTGGAGTGGAAATGAGGATGGAGGAATGGGCTGGTGAGTGAATTCCAATGTTACTGAAGGCCAGGACAGCTCACGTGAGAGAAGGCTCTTGTAACTAGCCCAGGCAGGGAAATGCTTAACTTACTTAGTGTTTGCATGGCTTAGATTCTAAAGTCAGTGACAAGACTGAAAGGCACAGGAAAGCAAGCTCCACTAATTCTAGAGGTCACCAAACTATTTGTCAGTGATATTGTTGAATTATTTTGTTGAATTAATACATTGAACTGTATAATTTATGCATGAATGTTACATACATTGCTATAATTGTCATGAATTGTTGGATATTCTAATGATAGACAAAATCTGATGATTTTATTTTTTTTTTTATAATCACTTAAGCCTAAGGAGTTTAATAAGATAGTTTAGTTTTCCACCTCATTTTTCAGAAGAAAAATGAATTATCTGTGGAAATCAACAACAAAAGTGCCTTGATATTATCTGGGCTGACTGTGAAAGGATTTATAACAAATTGTTGTCAGAGCATTGTGACCAGCATTGAAATAAGTATTCCTGCTTGAGATTTGTGTGTGTGTCCATAACGTTGATGCTAAGATTGAACAGCTGCTGTGTTGGTAGTGTATGTTTGCCAGGGTAAAGCAATCTTTCTTTTCTTGCCCTTTAGTCTGCTGGAATGAAGCCAAACAAATTCTGTAGAAAGAAATGGGAAGGAATGAAAATATGTAAATTATAAAATCGTAAAATCACAGAATGGTTTGGGTTGAAAGGGACCTTAAAGATCACCTAGTTCCAACCCTGCTGCCATGGGCAGGAACAACATCCATTAGACCTGGTTGCTCAAAGCCCCATCCAACCTGCCTCGAACACTGCCAGGGATGGGGCAGCCACAGCTTTTCTGGACAACCTGTCCCAGTGCCTCACCATGCTCACAGTTAAAAGCTTCTTCCTAACATCATATCTTACTATACCCTCTTTCAGTTTAAAGCCATTCTCCTTTGCCCTATCTACTTGCCCTTGTAAAAAGTCCATCTCCAGCTTTCTTGTAGACCCCCTTTAGGTACTGGAAGGCTGCTATAAGGTGCCCCTGCAGCCTTCTCTTCTCCAGGCTGAAAAACCACAGCCCTTTCAGCCTGTCTTCATAGGAGAAGTGCTCTAGCCCTCTGAGCACCTCTGTGGCCAGCCTCTGGACAAAATCCAACAGGCCTATGTCCTTCTTATGCTGGGGGCTCCAGAGCTGAACACATTACTCAAATCAACACCTAGTAAGGTGGCTTATGTGAGTAAACCACTGACATCTTTTTGTATTGTTGTTCTCTCTCTGTATTGCTAAAAAAATGAACATAGGGTTGTCAAGTTTTTATTCTTGTAGTATGAACTTTGCATGGTGCAGAGACAGACTCTAATTCCTATCAGATCTTTTTAGATGTTTGTGGGGAACAAGTAAGAATCTAATAATTACAGATTCATTGGAGCAATGAGAAAGAAAAACTCAAAAAAACTTCACTGCAGGTGGCAAGGCAACCAGGGAGGTTGTGGATGCTCCATCCCTGGTGGTGTTCAAGGCCGGGTTGAACAGAGCCTTGGGCCACATGGTTTAGTGCGAGGTGTCCCTGCCCATGGCAGGGGGATTGGAACTAGGCGATCTTAAGGTCCTTTCCAACCCTTACTATTCTATGATCCTATGATTTCTGAAATGGATTATCTATCTGTTAATGAAGAACAACCAGCACATGTCTGAAAGAGGGCAAAATACAACATACTCCATCCTGTAAAACGTATGTTTCCTCTGTGTAAAATTTTTCAAAATAAGGAATAAGCTATTATCTTTTTTATCTTTGGAAGGGACAACTTTAAGCAAACAAAATATACATAATGGAAAAGCACTAATACAGAAGACCTGGAAATAGTCTAACTGAAGCAGTTCAGAACTTCAACGTGTGTTTAGAAATGCTTTACAATGAGAAATGAACAGCTCCTACAAGGTTGCATGGCAGGAATCCACCTTGCAATTCTCTCCAATTAGAGCACACAGCTGGGAGGTCAGACACTGTCATTCAACTGCCTGTGAGGGAGATCTAGACTGCTGTTTTCTCCACCCAGCTATGAGCTGTAAGAATTACAGGCTGTACGATATTCTGAGGTTGCCCTCTTGTTGGAGCCTTTATACAAAATGCTAAACAGCATGCTGATGCTCGGCATAATGATGTGAATACTATTCCCTTCAGGTAAAAGGGAAATTAAATGCTTACAGTGCTTACAACTGGGGTAGAGATCAATGAGATGAATGAAGTCTCTCCCTTCCTGCGCTTTTGGCACTTGTGTTTTGGCTTAATCTATGTTCTTCCTTTTCACTAAGTTATTCAATAAATTTGACTTTCATTTATAGACAACTTTGGGATGACCTAAAATATATTTTACATACCGACTTTTTCCAAAAAATTTTTTTCTTTGGTTCTAGTTATCGGCATAGTGAGAAGAGTGGGCTAAGAAATCAGCAGTGCAAATCAGGGGTAACCAGATAGCATGTTATCTAATGGAATGTAAATATGAACAGCAACTACAAGACTGGAAGGGGTTATGAAGTTGTCTGTTAATCAGTACAGATGGCAATACACATTGATACCAAAGGGAATGCCTCACTAGGAACTGCAGGGTTAAAAGATGACTGTGGGAATTTTAGAATATTTTTGTGCAAGAAATAGAGGCACTAATGGTTTGTACAATGCACAATAGAAAGGAAAAAATGGACAACCATGAATATCAAGTGTAATGGCAGTTAAGGACCACTGGACCATAGTCCAGGGGAATGGTATGTGGCAAGCAATATGGATTGCATTTGATCACAACAATAGTTAATCATACTGGAAAATGATCAGAAGAAGTCACAAGAGCATCAGACTACCCATAAAAAACAAAAGGAAAGTGCAATCATGAGTCTAACTCAGCATGTGGTGAACAAATTGAGCACAAGATGAAAAGAACATAAAATGAAGAAGCTTTATAATGACTGGTATTACTTCTAGAGGTCTGGACACTTGACGTACCCAGACAGTTAAAAGTTCTGGTCATAACCTGTTCATGAAGAATAACATGCATAAAAGGAGCTGCTGAGCTGGCCCTTTATTGTGGGAATGCTGTCACCTATTTCAGGGGTACATGTGGCTTCATGTGTTAACTAATGTAGCCCAAGATGGGGCTTAGTGAAGGACACTAAATCAAATCAGAGAAAAGGACCATTTATTCCTTCAACACCTGTCTGTACTATCTGGAAATATGTGTTAGGGTTTGAGCTGATAATTTTCTAATGTAAGAAAGTATATAACTACATATAAAGTAATTCTACTCTGCATTTCATTATACAGATACTACAGGTACGTCTACTAGAGGTTTGTGGTTTCTTGGAGTGATCTAGAAACCATTACACTAAGAGGCTAAAAGAAAAATGGTCTTAAAGAAACTAAGAACACAAGAAGACATGAAACATCATTTCCATATATGCAAAAGATATCTTTCCATTGGAAGGTGACTCAAATAAAAGAAATAAAAAGTCTCAAAGAAATAAGTTTCTGGTCTATCAGTGCGTGATGAATCAGGTATCATGAAACAAAAGTTTGGAAAACTTACACGTTTGCAGACAACTGCCTCTTATCAGGGTGATAGGGAATGCCTGTGGACAGGAGGAATGCCTGAACTCCTATTTTTCCCTTGAATTCCCAGAACTGCTTCTTTGTCATTTATTGGGCACTTCTATGCAGTGCATATTTGGCTATATGCTGAGCTGAACCAAGAGTTTTCAGGGTAGGTATTGGGCAGTAAAGACATTTTGTTTGTGAGTTAGGAAAACTTTATAGGGAAGACAACTGAAATCTCTCCTGGGCATTCACAGCAGCACAGATTTTGCAGCCATAGAAAGCTTTGTGGGAAATGTAGGACCTCAATATTCTAGGTAGTATTTGTGACACTACTTTTTCTGATTTCCTGCATTTGCATTCTCCCCATGTTGTGATTGAGGTGCCAAAACTCTCTGTAAAAACTAAGCAGCATCAGAACAGGGTTTTTTTAGAAATAATTTTGGAGATGTGAGGGTCCAGGTCATGGAAATAGAAACATCAGAGAGCGCGACTCCGCTTTATTTTTGCCATCACTAATTTCTAGTTATTAACATCTTGAGCTAATTCCACTGCTCTGAAGTAATACATCATGCTGCAAAAACTGGACCCATACCCAGTGTGGAGCCCGGCTCTATTTTCTCTAAGCAGCTGGGTAGTTGGTAAATCTACTGTAGGATGCACACCTTATCACTCCATATCATCCCTGCCAGGCAATCTGTGCACTGGAATGTAGCAGCAGTTAAATGAAAACGCCTTTAGACAATCCTCCAGAGTGGAAGGTGAAATGCCTGCTGCACAGGAGGCAAAACTGAGAAATGAAAAATAAAAATGTCACTGCAGAATAAGTAGGAGAAATCCATAATTATTTCTACTTTAAGAAATCTTACATGAAAATCCTGCTGCGGGAATAAACAGGATGAAATTCCAGCAGAAGCTGGGCAAATGTCCCTTATATTCCTGAGTAAAAGTTATCCTATTTTTAGAGAAATTTATCATTTATTTTTAAAAATACTCTTAATTGATGCACTAAATATTATGTACATGACACTGAAAGCCCCCTATTTGTGCGTGGATTATTTTTCCCTCGTGGTATGGTGACATGTTTGGGGAGTAGCATGGAAGCCATTCTCAGGAGAGATTTATAAAGTATCTTAGCAGGACAGGAGAGCAGAGTGTGCAGTGGGAGAAGCCTCAGTCACTTGTGGGAAGAGCAGGACTTGCAATATCATTCTAACGCATATCACAGTAGGATTTGGAAGTTTTCAGCCAAATGGTAAGAGGTTAAGAAGTTTTGCCATTTTCCATTAAAAAAAAAAAAAAAAAATCATTAAAATTTGTAGGCATTGGAATTTGATTTGATTCTTTATCAGAGTAAAACTATAAAAGAAAATACGCTAGTTCAGTGGTAAGTCACTTGTCTGAGATATAAGAAACCTATATTCAAGTGCGTCAGTGTGTCTTACAGAGTGATTCTACTTCTCAGATACAAGCCCATTAGATTTATAGTTTTAATGGATTAGTGTTTCCAGACAGGCAAATACTTTCCTAAACATCTTTTGACCAGTCATGACTATGTTAAGAAAAGTGGGCAGGCTGTGCTGTATGAAGGGAATTTCCAGACAAAGCTGTGTTTCTGATGTATGTCTATGTCATGGTCATCCTTTACAACTAGAATAGTCAACAAAAGGTTACAGCAGCTCTAAGGCAACACTGCTTTGGGCCTCTCTGAGTGCTCAGAACCAGGGTGGCATGAAACTTCATCTGCTTCTGCTTTGGTCCCTGCCTCACCTACATCTCATATTCTGCACTTAACAAACATTCTTTCTCTTCCTACAGTGTGAAATCCTGTAGTCCTGGCTGCTGCCTATTCCAAAGCAGTCTGGGACTGGTTACAAGCATATTGCATAGAGTCAGCAAGGAGTACTAGGTTAAAATAGATTCGACACTCTAGTTTATGTTAATTCCATCTGTCTGTATTTTTGTTAAAACTTCAGTAGCTGCCTGGTACTCTAATTTCTTTACTAGCCATCCACTGCTTCTGTCTCCCAGGTGTAAGCCCCTCTTGCACCCCAAAAGCTGTAATGATACTGGATGGTACTAAAACTAATAGACTGTGTTCCACATCTCTTCAAAGTGAAATAGCTACTTCCAAGAAAATCTGTGAATGCATTAGCATTACCTATTCCTGAAATTAATGCGGAAAAGTTATGCATCCTTTTTGTAGAAGTAAAAATATGACCTTGGGTAACAGGAAATACAGGAGGTATTTAGTGTGATTTTCAGAGCACTCCTCAGTGATCTGGGAATAAGAAAGAGAAATTTAAAAATCACACCCATAGTTAATTAGCAAAACATAATCTTCTCTAGCATAACCAATTGTAGATGTACATAAAACAAAGAACTTGCAGTACTTTTACCTTTTTTTGCACAAAGGAACTGGCCATTGGACAGTAAAACCTTGCAGAAACCTGGAAATTCTCCAATAGAGCATCATGTTATTCTGAGAGTAACAAGCAGAAGAGAAACAATTAATATCTTTCCTCAGTGCAAAGCAAATCATAAGTCTTTTTTCAAAAATGTCTTTAGAGTATAGGTTTCTTTTCAGAAGTAATCTAGCCGCTTGGCCTAATCTGCAGGACATTTAGGTAACTAATGATACCTAACCAAACAGAACCCATGTCTTAATGACCTGCTAGAGTAGTGGGCTAACTATCATTTGTGCCTTTCCAGATCATGCCCCTTGTGTCCAAGCTGTTCTCATTCATCGGTAGAACCAGAAGGAATGAAGATTAAGCACACTGTAGTATTAAGACGCTATAACATTCTTATGTCTTCTTCAAAGAAAAATAAATACCCCTGTATTCTGATGTCCAGGTCTGTATTTCTGTGGCTGTTATCCCTCCAGCATTTGAGGACCTTGGAGTTCAATTTAAGAAATATAGCTAAGAACTTGGATCTTGGAGGGCTTGGTGCCTCCTATGCCATTCATTCTTTCTATAAAGAACAAAATATAGTGGAGAAACTGGAAAGCATGCTAAGGCACATGAAAAACAATGAGGTGGTTGGTGACAGCCAACATGGCTTCACTAAGGGGAATTCCTGCCTGACCAATTTGGTGGCCTTCTATGATGGAGCCACAGAACTGATGGACAGCGGCAGAGCAGTTGACGTCATCTACCTGGACTTGTGCAAAGCGTTCAACACTGTCCCGCATGACATCCTTGTCTCTAAATTGGAGAGACATCAATTTGATAGGTGGACCACTCGGTGGATAAAGAACTGGCTCAATGGCCACATGCAAAGAGCTGTGGTAAATGGCTCAATGTCCAGTTGGAAAACTGCAACGAGTGGCATCCCTCAGGGATCGGTGTTGGGACCTGTCTTGTTCAACATCTTTGTCGGTGACATGGGCAGCGGGATTGAGTGCGCCCTCAGCAAGTTTGCTGATGACACCAAGCTGTGTGGTTCGGTTGATACGCTGGAGGGAAGGGATGCCATCCAGAGGGACCTTGACATGCTTGTGAGGTGGGCCGATGCCAACCTTATGAAGTTTAACCAAGCCAAGTGTAAGGTCCTACACCTGGGTCGGGGCAATTCCAGGCATAGCTACAGGTTGGGTGAAGAAGAGATTCAGAGCAGCCCTGCGGAGAAGGACTTGGGGGTGTTGGTTGATGAGAAGCTTAACATGAGCCAGCAGTATGCGCTTGCAGCCCAGAAAGCCAACCGTATCCTGGGCTGCATCAAAAGAAGTGTGACCAGCAGGTCGAAGGAGGTGATCCTGCCCTTCTACTCTGCTCTCGTGAGACCTTGCTTGGAGTACTGCGTACAGTTCTGGTGTCCTCAACATAAAAAGGACATGGAGCTGTTGGAGCGAGTCCAGAGGAGGGCCACGAGGATGATAAGGGGGCTGGAGCACCTCCCGTATGAAGACAGGCTGAGAAAGTTGGGGCTGTTCAGCCTGGAGAAGAGAAGACTGCATGGAGACCTCATAGCAGCCTTCCAGTATCTGAAGGGGGTCTATAAGGATGTTGGGGAGGGATTCTTCCTTAGGGACTGTAGTGGTAGGACAAGGGGTAATGGGTTCAAACTTAAAGAGGGGAAGTTTAGATTAGATATAAGGAAGAAGTTCTTTGCAGGGAGGGTGGTGAAGCACTGGAATGGGTTGCCCAGGGAGGTTGTGGATGCACCATCCCTGGCGGTGTTCAAGGCCAGGTTGGACAGAGCCTTGGACCACACGCTTTAGTGCGAGGTGTCCCTGCCCATGGCAAGGGGGTTGGAACTAGATGATTCTAAGGTCCTTTCCAACCCTTACTGTTCTATGATTCTATGATTCTATAACTTGTAGACCAGAAAAATAAGGAATGATATTTGTCAAGAGATAGTCTATAGATGAGGACTGCCACAGATCATATCCCCTTTTTTTTTTGGGGAGGGGGAGGGAGGAAGGAGGAGCTTTATGTGATAGTAGAACAGATTTCTCATCATGTTTTAACATTTAGTTTTCTAACTATTTCAATATGTTAAGAGCTTCATCGGGAAAAAAACCATAGGCAACCAACCAAGTTGTTGACCAAGCAAGTTGTCCAAATGAGTCTGTCATACTGTTCCCTTTTTTAATGCCTTTTTTATTTAGGACTTTTATTATTATTTTTATTATTATTATTATTTCTTTTTTATTTATTTAACTGGTCTTTATTTTATTCATGTGAGAGGTTGCCAAATGTGTCTCAGAAACCAAACTGTATATTAACATCTACTGATTTTTCCTTATCTACCATGTTAGTAGTGTCTTCAAACATGAGATCTCTCACGCGATTTTATGCTTCCCATCTTTAATCAAGCTGTGTCTTCCCAGCTGTTTTCCATCTTTAAGACAGTTTCTAGACATGAGCTCTGTTAAAATACTCACAACTTCCAAGGTACAGAAGGAGGCTGGCTCTGAATTTGCATTTGTAGCTACTTTGCCCAAAATAACCCTCATGAATGTTAAAACTGGAAAATGTAAAAATTTTACTACCATCATACCAAACTGATGGTTTTCCAACTGAGCCTTTAGTGGTAAATGTTATCTGCTACTTTCAAGCCCTTTTGAAATTGAAACGTCTTATAAAAAGGTAAATTTAAAAGCCAATGCATGAATTTCAATCCTCACTTTCTTAAAAGCATCTGTAGATAAGAAATATGGATAATGTTTTCCTAAAAACAATTAGGCCGAATGAATTCTGAAATTGGATTATTCACATGTAGTACTGAAAAACTGAATATCTTTTAAATTTTATACCTGTTCAGTGTTTTAAACAAACCAATTTGCTTTAACATTAACATAAATGTGCAACTTGGTTCTGAGTAAAAGTAGAGCATCCAGCAGCATATAAATCATAATACTATTTTTAGAATATGCATAACTTCTAAATTTGTAATTTGCCATCTTAACTTGAAAACTATTTAGGTAGAACTTTGGATGATTTGGGTATCAAAGAATACATTGTTAAAAGGAAAACAATGGAATCTTTCAGCTGTTTTGTTCATTGTTTGTGTCTGTAAATACTGTAGGTAGTTTTCGTTATTTACAAATTATGCCATATTAGTGATAATAAAAAACATTTATGAGAAAATGATCTCTTGCAACACTCAAAGCAATCTGTAGGATTAGCTCTATACAAGAGAGTGCAGGATACTGCACACTTTCAGTTTCCGTATTCATTATGGTTAAAAGTGAAATAGCTGGGATTATATTTAAACAATATTATCTATAGCAAACAATTCAGATTAGTGAAGAGGCAGTGCATAAGATGGGTTTATAAAATAACATGAAGTGCAGTGAGGTTCTGTGTTTAATGTGATGGTGTTTCTCTTGCACCCTGCTAACCAGACCATTTGTGCAAGATATGAGAAATAGCAGCAACTAGGACAGAACTGCAAGAGTGCAGCAGGATTAAGTAATGAGAGCCATATTTAGGAGGGTTTGAAAGATAAGCTTATGTGCATGTGCCCAGCTGTTATACAAAGTCCATAAAACGCATTTTTCTCATGTCTGGGTAGAAGAGCAAGCAGCAGTGATATTTTAGTTACATCACCCCAGTTGTTAGCATTCGTTTAAGGATGCCTGAAGACACTTATGTTTTCAAGGTGACATTTTTCAGGCCCAAAGGAAAGACCAGAGGGTTGATTAATAAGGCATTTGTACACTAAACTGAAGAAAAATGTTTAAAAGAAGGATCACCTTAGCAATGCATTGTTTTCAGGTACTTTTATTTTTTTGTAACTTGAGCGTGGGGTGTGAGCTTAAAAACTGAGCCAGTGCTGCCACCATGAGGATTTTCTTGAAGCCTGTCAGTCAGCAGAAGTGAAAATTGAGCACGCTAATTACATACAGTTTGTGTACTTGCTGTATACACATAAGACATTAAATAACAATATCATATTTAAAATATATAACCTATAGAAAATGCGCTGGGAAATATAATCATGCTGTGACAAACGTCTATAAATATAACCTAAGAAAAATTGGAGAGGAGTTGACTTATAGACAGATTTTAAAACAAATTAACTTCTTATTATCAATCTATCAAAATGGGATACTTTTCTTAGCAATGATAGGTACCACTGGTCATTCATAGAGGCACCAGGTGTGTACGTGAAACGCACACATGGGCTTATGAGTTTCAAGGCAACTTGGCATGTTTACAAGACCACGATCATTTGCGTGACTTGGACTTAAGGACACTGACCATAATTGTGGGTTGTCTGTGATTTAGGATATTTAGTCTTAGATATCTTTTGTTTGTGCCTAGCTGACAGGAGAACTATACCCTGCAAAGGGATCCCCCAAACTGCAGCCCTGCGTCAGAAACCAACATCAGTCTACAGATCCACATTTGTGTAGGATTCATTGGGGTACATACACCTGCAGGATTTAGGGTAATTTTTCCAGGACTTTGGCACTAGAATTCTGATTTTCACTACATCCAATGTCTATCACTCTGTTCATCAGTAAAAATCAACAGGCTGATGTTAAATGCCTATGGAAAGAGAAAGTTTTGAATTAAATCCATAATGAAAAATACTCATGGCTGAGAAAAAACACATCATTACAGCCCAGAGGAGTGCATCAGGAATGCTGTCCTTCTCAAAAACTAAGTCTACCCAGGGAGAATTAAATTTGCAGTATAGAACCTCTCTTTGTGTTAAGCATCTTCACCTGCCACCTAGAGAACAGAAGATTTATTTGTTTTTTTGGATACGGAAGGAGATGATGGTGATGCTACCTGCTTTCTTCATATTGTTGCCAGTGGTCACAGCACTTAGAAAACAGAAAGTAAGAGTTTTATCCCTCCTCATCCTGGGTTGATGCAAAGCATTTTTTTCTACTGCCCAGATACCTTGTACATTGCTATTGGAAATTTTCCCTGAGTGAGCATTAGAGAATGGTTCTGCTTGTACCTCTTGTTTCTGGTGTTATGAAATAAGAAAGCTTAGCTGGTAGTTTCAACAGCAGACATGAAGAGTGGTCCTTTCTGCCCTATGATTAAGGTCTACTGTGTTGCTGGAAGACAAAGATTTGAACTTGAATAGAGAATAGAACCGAGGTGTCTTATTTTGGAGGGAATGCTTTTCTATATAAGAGCATAGCATCAATGCCACCTATTCCAGTGATGGGTGAAAGTGAAGGTAGTTGTCATGTTTTGCACTAATTTCAATGTTTTGTGTTGGTGTAGTTTAAGAACATTGATTAAACCCAGATTAAGAAGGTGAAGAGGGATGAAAGGGAAGTGATGTTTTAGTTTATGTCTGGAGTTAGCTGTCTCAGGTATCTGTAGGCAGGAGTTGCTCTGTCTCCCAATGGCAGTAGTTTGGAACATGTGCACAAAAATGTTTCTAGAGATGTGGAAACTTCATTGATGAAAAATTAGTTACCACAGTCTCCCTGAAGTTGAAGAGTGTTAGCGGAGCTCGAGAACCACGACCTTCAGCATCAGAGTTGAAATTCTCACCACCTCCCACTTTAGTGTCTAAACCTCTTAACAGGCTTAACTTTACATACTGAACTAGTATTTTGTGTTGTCAAGGCTAGTAAAGTTCATCACCCAAGACAGCAATGTTGTTAATAGGCACCATAATAGGCTTAAATATGTTTTTAACTTGGCTTGCTCAAAAAAAGATTCATCGTTAGCCAACAGCAAGGGATCTACAATATACTTATCAGGTACGAGCCATTACTAATAGGTGAGTGATCAGATAAACACTCCTCTGCCAGGTTATGAGTACTGTGAGGTATTTTAAGCAATTTACTGATAGGTAAAGACATTAAATACCTGCTTATACTTCATATAGAGGACTGTATTTCTGAAGAAGAGAATAGAGCTTTAAAGAAACCTGACACCAAAACCTTTATCTGAGGAGATCAGTGACACAGAAAAAGATGTGGTGGAGGGAAATGATAATGCTTAAACTTCAGTTGAACTTCATTTCTTCATGCATTTCAAGGCATAAATATGTTCCAAGTAAATTTTTAAAGCTCTCAATTGCAATCAGCAGATGAAGTTACATCTGTTTTGCATCCATCCAGTTTACATCACTGCAGAATTTGGCACTACCACTCCACCAAGTTCTTACAGGGAAAACATTTCATTACTGGCATGCTTTTATTTATTTATTTTTGCTTAGGATAACACAGTGATGAAACAACTGGATTTTATTTGCTTACTTAAATGCATTTCTTGGGGCACTCATTAAACAATAACATTAAAATAACAGGGAGAACCATCTGGCTTTTTGAAGTTTTTTCAGTATGTTACCAAACCACATAGAGTATTTTACCAGGAAATAGTGTCTTCCTGGACAGTCTGGATTCTTTTCCACATGTATGGAGGGAAATTTTCTGTTTCTATCCATTTCTCACTTCAGAATAACTGGCTATTATGTGGTGAGGAATGCAGAATTATATCACAGCATTTTGGATATGTGTATCTATGGGGAAAATGACCTGTCTCTGTGCATGTATACAATTATATTCCATAAATATTTTAAGTTGACTTCATTGCCTGTATATGATCTAGTCACTTGATTTATCAAAAATAATATTTGAAGGATGAGCAGAACTGCTGGATTGAATGAGTTATGAAAAGGTCTCTCATGAAGTCACACACAGCTTTGCAGAATCAAAGACCTGTCTGTCTGAAACCTCATAAACCAAGAATAGATCAATTTTAGTAGCTCTGCATAAAAATCTGGTGGATAGTTTCAGATTTTTTTGTTCTTAAAGGTGAAGACACAAACTTTGATCTTAGTGCTTTAAGCATTCAAGTAATAATAACATTCGTGTAATACTCTAAGTGGTGTGAAAGGGCTACCATCTAATAGAAAGTAGAAGCCTCAGCTGAGAACTGTCTGAATTTCAGTCTGGCAGTTCCTGCATAACCTTCTTCTGCCAGAGGGAAGGAAGTGTACTTGAGTGAGGGAAGGAAGAGAAGAATCCAACAAAATCTGGTGTAACAATCCAAATAGGGCTTAAGAACACAGACCAGATTTAGAGCAAAGCAAGGTTAATAAAATATTCTGGTTCAAAACCCAAAGTCATTATCAAACCAGGTTGATTTAGCTAAAATAGGAATACATGGATAAATCCACCACCACCACCTACATGCTCACAGCACGTTCACTCTCCTAAAAACTCATTTCTTCTCAATGATACTATGTGAGCAGGCTTTGGAAACATGAACTGCACTACAGATTCATTGAGTGGGTGTAAAAGTGGTATTAGAAATTCATTTATCAATGTTTTCCTATCAGACTGGAAGGGTGTTTTAGAGGTATATCAGCTGTGGATGACAAAGTAAAAACATACTTATTACAGTTGCGTACAGGGTGAGTTACACAGGCAGGATTAAAATTCAAAATGAACAAACTGAGGAAATGGTTTGGAAAAAAAAACCCAACCGACGCAACTGGAATGCACACTTTTTCAGTCATGCAGGAATAATCAACTGCATGAACAGACTGAAGAATAATAGGCTATACAACAGTTCTGCTGAAAAGCACCTTGGGGTTATAGCAGATAACCAGCCAAACCCAAGTCGCCAATGTTGTGATGTTGCAAAAAAGATAAGTATCATATTAATGCGTACAGAGAGAGTCATGTGCAAGCCATACACATTCTGCTACTACTGCTTCTTTGTCTACGTATATCTCATCTACCCTAAGGGTCTTCCTTCTATCTAAAGAATCATCCACCCTAAGGATTTTCATTTTAAGGAATATGTGGACCAGCTGCAGAAAATGTCAAGAGGGACAGGAAAGGTCAGACATGTGAAAAGCACTGTCCATGAGGAACTGCTTGTAGTGGAGGCAGAGGAGTTTAATTCAGAAAAGAGAGAAGACTAAAAGAAACTTACCAAAGGCCTTCAGATACATAAGCTAGACAGGTACACAGAAACATAAAAACTAGCTGCAAAGAGGAAAGATCTTAACTGTTCCCTGTGCCTGTGTAAACCACATGAATATTAAAGCCCTGAGCAAGTTGAAGCACTTACTACACTGGTGTTTTTAAGAACAATTTGATCAAATGTCTGCCAGGATACATAGCTGAGGCATGAGGATGGAGTATGTTATCCTCTAATATCTTTTCCTAATCTATTTTCCTAGTATATTAATTGAAAAGGCAGCAACAATCAAAATTTAATTGTTGGCTAGGAGGGTCCAAGCTGCAGTAAGGTACAATGATTACTATACCAGTAACCAAATGTTCCTCCAAGTGCACACGGCCAGAAGCTGCCCCTAATGCCACATAAACTATTGCCAATGCATTACCAGAGCACAGCAGGGTCTCTTAGGCTATCTGCTGCTGAATTTCCTATTTCCTCTCTTCTTGATGAACTTTATAGAATCAGCAATCTTTTCTACCTGTCCCCATATTATTGGCTAAAGAGGCAGTGATGGATGGTCAACTCCCCATTAGCTACTAGTGGCATTTCAGTATCCAAGAATTCACACTGTGATATTTATGAATGAGCTTTCAAGTCAGTGAACACACAGCATCCTGAGGTTTCCTAAATTCCAGCCATCATTTGAGCTAACTGCAAAATTGCTTTGTTGTGCCAGAAGAAAACAGAGTTCAGTTTGAAGATCTGATCTGTATTTTTGCCTGCCTCATATTGTTGGATGTTGTAATTTGGCCTGGGGGGAAATAATATTCTTGAAAGAACATTCTTGAAAGTGCTTGTAGCATTTCATCTTACTCATTTTGCCCTGTAAAGTTGTGGGTATTTTTAGCAATACATTTTCCTGCATCTTTGGAAAAACATAATCTGACATCTGGGGGAAATAGATAAATATTGAAGGAATAGGCAAAACTTTGAAAGTTCAAAATTAATACAAAATATGAATGTGTAGTTGTCTTTTCTTTTTACAGAACATCTGAACCAGTAAATAATTTTAATTTTAAAATTATATACATATATATGTGTATTTGCTCTCCCCATATGTTGCAGATCTGTTTATATCTATGAAAGCTATTGAAATGTTTCTATATTCTGTATGACTCAGATGTGCATATTACGTGTACGTGAATATATATGTAATTATGCATCTCATTCCAGTTCAACGTCAGCTATCTAATTTGAGATAAACACAATTCTGTTTAATCTTCTTTTACATCTATAAATAGTGTGGATATAAGTGCCTTTTGCTCATAAAATTTTTAGAAGTCAAAGAATAAGGTAAAAACAACTATTTTATTTTTTCTCCTATATTTTGAATTAATGATTTTTTAAAAAGAACATCTTTGCCCTAAATCAAAACCACACAGCCTGTCAATGACTTTTGGTGATTTAGAAAACAACTGTGGATCATATGGCACACAAAGGAAGAATGAGTTCACTGAAACTACCACCAAACAGAATTTTAGAAGCAGAAATAGAACTGGGTAGGAAGTGGTTTTCCTGTCCCGTGAAAGTTTTCGAGATCTCATTATTCCCATTATGTCTCAGAATGAACCCAAGACCCACCAAAGATGAGAGAGAGAGAGAAAGATAACAAAGCCCAGGTCTGCCAGAACAACAGAAACAGAGGCACTGCATGAACGGGTGAGCTCACGGCATCCATATTTAAGTAGCCAGTTAGGTAGGGCACTTCCCTGGGACAAAAGCACCAAGGTGCAGGGTGCTGTCCAACCCCAACCTGGGTGCCTGAGCCTCCCCCTGGATGACTGAAAGTGTTCAGCTCATGTCAACTGCAGTTGGCAGTATAATCAGTTAATAGAGTATCAATTATTTTGATGCAGATATCTTATTTGTCCATCTGTCTTTGTTAAAATTCTGGTGATGATAAAGTGCTGTTTCCAACAAAAAGTTTTCAAGTGCTGGGAAATCTCTGCACTTGTTTAGTTCTTACAGAATTAATTTTTACTCACAGTGTCCAACCCAGAGGATGCAAAATTTCCCAACAGTGTTCTAGTGGCTGCATGTGAACTAGAGATAAAATCTTGGTACCAAATCCTCAAAGGCTTTTAGGCATAAGCACCCAACTCCCACTGTGAGATGAAGACCAGACCAAAAAAAACCCAGAAAGCGTGATTTGGGTATTGTCACTGCAAGCTTGCAGACATCTAGGGCCTGCAATAGAATCCAGATGGATTATTTCTGTTTCAGTTCCTGAGCATAGGTGCACATTGGACTGACTGACAACTGAGCCTCAGCAATGTGATGTGCTATCAGTGAGCTGCCATAAACTGGGGATGATGGAGAACCATCCTGTCCTGAGCATTTCAGAGTTTCTTGCACCTTCAGAAGGGGTGTCCATGCTGTGCAATAACAATGAACTATAATAGCTGGCCCAAGCCTGCCCCTGCTGCCACATCTGCACTACTATTAATATTTCAAAAGACTGAAGCTAATGTATTTATTTCTACCCAAGGACAATTCAGACTTTTTACTGTAACTTAAGTATACATAGTGCAGAGGGGAGCACACACAGCTCCTTTACTAACTCTGCAGGCTTAAAAAGAGAACAAGCAGAAGAACAAAAGCCCTCTGGCACCACAGCTCTTATAGCTGCACAATGAAGCTTCAGACTTTATCTTCCAGTTATGGTACCACCATATTCAAATCCAAGTGTTAGCCAGGAGCTGTATTAAGACAGGTTAGCTGCACTTCCTCTGTCTTCCCCACATCAAAGCCTCCAACATCCATTTCAGTTGCAGAGGTAAGGAAAGCAGCCCATCCATTAATAGCAAGCCTGTCTCCAGTTGATAAGCTAGATCCCTGCTGCTTCTTTTCCGGTGACATTACTGTTTAATTTCTCTAGATTTCTCCTGACATGAAATACTCATGATATCGTTGTGGCAAAGAGTGCTGGTCTCATTTAGAGCAGGGCTAACTCTCCAGGTAAATGGGGTTACTTCTGGAGAAGTAAAGCAATATCTGTTTGCTCTCCTTTGTTGGTTGCTGATATAATTTCATTCCCAAATCACTTGATGGCAAAAAATGACTGGATACTTTAAACAACATCATTCACACAGAGTAGAAAGAGAACAAGTGGTCTGCTGCACAGCTGTGTTAAACCCACCCACTGTACACAGACTGTAGTTCAGCCTTACTTTCTTATGAGGGTAATAAGTGTGCACATAGAATGAAATTAAGAACCCTTCGAAGTTCCGGGCCAGGTGCTGGGCAGATGTAAGGTGTGGGGTGGAGGGACTGTAGGGAAGCACTGAGAAGAAATCTCTTGTAGGCCACCGGGCAGCTACAGAGCCCTCTAAGTCTTGTCCAGGTCCGTAGCTTACCTGGGTGCCCACAATAGAAAAGTATGGAAGAGTTTTGCTCAGCAGAGGATTTAGTCTTTTCATGACTGTCTCCATTCAGTAGTGATTCCATTGCTCCTTTGTTGTCATGCACAGAACTAACCACTACAGCTGCATCTCTTCCTTTGAGTCAGGCTCTGACACTTATTTGCAGAATGACTTTCAGAAGTGAGCAAGGGGCTGGATTTGTCTCCTGGTAGCTGTTACTGACTTTTATTAGTACTTCATTTTGAGACAACTGCATGGAAAGAGCTATCTGAAATATGCATTCTGTTGTTGGCATTCAATACATAACCTTTCACAAATGAGATTTAACATGAGTCATGTAAAAAATGATGAAGACTACACCTATTAAAATGAGCTGTTTATACAGTATACAATCCAGATCATTACTTCCTGTTAACTAGCTACATTGAAATCTGCAGTGACTGATGAACTACCAAAGAGAACAGCAGTTAGGCCGCTATTTTAAAATGTCCATGCAGCTCATTTGGCTTCATGGAATGCATTAGTATTAACACAGCCTACTACTTTATGTAAATATATTTTTAATGTTATTCAAAATGACAAATGTGGAAACCAGCCATAAGATGTTTATTGTCAAGTCCCAATCTTCAAACTGGCTTCTACTTTTTGGGGTTTTTTTTTGGTAGTTTAAAAGAACAACAATGACATCCAGTGGTTGTAAAATTCTCCAACATTTTATTCTTCCATATTTGACACCATATCTAGTGTATAAAATAGCTTAATTCTTAATAAAATCATAAACTAAGATACAAATTGTAAGAATTTTATCTTTAATAAACACTGAATAGAAGTGCAAAGACTTAGCATGTCATCTTGAGACATTTTACAGTATTACATTATTGAGAATGTGTGAATGTTCTTTAGAATTTTTTTTTGGTAGCATTGAAATAAATACAATTTTACTTAGAATGCTGAATCCAGTAAAGTCAGAATAAAATTAGCACATTCTTTTTAAAACTATGCCGTAAGAATTTAGTATTATCAGCTCTTCCTTTCCCACCTTCTATGCCTATTCAATGTATTTAGAAATCAGGACTACCTGGTAGTTTTTCTATAGTGAGAAGTACCATATAATTCCTAAAGATAGGTAGGTTAAGAATGAAGAATGTCCCTTATCATTACTTCACCCTTTCCTAAGAAAAAAAAAATACAGGTTTCCATAAATACTGAAAAAAGAAGTGGTGAAGTCTACATTATTTTCTGAGGTTCTGTGAACCAGGCTGGAAATGAAATGGAGCCTCCTAGCCTGAAGGCTAATCCACTAATCATTTTAATTTTCACTGCTGGTAAAGGTTCAAAAATTCATTAAAATTATACAGGAGTTTATTTGAAGAAATCCTCTTATAGAAGGTAAATTGCAGACTCTAGGAAATGTACCACTGTCCTGGTTTCTGTTGGGATAGAGTCTGTTTTCTTCCTAGTAGCTGGTGCAATGCTGTGTTTTGAATTTAGCCTGAGAACAGTGCTGATAACACACTGATGTTTTAGTTGTTGCTAGGTAGCACTTACCCTGATCAAGGACTTTCTAGTCTCTCATGCTCTGCCAGAGAGGAGGGGCACAAGAAGCTGGGAGGAAGCAGAGACAGGACACCTGACCCAAACTAGCCAAACCCGTATTCCATACCACAGCACATCATGCCCAGTATATAAACTCAGGGGAGTTAGACAGAAGAGACTGATCATAGCTCAGGGATCATCTGAGCATTGGTCAGCAGCAGGTGAGCAATTGTATTGTGCATCACTTGTTTATTGCTTCCTCTTTCTCTTTATTTCCTGTTATTATTGTTGTTATAATAATAATATTATTATATTTTACTTTTATTTAAGTTATTAAACTGTTCTTATCTCAACCCATGGTTTTAACATTTTTTCCAGTTCTCCTCCTATCCAACTGGAGAGTGGGGGAAAATGAGCCAGTGGCTGTGTGGTACTTGGCTGCCAGCTGGGCTTAAACCATGACCACCCACTTTCTTTCTTCTACAGACAGTTCTCTGCATATCTGCACTGTTCACCTTGCAGAACCTACCACAACAGGAGGCTTCCAAATTTCCAGCTCCTGAGTCACTGGGGTGACCCAGTCCTACACATTAGCACAGTGCTGAGGAAGCCTTCTGCAATGCCAGCTACCAATGGCATTCTTCATCTAGTCTCTTGACTCACACAGTGAACACTACCTGAAATCCCTCTCCTGATCTCAGACAGCTTCTGGGCTCCCAAGCTCCCATTCTTCAGCAGGTAAATCACTTGGCTTCAGGAGCTGGAAACAACCTAGGAACTTCCCAGGGAACTAAGCAAACCTGGAGTTGCAACAGGGAATGCATGGATTTCAGTTAACCATCAACATTTTAAGCAAAAATGGATTTATGTGGAGGGAAAATGATTCAGCAATCTCTCCTGTGGCCAGCTGGATTTAATGAGATTTCTCTTGCTGTAGGGATTTCTTTCCCAATCTAGCAGCCCAGCATGGATGAATTAATAGGTAGGCTGTTATTTTTATTACATAGCCATTCTCCTTTCCTTCAGTTTGGCTTGAGGTGGTTCATGTCAGTACATTTGAGAACACTAAAATCAGTGTGATAAAATGGACCTGTTCTTTAAAAAAAAAATTGAAACTTTTGGAAGAATAGTACTGTATTTCTGTTCGCCTGGGAATAAGTCTGCGCTTTGTGCTCTGTGAGATTTGCTGTATCAACAGCATATTTTATTCTATTTTAATTCATCTGTCCATATTTGGCAGAGGTACAAACAGATGGGTTTTACAGTTTAAGAACTGGATTGACAGATGATCTGCACCAGAGAATAAATTAAACTAATCTCAATCTTTTCTCCTTGCTAGTAGTACCTGACAGCTTCTTTCAGCCCACCACTACTTGGAATTATTTACTAACTTTCATCAATAAATTTCACTCCGTGCCCGTCTGAATGCCTTGAAAATATCCACAGACAAAAACTGAACCCACGGTAGTTAATTTTAAAACATATAGATTGTATACTTCTTTCCTTTAAAAGGATTGGCATCATACTCTCTCAAGGAAAGAAATGTATTTACAATATTCCCACCTACTGCAGAGATGATTGAAGAGGAATCAATGCTCCTCCTGCTGCATCTCTTGGCAAAATTCACTTGCAACTCAGAGAAGAGAATGTTAGCCCTTGATTTTTTTCCTAACATGGTATGCATGGCTGGTAAAGTCTCCTCACAACTGCATTTGGGCTGCAAGTCTCCATTGAAAACAGGCACAGCCCTGCCAAAAAATGTATATGGCTTTATGAGTTTGAAAATATCATTACTGAGCAAAAATACATGTGAAGGGGAAAAAAGTCTTGTTAGTGGGCAATGTGATCTGTTTCCCTTCTCTAGCGACTTACCTTTGCTACACCTATTGATCAACAGTGAAAAGTAAAAATGAACATGGAATAAAGGAGTTCTAGTTATCAACGCATGTGTAACAAAACCATCATTTTGTATTTCTATAGACATGATTATGCTTATGTAAGTATAGTATAAAATATGTAATACAAATACATTTATACTAAAGTGTAGAGGAATTACAAGCATAACTGAAACTCTCTGACACTCCTGCATAAATCTTGAAGGGGAAGAAAAATCTTCTTTAGGTATAAGCAGCACAATACTACCATTGTTCTGCATTATCCTTTATTTGAGAATGCAGAACGCAGAACGCAGAATGCAGCCAAAAGAGAAATCCCCATCGATATCAACTAGCATCATCTTATTGACTTTATATTTGGGTGAAATCAATTTACAGTTATCATCCTTAGAGCCTCTGTGCCCACTGCTGCCTCCACTACCCACGCTAGAGCTCACCTCCTTTCTCCTCCATCTCTTCTGCCCTTTGAATGGTCCCCAGGGACCTCCACCCAGGGTTCCTATCCACTGGTGTATGAGGTAGTTCCCGCAGGGGCAGCACTTCTCCCAGCAGACAGCCCGCGTTTGTTATGGAGTGCACACTGAGGCACGGTAAGTCAAAACGTGTGTTTCCAATCAAGAACACAGTGCTCCAGCAACTCACTTCTCCAGGGAATTAGCTAAGCAGTTCCCACCATCAGTGGGAGTCATGGGCTAGTTTCCAGGTGCATCAAAAGAAGAATAACTGTGTTGTGAAAACAGAAGATTAGTTGACTTCACTTGCTAAAATATGTGCTCTTCCCTTAGGAAGAAGAAAAAAATAAGAATCCATGAATACTTGCAGACACACGGCAGCAGCATTTCACTTTTTATTATTGTCATTAATATTACCTTTGTGCTTGTAGTCCCAGGGAAGACAGAGGAACAGAAATGTGCAACCACAGAATAAAAGCCACAGAGCAATCCTAACAAGTTTGCGATTTAAAGGCAGCAAATGGACCCAGACAGATGGCAGAGTACAAGGGCACTATGAGACAGGACTGATCTGAGAGCAGCCTCCTGCCTAATACTGCTGACCTTGTGTAAGGTTAATGACCAAGTTTGGCAACCTGTTCCAGTGATTCACCACCTTCACTGTAGAAGAATTCTGCCTTATATCCAGTCTGAATCTCCCCTCTTTTAGTTTAAAACCATTACCCCTTGTCCTGTTGCTACAGGCCCTTTAGGTACTGGAATGCTACAATAAGAGCATTCTCTTCTCTATGCTGAACACCACCAACTCTCTCAGCTTTTCTTCATAGGAGAGATGTTCCATCACTCTGATCTTTTTTGTGGCCCTCCTCTAGACCCATTCCAAGAGGTTCATGTGCTGAGGACCCCATAGCTAGACACACCTGGAGCAGGATAGAGGTGAGGGTCACCTCCCTCAGCATACTGTCCACATTTTTGATGCAGTCCAGACTTTCTGGGCTGCAACCACACATTGCTGACTCATGTCCAGCTTTTCATCCACTAGTACCCTCAAGTCTCCTCTCTGTAGGGCTGCTCTCAATCCCTCCATCTCCCAGCCTGTATTGATACTGGAGGTTGCCCTGACCTAGGAGTAGGTCCTTGCTCTTATGAAATTTAGAAGTCCTACCATCAGTTCCTGCATATGCATTCCTTTTGGCTCCCACTACTACTATATTTTTATGAGTAATTTGCCAAACTTGAGCAGTTTTCTCTGGCAAGATAATCATCCGGTTAGCTGGTTTATGGCATAGAGAGTAAATAGATATATGAGTGTTCATCAGTCTATATTCTTTAGACTGCTTTTATTTAAAAAAAACCCAACAAATTACTGTGTTAACAAGTACATTTTAGTTTGCTTAGGACCCCAACTGTTAAAAATAATCAAGTGTAAATCTGAAACTTTCTGAAAGCCATTACCTTTGTCTTGAAAATCTAACAAAACCAGCTAAGAATGTCAGTGTAACATAATAAAGTTGCCCAGGCAGTCGGATTGTCAAACTTCTTCAAAAGTTCTGTAGTTGTTGTGTCATAAACCCAGGAAAACTAGTAAAGTCATTTTAGTTGCAGCTCAGACCATGCAGGATGTAACTATAACAGCTCCCAGCAAGCACGTTTTAGGAAGGCCAAAATAGTAAAGCTTGAAAGTACAGTATCTATGCTTGTAAAGCAGACATTTCCAGCTTAACTCACAGGGCACAGTTGCTTCAGGACCCATGGCTGTAATGATCTCTGGAGTCCATTTTTTATTAGACAAGTCTTTGGTTTATCTGCCAGTCTATTCTCAGCTTCTGTTGATCAGTGTCTTTCCTTCAAAGTTCCTGTATATTTCTGAACCCCATTTTTCCTTGACTGTACAAATAGCAGCAGAATCAACTGGACATGCAAAACATAGTTTATTCTCTCAGTCCGATTATTCTGACTTCATTTTATAAAGGCACAGTTCATAATGCAGACTACCTGTCTTTTTTTTCCCTTATCTTTTATTTAGGACAAAATGGAATACTTTTTTCTCTGTTCCACTTAGTACTATAGCATTATATTTTATAATTATCAATATGCTGAATATTCAACCCTGCTGCTATCTTATGCTTGTTGAGAGTGGTACACTGAAGCATCTTTGCTTTTGTCCTCTCTTTTAGCACATTTCCTTAATACTTGGGTTTTGCCCTCAAATCCCATTTCATGCTCTTAGATGGGATTTCTGGACTATTGCACTCTGACCCACAAACATACAGGTGACTGGCCTGCTTTCTAAAATCAGAGGACTTTTTATCCTTAGCAATAGCAAGCTTAAGAGAAAAAAGGCTCTGAAGTCACCAAAGGGACATGGATGTGTTTGTTTTGCCCTACATTGTATCTGTTCTCTGATAGTGGATAGGCATTCATCTTGCTTCTTGAAATCCACAAATAAAACATACTTTTGCCTGGTATGTTCTCTTTAGGTGGTCCTGTTCTCAGTTTTAAAACTGCCTGTTCAGTTATAAAATAACACTTTGACTTTCTGGTTCAACGTATTGGCAAAAGGAGCCTTGCAGCTGCCTGCTGCCCGGCTGCTGAATTTTCCAAACTAACAGCAAAGTCGCTGTCTTTTAGTAACACCCTTGGCTGTGGGGAACTTTCCCAAAGCAGAAGTTACATCCACAGTAAGTGATTGTGCATTGACCAGCTTGATCCTTCACAAGAGCAGTTCTGTGGCTGGCAGCAAGGTTACTGCCCAGCCAAAAATTTAGGGAGGCAGCAGCCCCTTATTCCCCATCTCTGAATGCATCACCCACTTTCTGTTCTCCCCTTACAGCTCAGCACATGCCCCTTCTCTTATACTCTTTATCCCCTCTAGTGCATTAGTTGAAAGTGAAGCCATTAGAGTGTTAACTAACTGTTTTTAAAAATACATATATGTTTTCTGTGTTATTGGCTGGAGGATTGGGGATCAGCAAGGAAGCCACAATGGACGTATATTTTGCTTTCTTCTTACCAGGTTGTGTCAATTGAACAAAGTTCCTCTGTACACAGTAAAGGATAGGGCTGAAATTGTTGGTGAAACAGGCACAGCCTGAGGTAGTAAAGGACTAAATGTCTGCTCTGTGTCATATACCAGCTGCCAAGAACCTTTCAGAGACATTTCAGTAGTTTGACAGCTATAGTGCTCTATCCATGCAGCATTCAATGGACCATGCCCTTAACATGAAAACTGAAAAACTTTTCTCCACTTGAGATTCCCACACACAGAATGTGACAATTTGCAGGTGAGCAGATCTGAGTCTTGAGAAAGGGAGGAAACTAACCTTCTATTCTGTTTCTAGTGCTAAAAA